>NW_016908280.1:1624540-1695936 GCF_001483705.2 Eufriesea mexicana | reverse complement strand
AAATTAGGGGGCGAAAAAGTTAGAAAATTGAAAGTTAAATTAACGAATCCAAGTCCCGGGCGGGTGTGTGTGCGCGTGTGAGAGCGGGGAAAGAAAAATGGACTGCCGGGGAGGAGCGTTCCAGACGCAGCGAGGGTGGACGAAATAATTATTTAAAACTGGGGAGCACGGTTAAGCGACGCGATTACGTTTCAAAGCAGCGACCCAGCACGGTTCCTCGAGGTCGTGACCGTTCACCGGAAATGACTTTATGCCGAGCTTATGAGAATTTACGAGCCTTCGTGTACCGCTGTCGTTCGGTCCACGTGCAGCGCCGGCAGAAACACCGTGTCGGGACGATCGAGTGAGCGGCAGTGATCGCAACCGGAAATCGTGGGTTACGAGCTTGCTCAATTACGGCGATGGATATTTTCTCCGGGTCGCGTGGTTAAAATTGGTCGGTGTCGGTAATCGAGAGTTCGGTGTACCGATCGAGTCAAAATTTTCCGCTTCTCGCGCGTGTCCCGGAAGTAGATGTACCCGCGATCGTAGCCCGTCAAGATCGTCTTCCTCGTGTCAGAAGTCCCGCGAGAGTAACGTAATTTTAGATGGGCAGAAGTTGCCGCGTCCAGCATTCCGCGGGGCCTGTTGTGCCCCGTGCACTGGAACCTGCGCGTCGATTTCTCTTGGAGGAGAACGGTCGAGACCGAAAGTGGGCCGATCGCGCCGCGTCTCCCGTTCCCTTTGCGTGCCATTAACTGTCACGAAAGGTTAAACGACTGCGCAACGGGATACCCATCCGGGATCACCTTCGATTACCGTGCTATTGTCCGACGGACGTCGAGGAACCAGTCCTTTGTTGGCCCGTCTAGCTGTCCAGAATCTTCGCGAATCTCCTTTGTTCCGGGCCCGAATCGCCTCGTATGACTCGGACTTTGAGCTCGCGAAAGGTGGCTAGTGTAATTCCTCGATAACTCCGTGATGCGTTCTCTCGAAATCCTTTGACGTCTCCTCTCGTTCCGTCGGAACGTCCTCGATCGAGTAAAATGGAACGAGGGTTACGTGCCCATCGGCGAACCGCTGTGGAACAAGTTCAAAGGTCTCGACGGATCACGAGTGATAGTTAAGAGGAAGGACGAGGTGGAACACGCGTTCCGGTGCAATAACGCTAATTTCGTCGGTAGGGCTTAAGAGGATCGAGCTGGCTGTCGGATCGAAGCGCGAGTTGACACACGAAGCGGCGCCTGGTCGGTCTGGTCTGGAGGACCATCGGAAGTTTCGGCTGCCGGCAGCCAAGACAAGACCTTCTCTGTAACACCTCAAAGCTTTCCCGCTCGTGAAAGTAGCTTTGCTCCCGCGGGAGGTTCGGGCAGGGCGGAGTTATTCGTGCGCCTCGATCCTGTGTACAGAGGCTTTCTCGTCTAACGAGTGAGCCTACAGTCCTTTCGGAAGCACCGCCAGCAAGGGAGGACCTTTTACCCCGGGATCACGGACTGCCGGCGAAATAGCTGTAATGGATGTTTGTACAGACGGCCAGCGCGTTTCGCGGAGCAACTCCGGAGGAAGATTGATCGGCCAAACATCAGACGATTCGCAGCGATGCGTCGCAGCGTCGTCGGCTGGGATCGACCGAGCGTTCGCGAGAAACGATGGGGGGGGGGGGGGGGGGGGGGGGGGGTGAGGAAAGGATCGGGAAGAGATAGGGGAGCAATTGGCGAAGTTCGAGTCATCTTCGTGCCGGAGTTACCGAACGGGGAGATTCGGAATGTCGGCCTCTGGCGGCGCGAGCTATACCCTCCTTTCTATGAAGCGTCTCTGCTCGATGGTTCGGTTGGAATCGTGGAATCGTGGAAGGGGCGCACAACGCACCCATAATCAAACCGCGTTCGCGATTCCATTTAGCCCTCCCGTTTAGATACGCGGTTGATGCAGATGCATCGTTGCAGCTCGCGTGCAAAGCGAACTTACATCATCGGTATCGAACCGCGTCGATAAAGTGCCCCGAGGCTCCGCGAAATTGCCATAATGGCGGCTCCGTCGCGATAGTCGACTACTCCGGCCGCCATTACGATCGCGACTCGCGTTTAACGCTACTTTCTCCCGTTTCCGCTCCTTTTTCTCTTTTCCCGCGTGATTTCCTTAGCGAACGCTCGAAAGAATACCGCGTCCATTCCGTGCCAGGGAAAATGGCAAAGCTCCACCTCCGGTTTTTTCCTCTTTTCGAGGTCCCCGTTCGCGCTGACGCACAGTCGCGTTCGCGTCGACACGAACGCGCTGGATGGCGAATAATTAGCGCGGCTCTCGCGGTGAATACATTAGCATGCATCAATTTAAAATAAGCGGCGTATCCGGCGTCGAGATGCATCAACGTTCCCGCATCCTTTATCCCGCCGTTTAGCCGACGCTCCGGGGGCATTTTCTTACCAAGTGATGCCTCCGAGAGTGCACGCCTCGGTAACGCGATTAGAGGCATAATCGAGTTCTATAGTCTCTTGGGTAAAGTCAGGGGCGTCTATCGAAATCAAAGAAACCAGACCATACACCCTCGCTTCACCCTTTAACGTTTTCAAATATCAGTTCCGAGATTTTCAAAGATAAATCCTGTTTCGCTATTCCTCTCATTTTTAAAAATTGCAAAACCTTCTTCGCTAGGTATCTTCGTTACTCTCGAATCTTTTGCACGTTCTAAAATTCATTTTCTCCCGATTGTCAATTTATTAACAACGCCGCGTTCGAATTGATTCGTGCACCATTCTCAACCCCCAAAAGGGACCAGACGAAAGCCGCGTTTAAAACTCTTTTTAGAGTCTGGAATATGTAAAAAGAATCTTCGAAAGTGTCCACTTACGACGCGACAAAGCGGCAAAGTAGCGAGGTTAGCTCCTCGGTCAAGTTGCGCGTTACTGGGCGGTTTCTTAATCAGCGGCTGGGCGGTGCTCAAAGGGTGCCGTGGACTCGTCGCGTCGTCCATTCCGAGGGCGTTGTAATCCGTGCACGGCCGAGTCAGGGGTGGCTGACTTTGGCCAGCGACGAAACTTTTCGAAGACTTTTCGCTCTTCGTCGAAAGCTCCAACGGCGGTGGTTCGAGGGTAGAAGGGCAGGAGGGGTGGAAAGAGGGCAGCGGTTGCAGGGACGCTTTGGGGGCGCGCACTCAATTTTCCGAGGCTTAACCGATCCGGTGTTTCTTCCCTTTGGCCCGATCGAGCCGCGAGACGCAAAGACCGTCTCGTTCTCGTCGCTCGGCTCGCGCAAAATCGGTTTCGCCGTCTTCGAGGACAGGGACAACGATTGCGCCCCCGCGAACAGGGGGTGCGGGACGAGGGTAACGCTCCGATTCGTTCCGTCCGGTCGCTCCATCGATTACGCGGTATTTTCTGCGGATTAGTCTCCTCGGGACAAGTCCGCCTCGTTTTGTCATCCCTTTTGACAGTCCGGAGGTACGCTTCCTACTCCTTCGCTAGGGTGAACGCGACTCCACCCCGGAGGGAGAGGGTTGCTTCTTCGATTCCACTTCGACTGCAGCGCTTCGCTCGAGAGCGATTAGACTGCACGTCGATTTCTGTCGTCGATGCGCTTCGTATCGCTGGATCGTGGATGGAGGGTTCGGTAGAATATTCCGGAGCGAGTCAACTTCGTGACGGAAATTCCGCGCGAGGTTCGAATGTAAAATTCAGCGGATTTCTCGCGAGCGAACGAGCGGGGTGGTTACGCGAGCTCTCGAATTTTCTCTTTTCCCCGTATTGTCTGACGTATTCCTCGAGTTACACGGCTTGGCTCGGGACAGACGGAACAACTGCTTCTAATTTGCACTTCTACTCCATATTTAATCTAGGCGGGATGTTATCTCGCGAGACTGCGTTTGCCATGGGGCGACTGAGAACTAGGTTTGTTTGCGGAATCCCGTTGATAGCGCGAGCGGTATTTTCCGCGGCGGAAAGTGGGACGGATCGAAGCGGATTCGATGGTACTGCGGGCAATGACAGTTTTCTGGACGCGTTCCCGACTTTTAATTCGAAGTTAAGGCGTTCTACGAGGCGAATCATGGCGTTTAATTCCGGCCAGAAGTTGGCCAGCTTTTACGTTTATTTCTGCCACCGCTCGAGTGCCTTACAATCACCGTGGAGAGAATACGCCGGAAAGGAGAAGGCGAGTGGCCCGTGCTGCAGCTCGAGTACGTTCCAGACATCGGTGGGATCGATTAAATGACACCCAAGAGGCACGGAATTTAGGAGGTGAAACTTTCTTCCTCGGGATTCCTACACCGAGGACAAAAGTTCCACGCCACCCGCGACCAAGGTTACTCGTTTAAATAAAACTTCCTCACCGCAGTCCGAGAATCCTGCAAACACCCCGAATCTCCCGGAATGTTTCGTGTCTGATCAAAATTTCTAATTTAATAGTCGGGAAAATTCGTTTCGTTCCGCGTATTGGCCCGAAGAACGTTTCATTAACCCCCTTTCTTCATCCCCTCTAAAAAGAAATACGCGTTATCGCAATTTTCCATTCGTGGTTCGTTGCGTTAGTTATCGGAACGGTGATTGACCTGTTACCAAAAATTGCCCAAACATATGCCTATCTCTGCTCTTCGTTCCCAGAAAATATTTCTCCAAGTGTGGTACAATTCCACGGTCGCGATGGAAAAATATTGTCATTCAAATTTGCCATTCCGTCGAACTCCATAATTTTTTTAAATCTATAAAATTCGTCCTGACGAATAAATCATATGTTTTTTAAGCTGATTAACCAATAGACTAGAATTTTTTTAAATCGTAACCACGGAATTGTCCCTGCGGAATTGTCCTGCTCCGTTCTGAGAATTTCTCGCGAAATCTTGGCCTCGGCAGGGGCGGTAGAAGAAACAGGAAAGCCGGGTGTATCGGTCAGCCAGCACCCTGCGGCAGCTCGTTAAATCATCCCGAGTCCCGCCGACAAATAAGTCCACGGGGAGGGTGGAGGGTTTTTTTGAATAAAGCCATGGCACGCCGGTGGAATTGGCTATTCGCCGGCTCCCGAGAAGCGGCCTAGAGATTTCTCAGCGGGGCGAGTGGTGACGGTACGCGCGCGTATATATACACCCACCCCCGGGAAGGGAAGAGGGTGGATTAGGTCGGTTTAACGTGCGATCCGGCGAGGGTGGAGACGTCTCAATCGCGAGCGCGTCAAGGGGGATCTGCCGGTTGAACGTTGCTCTAGAAGGCCTGTTCAGATGGAAGCGACGATTAATCGAGAGACGCCGTGGGACTGCCACCCCCGGCCGAATTTACACGCCACCCTCGCCCGTCTTATCCTCCCAGGCTTTAGCCCCCGTCATTCTTCTTCGCCGACGCTGTTTCGATTCCGCGTCCTTCCGGCGTGACTGCAGCCCGAGCAGGATTACGTTCACGTCGCGAGGGTGGATCTTGGTTTTATGACGAACAAGTCTGCCCGCCGACGTTGGGAATTTAAGGCGGCTCTCGATGTCGGGAGTCCTTAGTGGCGGATTTCGAGGGTACGCAGTACAACTCGCAATTTCGAATTTGTCGAAGAAAATACCTCCGCGAGACACGATTCGAGTATTTCTAGACCATTGGATAATTTCCACGTTTGTTAGAAAACATTTTTGCCTGGACTGTAACGAAGTAACCTGTAACAACGTAGACTGTAACAACACGATGAGGGTCCAAATGGTGGTTTCTAACTTTTTAATTAAAAATATCGTATTCGACGTTCTTACTATGGTCACTGGCCTGTGGGATTTTTCTTTTAATTGTTCATTTCCTCGTGTTCCGTTTTATTTCAAAGTCTCCCTTATTTCATTTCTTCCCCTACCAGTCACTTGACTGGCCACGGTAGATTCAGTATTAAAAACCAACCGAGTAAATTGAATAAAAATTTCTAATTGTACGAATTGCGACAGATAATAACGTGATTTGTGTCTTTTTCAGGTGAGCCAATTACACCCTGTCAGCCTAAATTCCCCGGAAGACGACGTAAGCGTAAGTGACACGAATGAATGCAAGCCGCGCGTGAAATACGCTAATCATCGTGCAAATAATCGCGCCGTTTACCCGCGGCTGATTTAATTTACGCGCTTAACGGCGATCGCGCGCCACGCACCGATTAATTCGAGGATCTATGCGACGGTTGGAAGCTGTGCAAACAAAACGGGGCCCCGGCCAATCGGGGTGCCGGTTTCCCGAGCATAATAACGCACGCGTGCGCACGGTCCCCGCGTCTTGTCACCGCGACGCCGTGGGAAACATCGAAGCTGGAAACGCGCCAATACCATCCTCGATGGCTTTGTTGCGCGTGGCAATTACGCGAGCCACCGCTCGCTTTGTTGCCGCGACTTTTGCACCGACAGATATAATACGTCATGGTCCACGCGGCACCGTGGTTTCGCCTTTGTTCCATTCGCCGCCACCCTTATTCGCGGACGCCACGGGCGAAGGTGCATCCCCGATGGGGTACCGCGTGGAGGCATTCGAGCGTTCGCGATTGTCCCCTTCCATTTCGATCTCCTACGCGTAAAATATTAGAAAGTCGGACTACGAATGAGGAAGGGTTGCGTCGCGTCCAAATTCGGGTTGGAAAGGGATCCATGGATGAATCCACCGACACGGATGTTCCTCGAACCTGATACGTTTACGAGGAATCTAGCAGGTCAGGTGCAAACGTAATTCGAATCGACGTCTTGGCACATCGACGCGGCCATTCCACCCCCGGAGAAGGAAAGTAGCACAAAGGAAGGCTGGCGTCGCTCGAGGACTGGAGCCCATCTCGTTACACAGAGACCGCGGCCAGGGGTGGGACAGGGATGGAGGAAGTTCCGTATCGAGCCGCGAATTGGAGACGCGCCAGTTTTTCCATTCCGTCGTATATTTTTCACCTGCGCGACCAGCCTTTTGTTCCCGGCCAGGCAATTACGCCGGTACTGTGCCGCGTTACGGTCGCGCGGAGAACACGAGCGGAGCAGAGCCGACGGGGGCTGCAGGGTTTTGTTTCGCCCGGTGCGTCCCGAAATCCCGCGAAAGCGCGCGCGCATCTCGATACAACCCCGTCGTGTTCCAAGCCCCCTTTGTACGCTTCACTTTTCGAGAAAGGATCGTCGATATATTCTTTCCGCGTCACCCTGTCGAATAGGGAATTCTCGATTTTTTCCCTCCCTTTTTTCCTCTTTTCACTCTCCACATCACCACCGAAGTCTCATCCCGCCGATGTCTCGCGCGCCTTTGACGAGCTCACGGCCGTTTGCCCGTGAATTTATTCCGATTCCTGTCGACCGACCGTTTCACCCCTCCGGAAAATTCCATCGCGCTTCCGGCTCGTCTGACCGGCGATCGCTCGCTATTCGCGCGCAACGAGTCGGAATGGTATTTGTTTAGCGGGGAATTTATTGGCCGCCGACTGGTATCGGTGTCCAGGGGCGGCGGGCAGGGGCGCAGCGCGATAGCGGCGACTGTGAATTAGCTCGTGGACATTTTTGTACGGCGATTACCGGCAATTGGCTTTGCCGTGGATCCAGCGAGCGATCGACGATCCTGGCGCCGCGAGATAATGAAATCCCGGTGCTGAATAATTGTTACGAATTAAAATTTGTCGGGAAACAATCGAACGGGGGCGCTTGAAAAATGTTCGGGGTCCATTGTCGTTGATCTCTCCGTCCCGATTGCATCTCGGTAATCGAGAGGGAACACTCGCTCGCCGATTCGCCCGGGAAAAGCGGGGAGAACGCGTATTACGTAAGAGTCGCTTCGCGTTTCATTTTCCTCGCGAAAGTCGCGATTCGCGTTTCACTTTCGAGCGAGTATCGCGACCAGCGTGACCCCGCGCCGCGTTGGAACGTGCGTACGCGACGAGTAATAAAATCAGCGTGATCTATCGACGTGCCACACCCCGAGCAGCATAATCGCGATATTTCATCTCGTCTACGCGCGGCGTTCGCGCGCTGACTGTGCGCGCGGGTGAAATATCGAGGAGGAAGACACTCGTAATAATTAATATCTCCTCGGTTGAATCTCTTACGATCGTTATCCGGCGCCGTTGTTCTCGCGAGGCGGATTGATGGGGCCCCGAGTAGATGAAGCGTTCGCGCTCGATCTGTCGCGGTGCAGCTGATGGAGCGGCGATAAGCGTTGGCTTTTCACGGCGATGATTTAGCGCGATGTTCGAGCGCGCAGCTCGCGCGGAGATTTGTATCGTTCCGCAGTCGGATAGGCGAATATTCCACGGGAGAGATAAAGCTTCGTAGATGTATTCTTCGCTTCGTGGAACCCGCGCGATATACTTTCCTCCTCGCTTTAATCAGAATAATTCGAGAAATCGGCGAGTGACGAGCGACGAAGTAATTAGCCGTTTCAACGAATTAGCGAGTTGGAAGGACCCAACGTTTTCACAACCGACACGTTCCATCGGGAAACATCGGCCGTTTCCCGACCCGTCTGTCCTCGTCTTCGTCCCAGCGCGCTCCATTAAAGTGGGAGTAAACCTTATCGAAAATTGTTAAGACGCCGATGCAACGTAATGCCTACTGATTAGGTTCCATCTCGGCCAGGCCATCGGCTGGATGCGACGTACCCGATAAAAAGGAACCGTCTAAATCGATTGGAGCGAGGGGTAGAGCCGGGGTGGTTCATGAACCAATAATCCCGCGAAAATCCACGATCGCTTTCGAGACGCTATCGTGACCGAAACGAATTCTGTCCGCAGAGCGTGGACAAGGGAACGGAGACATCATGGGCGGGAAAACAGCCGGAAAAACAGAGGGAAAGGGGGCTTAATGGAAGAGGGACGCGTTGATAGGCCACGTCGAGGGTGTTCGTGTCGGGTGGCAACCGGACCATCTCTGGAACGGTGCTTAATTTCTATCGAATCGAAGATTGGATAATTCGTGGAGGAAGATATTTAGATATTTAGATAAATATCTCCGTTCGATCGCGGAGGATCGGTAATATAAATCGTGGATAATAATTATCGCGTACGAATGCAACCAGAGTATCGTTGGATGTTATCGGGGGGGAAGCAAAGTACTTGATTCATATTGGATGCTAAAAGTCAGGCTGATACCGGTAATGGAATTACGATGACCATAAAAGTGAAATATCGTAGGACAAGTTTCGCAGAGGTTGCTAAGTGGTCTGGAATAGCGCAAAGTTACCGCCATAGGCAATCGTGGGCCGACCCGTGCGGCGAACAGCTTCCGGGAGCATCTTTCCTATCTATAGGGAATCGTGTCTGCTGAAAGTCGATGCGTAGCACTTGGCGAAATTTCCAAGTTCCATGGCGGGAAAAAATGTACAAGTTTCACGGGGTAACGTCTCGACAACTTAGCCCTGTAACCCGGCATTTTACACCTCGTACGTCTGAAACTTTTCAACGTTTCAGTATCCATAGGAGAGAGACTTCGCCAAGTACCCGACTTCGATTCAAAGGCAGTCTGTTGCTTTCGGGAATCATGGTTCTCATCCCGCCTCGCCACGTGCTACGTTTCATAAATTTCTTGCGAAACTTTCAAAGGCAGGCACCGCGCGAACTTGCGCCACTCGCGGTAACCGATAGAAAATCGACGCTCAAACGGCCAGCAATTTCGAGGCTCGGGGTAAAAGAATTTTCCGACCGTGTCTGGACAGTTTAATTGCTTAAAGCAGCCGCGCAGAAAGCACGAGCGAAAGAAAGAGATCCGACCTCGAATCCCTGGCCGGCAATCCGATCGTCGATTCTTTTTCTCGTCGAGTTAAATGTATAAATCTACACCCCGGAGCAAGGAGAATTCGATGGCTTCGTTCATGGAATTCAATTCACCCTTTCCGACGACGAAAAGCCCTTTTCGCCCCCTGGAGCCCGGGAGTTTCGCTTCGAATTAGTCCCTTTGTGCACGACTGCGTAAACAGAATTCCTTCTTCGTTCGAAATTAACTCCGTCGTGTCTCATCCCTTCGAGACTGCACCGATCGCCGGATTATCGCGTTCTCCGAATCAACTTTTTCCACCCGGACCTAACCTCCGTTCGTCCTCGGAAGATTTTCCAGCGATCGAGCGCTTTCAATTGCCAGATCCTTAACTCGTTTCCGTGATTAACGGACGGCTGAGCTTCCGATAGACGGAGCCCCGTGCTTCTCTATCGGCTCGTTCGAGTCTCTTCAGCTTATCGAAGAGCCGGAGGTTCGGGTGCGACGATTTATCCCCGTCGCTTGCGAAGTTGCATCGAAACTTCCGGTATTCGGGAAAACACGTTTCCGTGTTTCGACGTTAGGAATAACAGCGACGTTTAAATACGTGTTGTCGCGTGGGAAACACAAGCACCGGAGTCGCGGCGACGTCGGAGCGCTTGCACGCCGGCAGCAACTTCCGCTCGCACACATCCGCTAGTCGCTCTTGAAACTCCGGAATCTTTGGCGGCGTCCCTTGAACTTTCGAATCGACGGGACGGAAAGCACACGCGCGCCAGTCGACACGACGAGGCGGAACGAAGATCGAGACAAGCTGGGGCCAACGCTTAACTCGCAGACGAACGCGTGACGCGAATAACCGCGAGGAACAGGCGCGATCTCCGCGTGTCGCGGCGATAAGTGCTCCAACTAGTTAGCCAACTCCTGGTTAGAGTTATAATTATTATTTATCGCGTGTCCGTCCACTGCATCGCGCGATATCGTTCAATTTAACGCTGATTAATGTCACTGGGTCGAAGAAGTTGCCGGCGCGGCGCAAAATCGCATTAATTAGCGGCAACTTCGAAATTGCCAGCCGTTGAGCGCCAAACGCACCGAGATATTGCTCCGCGGCAAGTTCGTCGTGAAAGTTTTCCATTCTACGCTGTCGATTAATTTTTCTTCCTTTTTTAAAAATAACACGCCTCCTCTCCCGTCTATCCTCTCGAATAGAGCGGACGGGTTTGAAACGCTGATACAGGCAACGGTTTCCGTTGTCTATTATCAGCCTATTCCGTTCCTGCGAGTGAACACCTTTGTTCTCCCCTGTCTTTGATACCCCGTCTAGCAATTAACGATGGAATTAATTTGTACGATTTCGTTTCCCACGCGAAGCACCCATTAAAACAATCGCTTTGTGGTCGCGTTTGTGCCCCAACTACCCGGTTGTGTTATCGTTCCCGTTAAGTTCCGCGCGAATTTTCACAAACTTAATAATCCGTGATAATCCTGCTCGGGTCTCTCTCTCTCTCTCTCCGCTCGCCTTTTTCGCCGGAGAAAGGAATCGATGAATATCGATGAACGGGGCACGCGGATTAACGGGGAATAATTCTTTTCGAAGTAGCCTGATTGATTCTTTTCCTCGCCCGCCGTCAGCCGACGATGTCAGCGTCGTCGTGGACAATCGCGGTTAAGCCGAACGACAGAGATTAAATTAATTCGGCTGATTTAATTGATTCGGGCGACGGAGTTGATTCAGCTGGTTCAACACTTCAGGAAGCATTAACGGAATCGAGTAGGCAAACGGGGGTGTTTGCCACGACTGGCCGAAATTCCATCACCCACGTTTCCATAATTGTCGCCCACCGATTATCCTTTCAGTGTCCTTTCGAAGGGGTTTCAAAATTCCCGCGAATTCTTTTCGAATCGACGCTAGGAAATTGGAGACTCGGAGTGGAGGCCTAGCCAGTAATTTAGTATGATTTCTCTCGTCGTGATTTCGGGTTACTTTTAAAGAGAAATTAATAGAAATCTACCAGCGGAATGAAAGTCGGCGAAAATTTCGCGCGATCCGTGCACGGTTCGTTCGAGATCGATTAGAGAAGCTCGGACAGCAAACCGGTTAGCCGGGAACTCATCCTCGGACGTTATCGTAGAGGCAACCGAGGGGGCTGATTAAACGCGATCGACGCCATTTCGCTGGGCCCGCGTCCATTTTGTCCACCTTATTTCCCTCGCGCTGCGGCTAATGATCCGTAAACAGGATTCTTCAGAAAGGAGATTTAACCGGCGATGAATGCGATTATTTCCCGTGATCGTTACTCCCTTCGTCGTGATCCGTCTCGAGAGATTACCGTGGGGTGAAAAAGTCTCGTTTCGTTTAATCCCATAAGTGGGAGGGCAAATTGAAATTGAAATTCGAATTTATCCCCCTTTCGCTGTTTTCCGACAAGGTGAATTTTTAATCGAAGAAATTAAAATCAACACGAGCCAGACGAAGAATTTAGGTCTCTCCACGTTCCCTGCTGGAAAGAGTAGACAGGCTGTTACAGCTGCGACCAATTATCGTTTCCAGCGTAATTATCGCGTCTGGTCTCGCACGGTCGCACGCTCCGTCTTACGAGGCGTTACGAACGAATTGCGATAATTAGAGAAAGCGTAGCCACTTTGTTCGCTCGTGTTTCCAAATGCAAAGTGTCTCGCGAGAGATTCGTCCGTGATAAAAACCGAGTCGCGACTTCTTAACGATTTAATTTTCATAACGGCCGAATCGAGGTGCCGGTAGGAGGAAGTTTCATCGGAATTAACGGCATTCCAGGCCGCGTGCGACTAAAAATTACCACGAACGCGGCACGCAGCCGCGACGTTTAATTTTAATCCGCCGGAGAGAGGGCGTCGCGACGCCTCGTAAGAATTCATTAAACGCTGCGCGAGAATTTTGTTAGCCGCCCCGCGCCACAGGGCGTCCTCTTAATTTGCGAATCTAATGCAATCCGACTGCCGCCCCCGGGCTTAGAATTTAAACGGCCTGATTTGGATCTATTATCTCGCCGCGGTGCCCTGCGAGGCGCCCTCCGCCTCTGCCGATCCGCCCCTGCCGTCCCGAAAGGATAGCGGGTTCCGGGAGAGGTCGCGACACGAGGAATCGAAAGAAGCGGCTTTTCCGGGCCGCGGGTCGCGCTCGTCGCCGGGAATCAGAGCTGAACCCGTCGCCGTTCGACTTAATCGTCGCTCCGTGTAAAAGCGTTCACGGCGAGATGGCCATGCGTGAAGCGATTCCCACGATTCTTTATGCGCTCTGAATATCCCTTTCTCACGAGCAATCGCGGGTTACGATCGCGATGGCCGGGAACTTTCCTTTCGATTCCGCACGATTTCGCGGAAATTCGACGAGCGCAGACAATGGCGGACAATGGCGTTTCTCTCGGTTTATGGTAACTCGAGATAGCCTCGACGGCAAACTTTCCATCGTCGGCTGTGCGAGGTTGCTGCACGCCTGGCGAGGGTCGAAAGTTAAATATGTTAAGCGTGATGGATGAGCGTGTCAGCCGGCTTCGATTCTTCGTTCGATCTCGACGCTCGCGTTTCGGCGCCGGGCCAAGCGTCGCGGTCGGTCCCGAGGAAAGGAGCGGAGTGACGTTAAACGGCTGGAAATCGAAAGGAATTCGGACAGCCTCGGCGACCACGGATATCCGCAGTGCAGCGACGAGGCCTCGGAATAGCCAAGGAAAGCTCACGCAGTCGTTAGTTATCGGCCATCACGGTCTCGCGTGCGCGATGGCGGTCGCGTGGAAATATTTTCTGGAACAATGCGTCGTTTAACCTTCCGATTATTCCTGGGCCGGGATTAATCCTCACCTTCTGCCCGGTCACCTTCGAGTCGCGGAGGCTCGGCCATCCCGCCGGCATCCCGCAATTACCGGCGCAATTCCGTCTAAAATGGCCCTGCGTTCCGTGTTCAGCCGCATAATGCTTCGCAAAATAGTGCTAAATTATGCGTCGCGTTACGACTCTGTAAAAAATTCCCATCTCTCTCTCTCTCTCTCTCTCTCTCTCTCTCTCTGCATTTCCTCTCTCCGTGCTCGCTGCCACTCCGACGGGATTGAATGGCGCTCCACGTCGCCATTTCGCGAGGATGCTAGGGCCTTAACGGGTTGCGCGTCTCTACGAAGGTCTCGCAGATTGGTCCAGGATGAAATTACAATTTCGCGTATCGACCGAAATCTTGTACCTGGAATAATTGCCGAGTTTCACCGGGAAATTTTTCAGCGTATCGCGCGTGTTCGCAGTGTCCCGATGATATCGCGTAGCGAGCGTGTACGAAAATGCAAGCGATGACCCGAATGCTGCCAACTCGTCTCGTTACATCGTCTAATACCAAGCTCGCTTTCATATCCGTTCATGTTACCCCTGTTTAACGAGCAACTTTTTTCCCCCGACAAGGATGACGCGTAATCGTTTCTTAGCTACCGAGTGGATAAAAGCGGCGATACCAGCAGTTCGGCCTCTATCCCAGTTATTATATCCCCGCGAGCATTAATCCGTCGACAAAGACGGGCTAAGTACCGCGTGGATAATAGCAGAAACATAATGCAGTCGAGCTGCACGCCACAATGGTGCATCTTTAATCATCGATAAAATAGAGCAACGTTCTCAGAACCCGCTGGATTAACGCGATAATCGCGCAAACGTTTCCCGCTAGACGGGACAATTTCGTGCGTTTTAACGCGCGTCGGACTCGAAACCAGCACGCTGATGACGATTTGTCTTCGTTTCACGGCTACGCGACCTCCTCGCTCCGCTTTTTCCCGCTCGTAGTCGCGAAAATCGGCGCTCGCCCGAGCAGAAATTGAAAATTTCACGAGCGATCGAGTACGTATCGTGGTTTCAACTAGAAAAGTAGAGGGAGAGAGAGAGAGAGAATTTTTTTTCGAGGGCCAGTCGCGCGAATCGATGCCCTACATACGAGTGTGTGGAGATCGCGATAATGAAACGCATAGGTAATTAGAAATTATACGCGGAGAGGTCCTCGTGAACGGGCCGTGCATAATTGAAACCCTTAATTATTCGACTCTCGACCAGCTTTTTACACCCCGTCCCGGAGATTTCGCGGAAATTTGCGTGGCGAGCAGCCTCGGTCTGGCGCCGAAATTTCGATTAACTCTTTACATTTTCACCTGATTTTAATTCGCCTCGAGTTTCCCGCGAAAATCTGCCAAATATTCGAACGAAATAATTGCAATTCCCTCGATCTTCGTATCCGAGCGAATTCATCGTTTCGAAATTTGTCACGGTAACGATACGAAATACGAAACCTGCGTTAATTAGCAGTTACAAATTTTCCGGAACAACGGGGGAAATCTGTCGCGAGACTCGACAACGGAAACACCCTGAGTTGCGAGCGATCTCGCAGAAAATTCGCGCGCCACCCTTGCAAGAACGGCACGCAATCGGTGTACAGTAACAACGGTGTATCCACCGTGTTCTCGACATTTCCCGTGCACAGGCCGACACGCGCGTGTATCGAGCCGTGCCTTATATCCATGCGCGTATCGGCCCGTGGCGCGTCTTGAGCGCGCAGCGCATCCCAGCTTTTGATTAATGGTCCCGGCTCGCGTGGGCCATTAGCGGAGCGGAGACGCGGTAAAAAGCTCGTGGACGACGATAATTATGCGTTCGCCGTGGCAAAGTTCGGACACGGGCTCGAGACAGGAACGGAAGCGAAGCACCGTGCACCCCGTGGCGACTCGTTTCATCCCGAGCTTCCTGCCGCCGAACTTCGTCGTCGGGGAAGACTCCATTCCGTCCCCTCTTCTCGTCTTCTCGGCTTCCCCGTGAAAAGATTGCGTAGACGTCGGAAGAACAGGTTACGAGGAATTGCTTCGTGCGATACGTTCGCGATAACAGTTAGCGAGAGAAATTCGCTGGGATTAAGGTTATAAAACGGTAACTCGAGCAGCGCGCGTAAATCAGGGGTACCGTGTGCAGGGGCCGTGTGACATTTCCAACAAATACCAGCTGCTTATTACAATTGTAGATCGAGCTCTGTCAGGGTTAGGTGTTAATAACAGCGTATCTCGTCATCGATGATTCTTATCCCGATGTTAATGTCGGCAATGACATTTCCGTTTGTCGTCACGATCTCGTGTGCACACCCGGAGACGAAGAATGGAGGCCTAATTTTTAGGGTTGCAACGCCATCGAATCTCGGGATAAGTCTCGCATTCCGTGGTACTTTTCTAAACGACAGGGTCCGCGAGGATTCGTGTCCCTTATCTCTCGACCGTCTCTAACCCAGAGATGAGCAACGCAATAACTCCGGTGGCGAAACAACGCGTGAGAAGACGTCGCGAGCATGAAAGCGAGTCGTCCTACGGGACACGCGATTTGCATATCGTTTCGTCGCGACGCGAATAAATTCTCCGACGACCCCGCGTTTTCTTCTGCGTTCCTCGAACGGTAGTCTCGACCAGTGCAACAAATCACGCGCGAAACTCGCGTGCTGTCGGGAATTATTCCGCGTTTAACGAGGCATCCTTGGCGCTCTGGATGGAGAGCGGACGAAGGCATCAACGGGTTCGAGTCGATTTCAACAGAGATCCCGTTGGGACGCGTTTTTCCGCGGCGTGGGAAGAGGAAGAATCGAACTCCCTTTAATTACGATTATCCGGCCAATTAGCCCGCTCCGCGTCGCGTCATGCATTATTAATGGCGGCTTAATGGACCGATAAATTGTTTACGATGGCTGGCCATTTTTAGAGTCGGTCGATCCGCGGTTAACGCTAAGAAATCCGAACGATGCCCTTAATCGATCCCTGATTGAAAAGCTATGGACCAGTTCCGCGCCGATCCCGTTCCATTAGCAAAGATTTCGCGATCCAAACGGGCAAACGGGTCGCTGGATCCACGGGCGAGAAATGAAAAATGATCCACCGTCGAGCTTCGTCCTGTTCCTCCGCGGCATTTAATCCCACGAAACTTCGACCTTTCGACGTTAATCTACCCTCGCGATCGGGTGAACGGTTTTTCTCCCCCACGTGGTATCGGGTCAGCCACGGTAAAAGGCCAACCGTGTAGGCAACAATTACGCACACGTTCGTTATGTTAATTTTACGAGCATTTCTCCGGTGCCTGGCTGCATCGGGCGTGTGCAAGTTGCGGCTCAAGGACGACGGGTCCGGAACAAGGCCACGAGAGCGCAATGGTGCTGACTATTAAGCACATTCAACCGGGAGAACCGTTATGTATCGCTGTCGCTGCACCCCGGGACATTCCTCGGGACGACAGAGCATCGTTTCCCCGCTTCTTGTACTCGCTCGTAAAAGAACGCCCAACCTGACTCGAACGTTTCCAGTTTACGGCCGATTGTTTCGCCGAACAATATACCCGAGGCATTGATTCTTAACGAGGCTATAGTGCTCTTGTTAGGGGCGATCGTTTAAGTATGAAGCTCGGCGAGAGAAAAGTCCCGGTAGTAAAATTAGGCGCAGCCGACCCTCGCGTCACACGAATTCCGCTCCGAAATGAATTTACTCGCGCGCGGGATCGAAGCGCCGTTAATGACGTTCTTCGAAAGTCGCGTTCGACACCGATGATTACTATACCTTTCTAACGAGAGCCGGCGGGTCATTAAATTCGGCCGGGCCACAGGCGAAAATGCAATTATGCGATTCCCTGTGACAGCGAACGTGTTAATAAAACAGCAACCGAGGTGCCGGTGCAGATTGGCGACAATGCTGGTAAACGGGGATAGATCGACTGCACGCGAATCCTTTTAATAAATTCGATCGATCCGGCCGCGCTTCAATTTCCGAGCGGACGAGCGCGTCGCGCGCCGAGCGTCGCGCGTGTTCCCGCGGAACGCACGTTCCCGGCCATTGTGTCGAATTAAGCTCGTCCATTTACCCTTCGCGTGGAAGACGATTCAGTGGTTCGCCGGGAGGAACAACAATCGCTTGCCGCTTCGTTGTATCGGCCGGGCCGCCATTGTCAGCTCGCTCAGACTGCGGGGGACGATTCTTCGGGGAATTTTTGGAAACAAACGTTGAATCTTGGGGCTGGTCTCAATGGATCCCTTGTGCGACGAATCGTCGTTGTTCGTTGAACGCGAAATGGAGCGTGTTCGAGCACGACGAGCACAGCGAACCCTTGTGGCTCGCAAAGATGGCGAGTTCGGAGACGTTAATTGGTCCTATCTCGTTTAAAAATTGCACTCTTCGAATTGTTCTTTCTTTCCGAAAAATTCCAAAGCCAAGAAATTAACCATGGATAACGAAGGAAGGATCAATCCTTTGCTTTTTCTTTCGGGGGTGTTTGGAGGATTTTGACGTTCCAGAAGCTCGTGACGACGTTACGGAATGGAGGTTGAGCTGGAGTTGAACAGTGAAACAATTAGGAGCCATGGCGTTGCGAGTCGAGCGGCAACGGGGTTTATCTGGCGTCGACACGACCCGGGTTGTTCGATAGAGTTCCGGGACGTCGGCGGGTTTGGCGGTGACGGGCGTCAGGAACCTGGAACCGATAGGGAGAATCGCGATGCTCGTCATAATTTTTCATCCTTCCCGCCCGTTCCAGTGCTTGGTCGGGACTCGAGGAATCCGTTGGGCGAGCCCGGCTATCGATTAGTCAAAGGATGCCGTCGATGGCGAATAGCTGGCCTCGTTTTAATGCAGATTAATCAAGCCGTCCTATAATTAACGCCACTGCCTCGTTTAATTAAATTTCAATCGCGCGTGCACGCTTTGCGCGCGGAATCCGCGGATACCTCGACTTCCTTCGCGGACTCGTGACTTTGTACGAAGTTGACAAACGTTCCAATAATTCCTGCATCCATACAACCGCTCTACTGTGCTCCGTGGAAGCCTCGAAATCGCAGGAGTTACCGCGTAATTGCACCTAAGCGCTCGATACGAGTGAAATCTCTGCGCCAGTTTCCCACGGGGCGATCCGTATCGCGAGATTACCTCGATCTTCGATCCTTCTTCGAGCATACTCCTGCCATCGGCGAATTACGAAACGAGCCGAGAGCCGGCGCTATCCGCGAGTTTCACTTTCTTCTCGATCGCGAGAGGAAACGAAGCAACGCACGCCCGACATTCCCGTGTGCTCGTTGCATTCTGCCGATAAATTGCAATCGCTTTTTCTCCGGCACTTTCACCGACCAGCCACGGATACTCGTTTCGCGTGCACCCAGCCGGCCTCGTAATTCCGATTCTTCCCTCGTTCCTTATCGAATCCGCGGATCTGACTGGTCGGGTTCGCCCACCATTTATCAACCATCCGATACAGAGAAAGGGTATCTCCTACCAACGTAGCAGCGAGACCGTAGTAGCACGGAGTGGAACGGAGGATGATGGAGCTGTGTTCGAAAATTGGAAATTGCTGTGACGCCATTGTGGCTTGTGGACGTTATGGTTAACAGCGGTATCAAGAGCGAGACCGATAATTTGTTTCGTCATCGCAACGTCGTTATCCCATTGCGACTGGCGCATAGCGATTTGCCTGGCACGACGGGCGAGAGAAATGCGGGCTCACTTTCTCCGAGGTCGAAATTATCGTCTAGCCGCGCGGGATCGATCCGTACGGCAGGGAAAAAAGTGGCGGCGAACTCGCGTTATTACCTTTCACCGGAGATCCTCGGTTACATTGTGGCCGAGCTTTCGGCCGGATAGCTAGACCGATCCTTTCACTGTGGCCGAGCAACTCCGCGAGCATCGCGTCAGCGAGTCGATTAACCGTTTCACAATATCGCTCCTGGCGGATTCCGCTCTGGACTCCGTTTCTGGAGTCCCGAAGCGTGCTTCCTGCAAATCCATGAAATTTCTATCTGTATTCCATTGCGACTCTATCTCGCGGTCGTCTTGCGATCCTTGTCTCCTGCGGCGATTGAAAGATACGATTTTACGAAATTTCACTGGATCGAAAGGTCCTTCGGGCAAAGTAAAATGGCCTCCATTTCACGCGAAAAATATCGACATTACCGTTTCGGTGAGGATAATTATTCATTCGTCGTTTATCGATGCCTGGCTTCTCGTCTCTGAATTATTGGAAATCTACAGCCGGTTCTGGGTGAAATTAATATTAATTTTTGTCGGGCACGACGCGGATCTGTAAATTCAGTGGTAAAGAGATAGAGGCTTAGAACGTGGAAGCGTCATTAATATAGCGGTAAGGATCTAATCTTTCACGGGAGATGTTTCGTGTGTTTTCCATTTGAATACGACATTAGCGCGCGTAAATCACGGACACCTCGTTCCGCATTATCTGACAGAGATACATGCCCCATTCGCTGTAATTCTCCTGCATTATTTGCTGCGAACGCGTAAATTAAGCTCGTTTAATATCCCCGCGAGAAGACGCGAACTTATGATACATTTCGCATCGAGGATACGTTGAATCAACATTCCTCGCCTGCCTCCTGGCGAAATCTTTATTTGTTGCGTGCCGCGTTTCCCTGCTAAATTTAAATCTCTTCCCAAACTTTCCCGCATATATCTCGGCCAGGCACCGGATCCTTTTTCTTCTTCAAAAAATTTACCTAATTTCCTCGCCCCGTTTCTCCCCGTGACTCTTGCTGCTCCCTTTTTCCCCCCGTTGTTTCGTCCCGAATTTTTTTTCCCGTTATTAATATCACTTTAGGCTAGGTCCCGTGTTCCCCGTAACAGCGCTTTTTCCGACCCGTTGTTCACTCGGATTCGTTGTTCACCGAATTCCTCGACTACAATGACGGTGATAATAACGATAATACTAATAACGATAATAATAATCTTCTAATGGAAGTTTGCAGTGGCAAGAAGTCGCGATAAAAGCCGTAACTCGAAAGCTCGCGATTAATCCACTTTTAATAATTACTCCGCGAAAGGAAGCGCCGCCACAATTTGGACGCTGGCCAACTCTCGCGTCTCCTCGAGGAGAGAACGAGGCTGGAACTTCGATCGACTCCGTCCACCGTGTCGATAACGACGACGTGACGGTGTTACGGAACTGTCGGGTCGTCGTTATTTCCGAGAATAAGCTCGATGCATATACCTCGAAGAGGATATACCTCCTAGGGACTCGGAATCCGCTTCTAAACCGCGAAACGGTGGAAGAAACGCATCAGCGAGAATCATGGATGAGCCAATTTGCTCGCTTTACGGTGGCCGGCCTATTATCCCTGACATCGGTGATCGATCATGATTCATCGGATCGAAAGAGATCGAGGCAATTACGCGGCCGGATTGCTTAGCAGCCCAGTTATAAATGAGTTCATTATACAGCCGTTCCGTGTAATGGGAGGCGCTTGAAAACAGGTTAGAAAAGCCAGCCAGGTAAATGTAATTACGAAAGATTATATCTAAACCCTCCTAATCTCGTGACTCGCCGCGATGTTTGCCGGAGGAACCGGTAGATTTACAGCGGCCAAGTGACGTAATTAACTGCGAGTTGTTTACCCGCGTTATAACATACACCTGATAAATCACAATTCTCACCCTCTTTTACGTGCCTCGCATGGAAGTATCGCGTTCGGTTTATCAACTCGGTTCCACAAAGACGCGGGCGAAATTTCCAGCCGGACGAAATAACGGAACGAAAATGCACACCGTCCTGTTCCCTCTGTCGGCCCCCTCTTTTCCCTCCTTTTTATTAAACATAACGCCACGGGCGATTTATCGAGCTGCAGGCGAGTCGATTAATCCCCTGAGGGTCGCCGGCTCGGAAACCGCGGACGCGAATAAACGAAGTTTCGCAATGGCAACGTGTTCCGCCGGTTTGTTTATCGGCCGACATGATCCGCGAGAACGTTTCGGCGGGAACGTTCGAAAGTCGATCGGAGATCGGCGATCGATCGGCGTCTCGGTGCGGCCGCGAGCCGCGCGATCCACGAATCCGATAACGGCCCCGTGATAGGGATTGTCTAAATGGCCGGGTCGTTAGTGTTTCCATGAATACGCGAGTTTGACGAAACTCGCTAATTCCGGCAGCTGAAATCCCCGCGTAGCGTAATACGATGTCTGACGAGGCCCGGCTAATGGCGGCCCGTGTAACGCGATAAGCGCCTCGTGCGAGTCGCGGAAGAATAATATTGTAATTATCCGAAGAAGTCGGGCAACTGTGCTCGTCGTTAATTCGAATAATTTCAATGCGGAATTATTACGGGAATTAAATCCTCGCTTTGATCGAAATATCTACCCGTTCCGTGCCCTCTTATCCCGAATGCCCGGAGCATCGATCGATCCTTCATCCGGAATTATCTTATCTCGTAAAACGTGAACTACGAATTGCATTAAAATCCTAGATATATCGCGGACCATCGCGGAATCCTCGTTTTAATCGGCACATCTTTCTCGATTCGTACCCTTTTACGCGAAATAGGTTGGGATATTAATCTTTTCTTCCGTCTCGTAAAAATGAAACGCAGAGATATCTCGTACGATCGGCAGATTCCAAGAAGCTTCTAAATAACGGGCTAATTCGGGGAGCAAACAGAAAGCGTGAAAAAGGAGGATGAAAGCGAGGTCTGGAAGAAACTCGAATTCGAAATCGCGATTTCGGATGCATATTCGGAACGTGGAAGCGAGGCGTATGTCGGTCGCCGATCGTCGAGCGAGATCCGTAAACTCGATTCTCAGACCGCATTCCCGGATTCCTCCGCAGTTGCAGCGTAATCGCGGTTTCGAGAGCGAACGGGTAGCGAAGGATGATTCGTGAAAGGTGTCCGTCGAATCAACCTCCCCGTTCTCTTTTCGGGTTACTTAACCGAGTCGAGTGTTGCGACACGCTCATCGAATGGACATTTCCAATCTCTCTCTCTCTCTCTCCCTCTTTCACCCTTCTCCTTTCTCTTTCTCCTTCTTTCTCCTGCGCCGTTCACAATCCGCGCGCGAGCAACCCGGTGAAACCCCACTGGAGTCCGGGTTTGATCGATGATCCAGAATTCGGGTTTACCGCGCTTCTCGAGTCCGTGTTGCGTGACTCGGGTTTCCGGGTCGCGAAAGTTCAGATGTCGCTCGTTTTGCGCGTCCACGGGTCACGTTCCAACGCACCGTCATTCCGCGTGGTCTCCGCTTTCGAGAAAAAGAGTTTCCGAAACTTGGAAACCCGTTGGGAAGCGTTCTCGCGTACGGGACGGGAGGGGAAAGCTGGTGCGAGGAAGGCGGTGGGGGGTGAAAAATTTGGTGGAATTCTATGGGCGTGGAAAAAGCGTGGAAAGGTGGCGTGGAATGTCGTAACACTCGATACGTCGGGAAACCGGAGAACGAATAACCTTCCAATGAATCACGCGGGTGAAAGAGGTCGGGGTGCGCGGGCTCTCGAGATATCGTTTTAATAAATCAGCAACTCGAGGGATGTCAAAATTGAAACGGAGACGGTGCCTCTTTCGCCGGACGGCAAGTAAAACTCATTAACGTAGCGACCGGCGTCGGTGCAATAATATCGTTCCGGGGCCCGATGTAACTCGACGTTTAATTAAACTCTCGAATCTCGGCCGCGTCTTCTCCGCGATCCCTGTAACGCGCTCGGGATCCGCGAATTCTTTGCCAAACAGAGGCACCCGGCCAATTAATTCCGACCCCGTCCGAGGAATTTTCGTCTCGCGACCAGACGCGCGGCCCGAGGCGTGGCGATTGATTCGATTAGGCGAAATACAGAATACGTTAATACAGAGAATCAACGTGGAACGAAGGAAACGAGGGTTCCCTTCGTTGCTCCAATTAACCACGCCAGGCGTTCGTCGCTCTTCGAGAAGCCTTCCGGAAACGACGAGTGGCTGCAGGTGCGAACGCTCGGGGTTTCCGCGAATGTTCGCGACGATGCTCGGGGGTGGTTTCTCAGACGTTCTCTCCCGCACCGATTCGTCGACGAACCCTCGCTGGAATTCCTTTCCGACGTAACCGCGAATTCGCGGCTAGCGCGCGAGTCTCGTGCGCGAATTAATTCGCGGCACGTTTCGCTTTGGGTCTCGAGTGACACGCGTGCACGGCGCGACGTTACCTTTCCTCGATATCGCTTGAAAGAGGAAGGGCGAGGGAGAGGAACGAGGGGCAAAGAAGAAGGTAATCGGTATTATATCTCGCGCAGCTTTATGTACAGCTAAGTTTTTTGAATCTAAATTAAAATTTCATTTTATCCGGGCTGCGTAGCAAGGGATTTTCCAGCGAGGAGAAAGAAGAGACTCGTCTACTGGGTTTTTCCAGATATATTCCGCGAGGACCATCAGAGTGTATATTAATTTCGTCGTTTCCACTATCTTCGAGGCAGCCATGCAAATTCCATGGTAACCCGACAGTTTCACGGAGGCTTAGCGTTTAATAATTTGCATGACGCATTACATACGTAAAGATGCGTTCCGCGGGTCGCTCTTATGTATAATGCATGTCCTCTTTAGCATTTTATCGCGCCGCTACTTCTGGCGGTAATTTACGCTCAAAGGCACGCGGAAAAAGGACAAACATTGCCGGTGGCCGTTCATTTACATATCGCCTAATTAAATTTCGTCCGCGTACGGAAAGAATAGAGAGCAGCGTGGATCGATCGGGCGCGTGGACGGATCGCGATACCTCGCGCCGATCCGCGGGGGTGCTCGGGAAAGTTACGACGATTTTTACCGAGCACTCGAAAAACTCTAGCCGAGCGTGAAAGGACGATTCCTTCGTCGATAAGATTACGTCTCCGTTTGCCAGCCGCTCGTTCCTCCTCCCACTTTTCCTTTTTCTTCGTCCTTTTCATCCAGAATAGAACGATCTTGCCTT
Source organism: Eufriesea mexicana (assembly GCF_001483705.2). NCBI lineage: Eukaryota > Metazoa > Arthropoda > Insecta > Hymenoptera > Apidae > Eufriesea > Eufriesea mexicana. The sequence continues at coordinate 1,671,600 of NW_016908280.1, read as the reverse complement.
TTCTCCGATCTTATGAAAAACCCCGTGTCCCTTTTGCACTTTATTAAAAGTCTCCCCGTTTCTTCCTCCCACCCTCCATGTTCGATTACTGTTATTTCATTTCTCTCTTTTTCCCCCGCTTTTCTTTTTTAAACAACTCGCGAGCAGGAAGACCCTATCGCTCCACTCCGCCTCCACCGATCGCTACTGCACGTTCGGAGTATAAAAAGGCAACTGGGTGCTACGGTCTGTATAACCGACGATAACTCCATTTCTCTCGGACAGAGAATATCTTCTTCGAGGAACAACGCGAGTCTGATATCCGTTCCGCGCTCCGTGTAGAATGCAGATCGTTCCCGAGGATGGACGGAATGGTTTCGCGGGGTCTGAAAATAAAGGGTGTTTGCGCGAGTCGCGGGTAACGAGGGGAATATGGGAACGTAAACGGAATCGTAAGGAAGACGCGAGTTTTGCGATTTTTTTTCATGACGGAAAGCGCGCGAATACCGCTGAATCGCGGAAACGACCGATTACCGCGTTTGAACCGCGAAAATTCGCAGTGGAAACGGACGCTCGGTGCTCAGCCACAGTAGAATCGGACGATCGAACGCACGTTTGCGCGTCGCGGCAGTTGACAAATCATTACCGAGTTTCGCGGTGTACGCGACGCGGTTGCATTTGCGTCTCGCAAACGATTTCGGCTCGTTGCTCTGGACGAACCGCGGATGAGACGCAGGAGCGTATCCCGTTCGTAATTCATCAGATTAGGCGAGTTCGGAAAACCAAAAGCGAAAATTGTAATAATTTCCAGTGGTAGACTTGGCGTATTACGCTATTTATCTAAGACCATTGGCAATTAGTAGTCCAATGTATAATACACGGTAAGTAAACTCGAGCACTCTACAAATTTCGCGGAATACCTGCCCCGAATTAATCGACGCCTCGCTCTGATAGGGATCAGGAATTTCCCTGCTCAAAGCAGGCTAAGCGTTTGATGAAATCCACTATATTTCCAGGGAATGTATTCCTGCTAATTTCCTTCGCGTCAAATGTAATTCCTCGCTCAACCCACCTGCAAGAAATTTCCTCCTAACCAAACTTGAAATAATCGCGATGCAAACGAGTTTTTCGTTCTCCCCGTGGCCATTGGCGAATTTTCGCGTCGAGGGGACAGAATTTAAAAGCGAGCAGCTACACACGGTAGGGAGTCCTCGAGTTTTACGCTCGTTGTAAAATTTTCGGTGATCCTTGCACTGGGATAAACTTCCCTTTTGTCCTCGAGCAAAGCAGAAACTCGTCCATCGAGAAAGCGGCCATTATGAAATCGCGATATCGCTTGACACCGATCGAAAAAGCCTCGGCGATTATTTTGCACGGTAGAATCGCGGATGAAGTCGGTCTCGTCGGTCGAGAAAGAGGATCTCGAGGAGCGCGCGATGACGCTTCGGGAGAGAGGCTCGTGAAAGGAGGCGCCATCGAGGAGTCTCGCGAGATCTCTGGATCCAACAACTGGTCCATTTTGTCGTCATCGGATTAGATTAAACAAATCGAGCGAAAGGACTTATTCAGCGTCCCTGTATTATTTTTCGACGTTATTCGATTTAATTCCCGACCAGTGTCGCAACTGAGATCCTACTAGCCTCTAGAATCCATGCATTCTGCGAATTCGGTACGATGACCCGAGCGTTGCAGTTCGTCCAAGCGGCTCGATTGTGGGAACCGAGTGCGAAACGAGATTTCCATCCGATTTTTAACCGACCAACTCTTCCTCCTCTCTTCTCCCTTTTAAGTTCGCTCGCGAGCTTTTTATCATAAAGTATCGTTTCTTCTTCTTTTTCTTCCACCGGTTCGCGTCTGCTGCGTACCACGGTTTCCCGCTACTCCCGTCGAAAATATTCCAAGCGTTACCCAGCTTCTGTTTTCCGCTCGTCACGCGAGTAGCCCGCGTGTCACGCGACGGACAGCTAGATCTCCGTTCACGCTCGATTCCACGGAGCTGCTAGCCGGAATCTAAATTACGATGACTTCGCGCAGGCTAGTGTCCACATAAATCATCAGCGGCGTCGTCGAGCCATTTAGAATTTCCGCGTGGAATTTCGCTAAGCTGCCCATCGCCTGCTTCCACCCCTGCGCGTCAACGTCGCCCTGACGGTATGCGGGTTCAGAATTTCATAAACCCGCGGCGAAGTCGCGCGAAGATCGATTACGATTTTATTAAACCTAGAAAAAGCGTCTGGCGATCCGGGTGTCGGCTATCAGCGCGAGTAGCCTCTCCGCGTGAAAGTGGAATCTGAGAGCTAGGCTCGTTCGCGTTCTCCTGCGTTAGCCGGACTATTCGCGTCAGCCCTGTTCCTTTCAGCACCTAAGAGAGGCGCGGCCGATATTACGGGCCTGCGGTGTCAACGTTCCGACCGTAATTTACGTTCGCGAGATCGCTCCGCGTTCCTTCTCTGTCCGTGGAGCGACGTTTTATTGCGCGCCAGACGTCGGCATAATGCAACGGCGCGTTTCACCCGCGGCCGCCCATCGAGTTGGATTTATAGAGCTGCCGCGAAGGAGCTCCCGAGGAAAGAAATATTCTATTTACCTCGAACAGTCGAGCTTCCGAATCCTCTTGCTCCCAGTAATTTCCTCCTCGTCCGCGGCAGCCTCGATTCGAGGTTGCTGGGTGGCGCGCTTACAACGGGGGAGCACGAGTTTCGCCCAATAAAGGGAACGAGAATTGCGTGAATTCGCAGGTGAGATCACGATGCGTGGACAACCTGCGTTGACACGAGTTTCGCCTAGTAAAGGGAACGAGGGTCGCGTGGATTCACAGGTGAGACCACTGTTAACCCTTTGACTGCCACGCCGAAATCACATGCTTGGCTCAGGACGCCACGAGATTAATTTTACTATTCATAATAAATTGGTGATGTAAGACAACATTCTTACCCAATGGAGCGTTTATCTTATTGGCGGTCACGGGTGATCACCGTGACGACTTGATAACGGTTGACAATTAATTAACTGTCAATTTTTACAATTGTAAGTAGTTCAAGCGCTCTGATCACCAATGACCACCGTGTCGTCACATGAGAAACGTGGAAGTCAAAGTGTTAAGGGTGTAGGAACGCACCCCTACCCATAAAGAAGAAAGATACTTTTCCACGCGTAGCGACGTCAAGGGTCCCGAGTCAATGGGGCCACTTTACGACCACCCCCCAATGACTCGCAGACGAGCGGACCACGATGCATGGACCAGAGCTGGAAAAAGTGAAGGCAGTTCGTTGGTGACCAAAGTACGAGTCAGAACATTTTCCCAAGAGCGATACGACAATCTTGACACAGCCCCCCTCGCGCATAGTGAACTCTAACAAAATCCGATACAGTGCTTTCCCATTTATTTAATCCCTCACGATACCCCTTCAAGGGGATACAATGCAAAGAAATAGTAGGCAGTGAAAACGGTGGGAAAACTGTATAGACTTTTATTAAACGGCCAAACGGTTAGACCTGGCCTGTCTGCTTAGGGCCACGCAGGTCAAACGCGTCTCCAGAAAACAGGAGGAAGGGATCGTCACCGCATAGCTAGGATGGAGAATTTATTTTAGTATTTATCTCTTTACTATACAACCACGATGCGTGGACGTACGTGTGCTGACACATTGTAATCGCTGGCCACGAGAGAAAGGAGTCAGCGAGAGGCGAGAAGATAAGATTGGAATGTTCGACTTCACGAGCGTTACGAAACCTGTTCAGTAGGTCGGGATGATTTACATCGGGATGTAAGCTAACTCAACATCGCGTAGGCAGAATTAGAAATATATGTATATTACGGCGTGGGGTACCAGGGACGCAATTCCGGAGAAGTTTCTCAAGTTTCACGGCTTAACGTATCGTATATCTGTTCGCTCGGTCGCGCTTGCTTAGAGAACTCTTTGTGCAGCTAATACGCTACTTTGGACTAAGTCCACGTGATGCCCGTGTATCCTGTTAGACTGTAACGCTTCGAAATCGTTGCTCGCTTTTATTTGCCGTTATAAGCGGTTCTCGTTAACGGTATGCAACGGTAGAGCGAAATTTCTAGTAGAATAAAATATTCCGCTTGCGATTTGTATCACGAAATTAATTGTAGAATAACGGAGGAAATTATGCGGTATTCAATCTCGGGTGAGCTTCCGCAAATATGTAGGGTCAGGTTATATACAGTTTGAAATAGGGTTGAACGAATAAAGCGGTTGTTAAACAGGGACATATGTAAAACTAATAGACAACGCGAAACAACTCTAAACAACTCTCCACGCAACGAACTAAACAAACTTCACGCAATATTTTTGACCCTAGTTTATAATATTATATCGTAGGATACCATTTCGGAAAGAAGTCGCGAATCGGATATTGCCAACAAAAACAAATTATATACCGATCAATATTTTCTAAAAGCAAATGGAAAAGTTATTTTGGGTAACAAAATGAAATTGCGAGGGAGTGAAACGTAATCATTACGTAAAATTAATTGTGACTGTGAGTCGCTCGGTATTGGAAAGAGAGTTAACCCTTTGCACTCGACGACTTTTGACTAGAGAAGAATAGAAATTCAAAGATTCCTTACTAAAAAGCTGACGATACTTTTCCGAGCAGTAAATAAAGAATTGTAGAATAATTTAATTTCGATACCTCGCACACTGTTACATTGCATCAAATTTGATATATTAATTAATATCGATCTTTCAAATTTTATAAAATGATGACTGTTGCTCACCCCTCGAGTGCAAAGGGTTAAATTACAATACGTCTTTGCGTGTTTTCGTTGCGTTATCTTAGTGTTCTTTTCCTACGTTAAATTAGTTTCATGAGTTTTGTGTTTGTGTTCTTCTGTTCTCGTTGTTCTGTCAGTTTTTGATGTCTCAAAACCAGTTTTCGCCATTCTACAATATTGACCCTAGTTTTCCCTAATTGTCCCTAGAAATACTACTCTTTCTCGTATAATCATCGCAAATATCGCAGACCCATCGATGTGTCAGGTTTTCTTCCCGTCTACTCTCACCTTCTCTCGCTTTCCCCTTTATGGCTCCCCTCCGTTTAGGGTCCCTGAGGTCACGATGCTCCGATTACAAGCAACGGGATAATCACGGGCCCAGCGAAACACGAGGAACGACGAGCAGGTGAAGCATAATTCCTCGCTCGATAATTCGCCGCGTGTTCGCTGATCTCGCGGGCTCGCGAACTCGAATCGCTTGGCGTTTGCATAATTCGAGGATCGTTCACGGGTCGATGAGATGAACGGTTGCACGAGGAGGGAACAGTCAACCGTCTGCCAAAATAATTAAGCACGGCACGCGCTATAAATCTTGGGAAGCAACGAAGCAGCATCCGGCCCGGTTTGTCGCGTTCATTACCCAACTACGAAACTATTCGACGTGGTTCGAGACTTGTCACCCCTGGAACCGCTGCCAGCCATCCGAACAATGTCCAGACTCGGTTTCGACCCTCGTCCCGGGACGTCCGGACACGTCGCGTGCATCGCGTTTAATGTTCCAGCGGATGCGCGCAGTCATTAGGGGCCATAATCATCGGCGACGTCTAATTGTATCGCGCAATGATCGATGTTATTCCGACACTGCTAACTACCCCCGTGGGCTTCCCCAAGTTGTCAAACTCGCCGGTCTCGCGCTCGTCTCGCTCTAGCTAACGAAACGTTGAATAAAACGGTAACTAATTCCGCCCACTCGTGTGAAATTTAATCCGTAACTGTTTAACAATTTATTAATTTATAACATCATTTGGAAAGCGTGCACGTGTCTGGAAAAATTTCTTCGACCGTGACCAAAGTGTTGGAATTCGCTGGGTAATAATCAAAATTGCCGAGGGGCGGAGCAACAGAAGATGAATCCACGGAGTGTAAAAGTAACACGGAAAAGGCGGAGATTTCGGATGAAAGGCGAGATAAAATTTCCTTGTTAAATTGGATCATCACCCTTTCATTCGAGATTTCGCGGAACCTGTTTGTAATTCGATATTAATACGCAACTACGATTCGATTCCTTTCTCTGTAGACGGATTCGCTCCCATCCACCATAAGCTTCGTTCTCCATTGGAACAGAGCGGGATCCAGATCGTAGCCCCGTGATCAAGCAACCCGATTCACGTGTCGATCATCGGGCTCTTTGTGCCAGCTCGACGCGGGAAATTTTGAATTGTTCTGTCGGGGATAATTGGACTGATATTCGCGGATCGTTCGCTAGATCCGGATATTTAATCAGATACAAACAGATAGCTGGAAGAACTAGCCCGGTTGATTTTGTAAAATATCCGGAGTCCGATTGCAGCAACCAGGCGCCCGGTATAATCAGATTAACTAAATAATAACCGTGTATCTACTCGCTCATCTGCCCACCGAATCGACGTAATTAATTACAGGGTTTTGTATCGCGGAATCCACTTACTTTCTAATCTGACGCAATGCGATTTCATCCTGTTGATGGATCCGCGATTAATTAGAACCCGGACGCGAGCGAAGAATCGCTCCGGTCTGTTCCTCGGCCGCTAAAATCGCCGTGGTGCGAGAAAGCGGCGGTTCCCTGTGAGGCTAATGAACAATATTCCACTTTGAATGGCCGTTTTAATGGGCCCCGATGGAATTGGGTTCGGCGTAACAAATCGCGACGGGGAGGACGTTCGAGTCAGCCGAGAGAAAAGATGGAGAATTTTGATTCCGAGTGACGTCGAATCTCCAGCTGCGGAAATTTCTCCTACGCTTGCCGAAAATCGTTTCGAGAATCCGAGGCGGTAGAATGCGCGGCAAGGAATTTGTCTTCGCGGAGAATTCCGACGGTGATCTTCCGTTTAACTCGAACGGAATTCTCGGCGAAAATGCGAAGGAATTGCGATAAGAGATCGGAGTTTCGAGGCGTGCACGCGATAATCGGTGGCCGAAACGAGTGATCGAGGGAAGGAAACGGGGAAATCTAGGCACGGGTCGCGCGATGGCAGAATTTTTAATTAAAAGGGTCGGCATCTTTGCAGCGGGCAGCCATGGCGGAGCTTTCGGCGCGACACCCAAGCGACTCTGTTCAACGCTTAGAAAGGTTCTGGCGCGGCGAAAACACCGAGTCACGGGTGTAATTTGATTAAAGTTGGATCCGGAGTTATCCGAGCGTCGAATGCAACCGTTCACATCCGTCGGAGATCTGCTGGCTGTTCAATTAACGGAATTCCAACCGTTCTCCGCGGGCTGACACGTTCTCCTATCCTCGTCCCTCCGTCTCCGTTGTTTCTTTCATTTCCCTCCCCCGCAGCCCTTCTTGCTCCACCCTTTATACATTCCTACGTTGTTCCCTTCGCGTCTCATCAATCCCGTACCTTTCGCGCCATTCTTCCATTTCGCGGAGGAAATTTCGAATTTACCGAATTCTGCGAATATTTTCCTCGCCCTGTGCGCAATTCCGCGCGCGTTCTTAGTTGACGAATTAAAAGCACCACGCTTTTGTCTATCGGCAAACAACGGCGCACGACAACCCGGGATTCCTTTAAATTACACAAGTATCGAAAGTTAAGCAGCTTACTCGCTGTTTTCCTTAAACAGCGCAGCTTCGAAACTTCCTCCGGGTCTTAACCTGCAACTTCTCGCGCCTCGCGTTGCAAGCGCCCGACATCAACAACCATTCTCGACTTAAAAAAAAGAAAGGAGAGAGAGAGAGAGAGAGAAAGGGGATGGAGAAGAAGGAATTCGTTGTAACAAAGTCCAAACAAACACGCACCTAGTTCGGAGTGAAAACCGAAAGCAACTCTGTTACCGGCGGTTTCCCCCAAGTTCTAGACAGGGTCTCCATTGGAAAAGTTGCCCTCGCGTTAATACAGTCCGTCGGCCGGCTTAACCAAGTTACTCTACCTGGAACCTCGTCTACTGTTACACTCCTGCCACTTCCTCGCTTGGGAAAGAGAGAAGAAAAAGAAAGTGGAGACGACGTGAGAGGATCCTCCGCGTCGTTTCCGGAGTGCACTAGCAGTCGGGTTTCCGGGCCAGCACGCGCGGCATCGGTAATCTTTCGCGTAGAACGAGTGGACGGGTTTTAAGCTAAGCCAATTGGCCTTGGCGGTTTTGAGAAACCAGAGAGAGTTTTCGACTGCGCGCCGACGAGAATCGCGAAAGACGAGGGGATTACGAAGTTTTTGCGACCCCGTTCTTCGTTAACGTCGCCCTGCAAATTCTTAACACCTGGCTCAGGTTTCGCTGAAAGGTCGCGCGTAATGGAGAACGACGGTAATTAAAGGCGTTGAGCGCTTGACGAGTCGCAGGAAGAATTACGGGAAATAGGCTGTTGCGTTGGAGATAGTACGAAGGGTCAAGATTCACTCTTTAGACTACTTTTACGAGTCTATATTCTATCCCTAAATCAGTGGAATCAGCTTTGTTGAGGGGTTGCATTAAAAAGAACGTGTTCACCGAATCGGCGGAAGAATATATTTTTAACGATGACACAGACAGAACTAAATCGATTCATTTGGGCCACAGGACCCAGGTCACGGATCACAGTCGTGGCTGGACCTGGAGAGAGCTGGAGTCCAAAGACACGCTGTGTCAAAAGCAATCGCAGAGTTGCCTCCACATGACTAGGCTGCAGAGTTTATTCTTAGCATGTAGCTTTACCACTAACAAGTTTCAACGTGATATGAAACGAAATACGAATTTTTGCACGAATTCCTATTTATTGGAACGATTTATGCGAGAGATAAGCAGAGTAACTAGTAATTATATCGGTGGAAGTGCGTTTCCAGGATGATTAGCTGAGAGTGAAAGGTTGCACGTGAGTGGCTTTTGGATTTTCCAAGCGCCTGTTAAGCGGATTGCTTATAGACCACGCGCAGATCAGCCGTACGCAAACCTGATCGCCTTGATATTACAGTTAATTGCTAAAGCATGGACTATTTGGAGAACGGCAAGGCTGAGCCGCGAGTGGAATTAAAGGATATCCTCCTCGACTTTCTAAAACGCTGAACGAGATCGAAACGTACGTTGTCGTTAAAAATATGTCGTTTCAAGGATAATGCGTACGATTTAACGGGTGTAAGCTTTCTAGTGTGAGAATCGTTGGAGACTCGTCGCGGAGCATGTCAATAATTAAATATCCAACGATCCGTCATGGGATGAGCGGCACTGATTGCGAGTAATTAGCGCGATGGCGACGCTGGCAATCCGGTTGTCGACCGGTAAACAGCATTAGGAACTAACAACGCTCGCGTGTATCGTTTCCCTGTCATCCTTCTGACCGATTGAATCTGAAATTGGAAGGCAGATGATCAGCGGCCGGACGGAACCGATCGACCAGATACGAATTCACCGTCAATCGACTTTCGATCAATCCCGATTTGCTTCCGCTTAATCTTGTATAGAAAATCCCGCGATCGAATGCGATGTCGTAATGGAAATTTAACAGAGTTCAATATTCCGATGGAATATTAATCGCCTCGGTGAGACACCCAGGAAGCAACGGCAGGAAATAGGAAATCAGTTTATTTGCGCATCGTTCGTGCGTTCGCGCCATGCTTCGATGACCAAACCGGCGAAACAAGGTCGCCATATTAATTATTCCGAATTATTCCGAATCCTTTCCGACAGACACTGATACTCGAATCCCGAGTACTATTCAAAAAGCACTCGAATAACCCTTGTAATCCATACAAACGAAGCATTTCCATTCCACGAATCATCCAAAAACCTCGACACGGTGTCGCGAATTAAATCCCGATCCAGATTTCCCAGAAATTGCACTTTCGCATCGAGAAGCATCTGCAAAGGTGACGGGGATCCATCGGAAAGCGCCGACCCGGTTTTCCGATTGCGAAAACAGCTTCGCGAGAGGGGATCTGCCAGTGCAGTTGCGCGACTAATTAGCGATCGTCCCGAGATTTCTCGATGGAGCAACATCGTTAACAACCCTATCCTCGAATCCAGACTTGTGTCGTAATAATTCCTCGATCTTCCTCGTTGAATCTGGAAAAAATCCTCGACTCCGACGAGTGCACCTCGACTCGACACACGCTGACATGTCTCCGTGCAATTGCAACGATTTAGTCGACGATGAAATGCGCGTTTAATAATCCACGCGTGATTACAAGCTCGTTTCGAATCGATCAAACACGTGATTGATAATCGACGCGATTACGAGCATGCCTCGAGTCGAGCATAATTTCGCGAACGACTGTGAAGTCGTCTAACGTAATTCACGAGTCTGATGCGGAGGGGAGGATTGGGTACCTCGAGCAGGATCGTAATTGATACTTTCACTGTCGTACCTGTTGATCGAAGACGACTCGTGCGTGTTCCGGTGCATCTGGATTCCTCGTCGCTTCTTCGCCGACAAATCGTCGCGAACGTACACGAGGTGTTTCGTACTCCTTTCATCGATCAAACGTCGATCGATTCCCTGTGTTCGCGTTCAACGCGGTTTAGATATGTTCCCACATTCCGATGCATCGGATGCATCAACTGGGACAAAGATCGCTGGAGCGACGATGATCCCACTGTCGATCATCGTCGAGCAAACTTGTCGATGTTAAACAGCATCTGAGGAGCCACTTGTACCAGCCTTCCGCCATGTAATGTCCGTCATATTTCAAACACGAGGATTCCTTCACGGGAGAGATTGTAATTTAGTTGAAGACGACTTCGAACATACGTAATTAGCGTTGCGAATCGACCCTTTCAGTTCGGATAAAGGATGACTAATCTTTGGATAAATTACTCTTCGAAAAGGGAAATACCGGCGCAATGATTTACAATTTTTTAATTACTTTTGTACTTTTGAAATAAGTTGATCGATGTTGAGAAATCATTGGTGGTTATATAAAATTTACTCGCGAATTCTTTTAATTCCGAATGCGAGAAACGTTTTCGAATCATTCGGTGATATTTCAGAACGCAGAATGACGCGAGTTACCATTCGTGTGTTCGAGAATTATTCGATGTAGGTGGAATTTCGAGAGGCGTATGGTTTTCGGATAAAAGATAACTAATCTTTGAATAAATTACTCTTCGAAGAGGGAAATGCCGACGCAATAATTTACAATTTTTTAATTATTTTTGTGCCTTGAAGTTGGTGAAAAATAAGGTGATCGACGTTGAGAAATCACCGATAGTTATATAAAATTTACTCGCGAATTCTTTTAATTCCGAATGCGAGAAACGTTTTCGAATCATTCGGAGATATTTCAGAACGCAGAATGACGCGAGTCACCATTCGTGTGTTCGAGAATTATTCGATGTAGGTGGAATTTCGAGAGGCGTATGGTTTTCGGATAAAAGATAACTAATCTCTGAATAAATTACTCTTCGAAGAGGGAAATGGCGACGCAATAATTTACAATTTTTTAATTACTTTTGTACCTTGAAGTTAGGGAAAAATAAGTTGATCGACGTTGAGAAATCACCGATAGTTATATAAACTTTACTCGCGAATTCTTTTAATTCCGAATGCGAGAAACGTTTTCGAATCATTCGGTGATATTTCAGAACGCAGAATGACGCGAGTTACCATTCGTGTGTTCGAGAATTATTCGATGTAGGTGGAATTTCGAGAGGCGTATAGTTTTCGGGTTTTTCCAAGCGTCGATTGAAATGGCAACGAAGAGGCCGCGCGTGGGCGTATTGCCCCGATGCACAGCCTGCTCCTACACCGTAAACTATTTCGTGGGTAAAAATAAACAGGTGAAATGTCAAAGGATACTCTCTTGTGCTTAAAACGCCGAACGGGCCACGAAAGTACGATGAATCCCGAAGTGCTGGTTTCTCGTTTCACCGCGAAATATCGGCATCGAGGAGCCATCCGAGCGTGTAAACGCCGTGTGTCTGGGTAATGAAACGTCGACAGATAATAATTACGGAGCAACTCACGCGAATGCTCACGATCGGCCCCGAAATCCAGCCACACGGAACCAGCATCCAGCTATTTTCCAGCCGCACTTGCCGGTGTCAATAACACGCGAGCGGATAAGCCAGCTACATCGCGAGCAGATACACGCGCGTGTATCGCGGCAGTGAACGCGCGTGACAGCTCGACGAGGCGGATCGGTTCATCGGGAACGATCGAATACACGGAATCTCTTTCATCCTCATCGCCGTGCGAACGATCCCAACGAACGGCAGTCTGTTAATTCTTTAATACCTATAAACTGTCGCGGCAGGATCAACGGCGAGCATTGGACTCCTCGTAGATGAACGATAGAAAGATCAACGCGAACGCGTGGTACCTTGATTGGACCGTCGAGGGAGTCAGAGGATTTTTAGAAAATTCCTCGATCCATGGGATTAACGACTTTGCTTTGTGCTTCCCGAAAATTTCCCTGCGCGTTTAATTTCCGGGAGACGAGACAGGATGAGAGGCGAAATGAGAAAAATCGAGGTCTGGAGTTGGAATTCTTCGAAACACCGAATGTCACGAACGGAAAACCGATTCCGAATTAAAGCACCTATTCTCCGGTGCGATTTTCCGAACGCCCGGGGAACAGGGGCACCGACGACGGGGATGGTGCGTCAAAACATCGCGGCTGGAAATCGCGGGAACGCCGAAGCAGAGACGAGCTCGTCAGAGGACTGGAACAAAGTCGATTGTGCCGGTGGCGTAATTCGAATTGCCGATTGAACTGGCAACGGCGGCATGCAGGTCCAAAGCGTGCTCCCTCGTCTACGCGCGTCCCTTCCGCTCGCCCTTTCGTCGTCGTCGAAAAAAGGGAAAACGAAAAAAGGAAAGAAAAAAAAAAGAAAAATTAAAAGAGGGAAAAGGGAGAAAGGAAAAAGCGTGTACTCGCTGGTGAAAAGGAAGAAAAAACAAGAGAGAGAAAAAAGGGACGCGCGGCTCGACCTGTCCTGGTCCATTGAAAAGTTTCGCAGCGTCGATGTTCGCTCCTCCATCCCCCTTCATTCAGCTTGTTCCCGGCTGCTCCCGTTTTTCTTCGTCGCCACGCGTGCGTCCAACCTGGATTATCCCGCTTCTCCGGATTCGGGATTCGCAAAAAGCCGAATCGCCCCACATTGTCCGGTTTATTAATACCCTGGACGTTTCGCCGCACTGCGAGCAAAATTTTAGGCCGTGTTTCCACGACAAAACATACGCGCGCCAAAAAAGGTACAAGGAAATATATAAACGAGGGCGGAGAGGATTCGTAACTCGGTTGCCGAGCTGTCCAGATGAATTTTTACATTTCGCTGGATGATCGATTCGCTTTGATCCTCCGCTAATCCGCTTCATTCCACCCCGCCATTTCGCGTGTCAGTTTTCGGTTTCCATTGGTCATCTCGTGGAAACAAAAACACGACATGCCAGGGAGACAATAGGAGCAGTGTCTCGTAGACGCGAGTGGAGTAAAATAATCGTGAGCTTCGGTACGAGGTGCATTTGAACCTGGCATAGGTGTAGAACCGGAAACACGGTTATCGGAATGGAAAGTGAGACTGAACGACTATCGGCTCGAGTGGATATTCAGGTTTAGATTAAGAGTGAAAGAGGAATGAATTCTTGGAATATACTCGATACGTTTTGATACGCAGACGCACCGCATGAGTGAGTAGTGTGCGTGTGTATGAATAAAAGATGAGCGAACGATGATGAAAGGGTAAATTGTATCAGAAGTCGGAAAGAAGAACGAGATAGTGTCGGTCAGTCTTGGAATTAAGTCATCATAGATCAGTTATTCTTGTGAATTAACTATAGTCATGCTACGATGGTGACAGGCCTACTAGAGGTTGCAGGCTAATACCTTTGGACTTTAAGGACCTCCGATACTATGCAGGCATCAAGGGGTCGGTTTTCGGGTTTAAAAGGGCCTGCTGTTCCCTAGCATCATAATGACGTGTTTAGAACTCGTTTCATATTCGCAGAAATGTATATATTTCACCTGTAAGGGTCCTCCCCTACTATTGTTTGAAGTCGGCTCTTCGCAGGTATCCTTGGTTGGTGTTGCTACAAGGGACGGCAGGAAAATGAAGGGATGGCGTTTCGTCCAGGGCCTGCTAGCCAGTAATCAATCAGTAAGGTTTGCTTAGCAGGGATACCTTGCCTTAGACACTGGGGATACTATTCGAAAGACGGGAAGTTATATATATATAGGAACTGGGAGTTTTCCTAGGACTTGCGGGAAAGTCCTCGAAGGCGGAATCCATCTAGTGGCGAGGGCGAGAATGATGGCCGCTACACACCTATAGTAACCCTTTGCACTCGAGAAGCACCCGTCAGTCGCCATTTCATAAAATTTCAAAAACCGGTTAACACCGGTTAATTAATATGTCAAATTTAACATAATGTAGTGGTATCGAAATCAAATAATTCTACGTGCCAATTATTATACTATTCCTTATTTAGTGCTCAAGAAATTAACGTCAACTTTATAGCAGAAAATCTTCGAACTCTTACACTTCTTTAGCCAAAAAATCGTCGAGTGCAAAGGGTTAAACTTTACATATCTATTGCTGTACAACTGAACACGGTTACTTCTCTGAACGCTAAACGCTTTGATTTCATCCCCGAAATCCCAACTCGTGACAAATATGTATATCACAATTTAACACCTCCTTTTTATACCAATCGCAAGTCTCCCTACATAGATACACTATCCAGTTACAAGAATGTGACTCGTAAATAAGAACTCATAACGAAAATAAATTTTTCCAACCCTTTCGCTGACTTTACTCCCGATTTCCACCTATCTGGATCGGAAATGAGATGATGGAATGGAAAAAGATATCGACACGCAACAAACCGGTGAAACTCGATTAAGAAACAACAGTGGCGACGAGAGAAGCTTAGCCACGGGAATTCCATAAGCCCCCGGGTGGAACGTATGCTTAACCCCGGCGGAATAAAACGGTACCGCATGCGGCTTGTATCCGTTCGTTGTTCGGACACAATGGACAGCCGTTGTCCGTTGGGTAGAGTCCGAAACGACAACTCTGGCCATCCTGGGGCGCGTGTTTCACGCGGACAGAAGCCTCTGCTCGACCACTAAACGGCCGTGGAGCGGGCGTAGCGTCGTTTGACATAGGCCACCGCGACATCGCGAAGAAGGGTTGCGGCGTGAAAAGTTTCCGGCCTGGATTGACGTGACACGGGCCCTGCCGAGCGGACGCGAGCCGCACACCGACGGCCTTTAATTAATGGAAGCTGATCGCCGCTTTGGAAAGGGCTCAGGGCCGAGCGTGTGCGGCCGGGAACCCGTATTGTTCGCTTCGTGGCGGTCGCTCGCCTGATTGGCGGTTGATTCGCTTCGGAGCTTTTCAATTATCGCGCTATTCGATCGCGCCTGGGCATCGTAATAATCGCGCATGACGCGACGGCGATCCGGGGGCATAAAGCGCGATGAATTTCCAAGGGGTCGACGGTCGTCTTGATGCTTCGCGTATTTGCTTACGCGCCGTAATTATAGCGTTGCCGGCGTAACTTCTGCAGGTTTAAGCGGAACCGTGCTACGCCAGATCGCGGAATTCGTGGCTCGTTATCGTTTTTAATTAAACGAGTTCTCGGAAATGAAGCAGTGATCTGCGCCACTGCTCGGAAGCGAATTCTGATCTGCGTGGCGGTTAAACGCGCTTATCAAATATATCGTAAACGGTGAATGCAGATTTTCCGATTTCGAAAGCTGTAAAGGCGATCGAGGAATTTATCTTTTGGATAAGCGATAGTTGGGGCTATTTAATTCGGCCACCGTGGAGTTCGTTTATTGGAAATAAATTGCGCACGTGCTAGGAAAAATTTACGGCGACTGGGTCTAACCCTTCGCTTCGACGTTTATCGCAAACTGAGAAGGAGAGGGCAAGTCCATCTTGTCATTGATTTAGTCGAAATATTGCAGATTTATAGATTTAGTCATCCCGTTTAAAAAAGCGTAGCGTTATAAGGGAAACTACTGGATAGTTTTTGAGATATCTATGATTAAAGCTTTATAATTCTCAACTAGAGATTTCTCCCGAATAATTAACGATAGTTATCAAGTGGCATTGCTCCAGCGTGGATATTTTCGGATATCGCCATTAGGCCACAACGGAACTTGATAAATATTCGAAACAAATCTGCAATTAGGGCAATGATAAAACTCTAATCACGAGTAGTTGCCCTTACAACGATATATTTTCTTGAACTGAATGACTCAATCTAAAAACCTACAAATTTCAACTAAATCTACGACTCGAAGGACTTGCACTGTCGACGTTACTCAAAACGTCTAAAGACACGGGGAATATACGAATGATTCGTCGAGTTCAAATCTACATACTCTATTTTTATAGGACCATCATCCCCGATTAATAATAGAAGAAAGATAGGAATAGAAAAAAAATTTGTAAAACTTCGAGCAGCTTCGAAATCTCTATTTCAGTCGCGGAATAACAAAGATTAATCTCGCTTTAATTCAGCCCCGGCGTAAAGTTGCCTTCGATAAGAACAGGATTATTCATCGTAGTTCGAAAGTTCCATTTTCATGGATTATAGAATCTGGATACCTGCAGCCGCGAAATTTATGAGAATCGCTTCTATTATTTTATTATTCAACGGGACAAAGGCACACGGTATTAATGCGGCTGCGGGGCTGGAAGGTTTTCGAGGCTACGCTTTAACGATTGTCTCCGCCCCGTTCCTCTCGAGGGTGGCAGTGGAATTGGCGGAACGCGTGGAGTGGCTCTTAAAAAATTGAGTTACGGCGTTCGAAATCGTATCACGTTGGACGAGACGTATAAAGGGGCGAGCGCGGCATAATGCATCGCGGGGCCGGGCACCCTCTAATAAGAATTTCCGACGTCGACGCCGCCACCGGGTCGACGACGGCGTCGCGGCCATTCGTTCTCACCTCCAACGGGGAAACTTAAAAATGCGGCAATTCGCGCCTGCCAGCGGATTCTTCGCGCCACCGCAATCACGATCGTCGTACATTTTCCACGGCCAGCCGGATTAGGGAGGGATTATTGGTCCGCGTAATTTATGCGCGTTATTCTTCTTCCCACAAGTTGGGAAACTTTGCCGGGGAAAGAAGAATCGGCCTCGCCCCGGGGAAAAATTCCTCGCGCGAAGCCGGGCGTATTAAAATGCAAAGGTGACAAAATCGGCGAGTTAGAGGGTGCCGCGAGTGCCCGTGGAGGACGTAATAAATTCATCGAGCAGAGCGATCGATCGAGCTCGTCGGCCGCGTCGAATTCAGATTCGCGCTTAATCAAGTCGCGGACGAGGAAATCGCGTGGAGACGGCGGCAAATGAAGCGGCACGTAATGCCTCGTACGTTTCCGCGCGTATAAATACGGCGCTGAGAGCGGACGTGAACACGGTGGCGAAATACCAAGGAACACGGGCCGTTATCTCGCCAGCTGGAAGTCGGCGTCGTCTCGTCCGTGCTGGCCCATGTAACTTGCCAGATAGCGACGCACGCGTGTCGTTAACGACCGTTACACCGAACAAATAGCGACTGCTAAGCTGCGAATGGAAACCCTTTGCCGTGACACGCGATTTTCTCCATCGTTACATCCGCCCGGCGGTCTGGGCCAATTTTCCCGTCTCTCGCCGTGCGTGAAACGAGAGAAATTTCGGCTAGAGTCGCGACTCATTGCCGACGAAAATCAACGTGAAAATCTACGTGTGTGTAACAAAGTTCACCTGGATCGTGGAAATCTTTGATATAAATATTATTCCTACCACGATAAAAGCCGGTGTTAATTTTAACAGCGCCTGCAGACACGAAGGGTCTGAAACCATAGCGTCAAACTGCGGGGATTAAGAGATAACGCGAGTAACGCCTGAAAGGGTACATTTCCGAGAAAATACTCGACACTGCCGGTAATGGTCCCTAGCAGAACCCATCAAGGGCCGTAACTCGTAGGAACGGATCACGCTTTGGATCCTTCGACTCGAAGCTCCACCTTGACGCGAGTCCTCGTTCGAACCAGCTCGCGATAACCGGCGGAGGATCCGGAGCGGTCGTAAAACCGGATAGGTCTGAGAAAACCGCGCGGCAACTGTCGTTGGACTATAAAAACGCCTATTCGCGGTTCTCCCGAAAGAGACCGGGGGTGAAATGCAGCGACCGGTTCGCAGGGGCGCGGCGAGGCGACCGACAATAAACGCGTTGCGCGAACTTCACCCACCCGGCTGGCAGCGTAACAGAGATTAAAGAGGCGGCTTTATATCCTGGGTGAAACGAGCACGACGGGACACCGCAAGAAGCAAGGTCGTCTGTTTTTCCATGCAGTCTCGGCCTCTAAGCGGCGGACATTCCGACGATTAACCGCGCTCCGCGCGGAAGCCAAGCCAGCGAATTAGTTAGCGGTAAATCTCCCGCGAGACTTTTCCGAACCTTTTTGCGGCCCGTTCTTTGTCCCGTGATCCCGATTCTTCGTTTCGAAATTGCGACAGCTTCTCGAAAAGTCGCGCCGATTTTCCTCTCACCGCGGTGTAATTTAATTTATGGCAGCAGCGGCGGGAATTTTCAACGGTGAAAGGGAGGATCGAAAGTTGGGGTCTTTTCTTTGGTCTCCGTATCGGGTTTATCGCGTGGACTCGTGGAAAGTAAAATACGCGCGTCTTCCTCTGTATATTTAGCAACAATACGCCGGAGAACGGTCGCTGGATATTGCAACACGTAACGCTCATTAAACCGGTTAAAAAGGAATGTTACACCGAAGATTAACTCCAGAAGGCGCTTAATGGCTTCCTAAAGATTGCTGAAACAACCCGGAGTCGTAATAAAAAAAAATAAAACAGCGAGGCACGAAGACGTTTCGAAGCAATAAAATCTAGGAAACCAATTTTCCACTTTGACCGTTCTTATTTTCCGTCGTTGTACCTTTCGCTGTTGCGATCGTTTCACGGTGTAGCTCGCCCCGTTCCCGTTAATCCCGCTGGTATATTAATTAAATGGATCTATACGATGGCCGTTCGGGCAGCCAGGGACGCAACCGGAAACATTAACGTCAGGATGGGTTTTACGGGAAGGAAAGTTCCGGGCGAAAGAAAGGGGATAATCCAATCACGTTTACGTTTTCGCCTGTGCCGAGGTAGTTTTAAATTTCGCCGCGGCGCGATCGTGAAAGCCACCGACAGGGCTTTATCCTCAAAAGTAAATCCTATCGGTGGTATTTCCT
Source organism: Eufriesea mexicana (assembly GCF_001483705.2). NCBI lineage: Eukaryota > Metazoa > Arthropoda > Insecta > Hymenoptera > Apidae > Eufriesea > Eufriesea mexicana. The sequence goes on along the minus strand of NW_016908280.1, from coordinate 1,652,525 downwards.
CAAACATTTCCTAATCTCCATTCGAGCCTGTTCCACTCGAAAAGATTCGAAAAACGAGAAAGAGAAAAAAGGAGGAAGAGAGAGAGAGAGAGAGAAAGGGAGAATCTTTTAATTCAATAAGATCCTTACCATTCCTTACCCGCTTGAATATAAAAGAGTGACGCGCGTAACTCGAGTTCCTCGGAATCGCCGCTTGTTATTGGAAAAATTCAAAGATTTCCCAGATGAACCGAGGGATCATGTAAAACCCCGACTTTGTTCCAAAGCACGGGAGACAGAGATCGTATCGTCCAACTATAAATAATGAGAGAAAATCTCGGGAAATAAAATAGAACTAAAGGGAACGCGAGAAGAAGCTAGGAAGAAAGAGGGTGAAAGGAGAGAGAGACGCTTCGAGTTGGTCTGCAAGTGCTGGAGATTTTTGTTAGCGCGAGTCGAGGGTCAAAGGGTGCAGGAACGCGCAGTCAGGATTCCGAAAGAAGAAGCCAGGACGAGCACGTATAAGCTGGAAAAAGCAAAGGCGTCCAAGACGTCGCGAGAGCCGCTCGTCTCCGTAGCAATTTAGCGTCTAGAAACCAAGAGAAGTCGGAAGTGGTCCTTTGGATATTCCGCGTTCGCTTTGTGACGCGCCCCTGCAACGCATATACGAGCAGAAATCGCTCACAAAGGGCGAAACGCTCGCCGTAGACCGTGACGTAGGAAACGGCGTGCCATCGAGCACGCTAGGGCGTTGCCTGGTGCGAGTGCATATTTTTCTTTTCCTTTTTTCTTCCTTCCCTTATTTCTCCCTTTCGGGGGAAGGGGGTGGTCCGCTTTGAGCGATTCCAAACGATGGATAGAAGTCGAAAGAGAAATGCCGGTGGAAGCGCGGAGGAACCGCGGCTTCAAAGCGCTCCAAGGAAGTATTTCCGGTCGTAAAATAGCGAGGCGCGCGTTTTACGATCTGCTCGGGGTATTTTTTCGCTGCTCGCTCGCTCGATCGCGCGAGCCGCTCGAGGAGTCGACTCGTTACGCGAGCGGGATGTGCCCGAGGTTCTTTAGGATTGCGAAAAAAAAGAATTAAGCGGATACAGGCGGATGGTAGAGACGGTAATACCGTTATTGATCCGCTATAGCGACGAGACGAAAACGATACGGGAAAAAGAAGAAAAAATAAAGAAAGAAAGTAGGTTGATGGAAAATAAATTAGCGGACGAGCGTTCGCGAAAGGGAAGAATTCGACGAATTTATGCGACACGCCAGCGTCAAATAAAATTCTTGCTGCTCATCAGATCGCTGGCAAACACGGGCATTCGTTCCCGTGTATAAGGAATTCCATTATGAACATTGTCATAATTTTCGTCGTTTTTATGAAATCGCAACGGAAAGGACAAAGGAAGATAGGAAAATATTGCCGCGTCAAAGTATTTTTCATTTTTCCGCAGTACCATAGGGATACGAATGCTCGGAGACGAGGATCGGGACTCAAAGCACGGACGTCATTCGACTAGCCTGAAAAGAAGAATCCTTTTCAGCTTTTCCCTCTGTGCACGATCTTCGCGGGCCAGCTTAAATCGGGATTTCGATGGCTCGTGAAAATCTTAGGGCTTCGTTACGACCTCAAAGCTTTGCCTCCTGGCCATCGGTTTCGAATTAGCGGATTTTCTCGGCCGACGTTCACGATACCAGACTCTGCCAGTTGATTGCACCGCGCTATTATTCTTCTTCATCCTCGTTGCTTTTTAATCCCACGCGGAAAATTCTTCGCAACGCGGAAAGAAAGAAGGGAATGAATGGCATTCGATGCGTCTTGGAAAAGTCTGTTGCCAAAGCATGAGCCATTAAGCAAATGGACTTCGTCTTTAGACACGAAATGTTTCCTTGCGATTTTTCTAAGCGATTTAGCACGGAGATGCCTTATTTGAACATTCGCAGGGATCATGGATAACAGCGATGATAATATAGCCAAGTAATACGGGAAGTGTAAGTAGAATAAGCCGCGAGAGTCAGGCGATGCTTATATACCGAAAGAAAGAAAGGGTTTATACGAGTCTCTAATGGCTCGGTGGTAAAGTCGAGTCGTGGAATTCCGGCGGACCCAGGATCGATTCTCGGTGATATATGACTTTTAGTAAAAGGAATTTTTCTTCGTTAATCTTCCATTTCTACATTTCCATTCTTTAAATTTGGAAAATACTCAAAAAAAAAAGAAAAAAAAAAATTTTACGAATAACTCCCAAACGGGTGTTCATCTCTATATCTCTCGTTTACGATCAAAAATATCAAATTTTCAAAATCAAGAATTTTCAGTATTTCCCATGTGTGTTATGTTCGACAAAAAAATTTGAACAAAGGAAAAAAAATACACGTTTCGATATCCCAACATATGAAGCACAACAAAAAAGTGTGTGTGTTTGAAGGAATATAAAAAATATAAAGAAAAGGAATACAAAAAAATATGTACAAGGGAAAAAACAAGGTAAAAAAACCGAGAGTAGTACGAAACAAATTACGCGATGATACAAAAGACACGAAGAGGGAAAGGTATATAATTAAAGGAGAAAAACATTCAACAGGGGAAAAGGAGAATTTAAAAGAGCTTCAAAGGAAAATAGGAAAAAACACAAAGTGCCCCTCCCCTCTTAATTCGAGACCACTAGTATAACTGCAGTAGTATAACTGTGACAATAGTCGTTACAAGGTCCTTCAAAGACGGGAAAAGAAAAAAAAGAGGTAAAAAAGAAGCTTGGAGGAAAAAATCTAAATTCCGCCGGAGGATGGGGAACGTTATGAGCGGGAATTCTCGTAGAGAACCGAAATTCCACAGTTAGAAAGGAGTTTTTGAGAGCGACGAATGCGCGTAATTAATTCGATTCGGTAGCAGAGAGAAGTCAGGGGGGATGTCAAACAGAGCCAGGCGTATTTATTTCTTGTTGCGGAGTCGCGACGAAAAGCGATCCTCGTCGAAAGAGAGGAGGATCCGTCTCGTTTCCGCGGGCTTTTTAATATCCTTGCAGTAATTATTCCACGGAAGCGCACAAGGAATTAGACCACGGACGCTCCGGGGTTAATTAAACCCTACGACGCAATATTATTGCGTGCACACACGCGCGCGTGCTTCATGCAATTCCTCAAATTTGAGTAGTTTCGCGACGTTGCTCGGTCGCGTACATACATGTGCGAGGACAAGAGCCGTTTTCTTGCTCTCTCTCTCTTCGTTTAAACACGACCGAGGCCAACGTCATTTCGCCGTTGGTACCTGCATTCGAGCGTGTTACGTTCGCCGCGCGAGTTACGGCGTCGATCCGCTCGGGGATCGAAAAACCCGGAAGTGAATCGGGTCGCCGTAATGTCGAGGGTACGCGTAACCGTCGTTCCGAGAACTTTGTCTCCTCGAAAGCTTTCGTCGTGGATGGAGCCGGTGGGGAAGTTCGTAAAAATCCAAGAATCGTTTCGAGCGACATACCGGAACCGCCCACGACGTTCGCCAGATAGGAAAGGTTTTATCGTTCCAGCCACTGATTATCTCTACGCTTGCGCGGGGAAAGTTTCATCGTCGGCGGTGGAAACTTTTCCCCGCGAACCACGTAGAAGCACGATCGCGAGAAAATAACGAGAAAATCGCATCTTTTGTCTGGCGCAGGCAAACCGTGTACACCGTCCTTATCGGCGATATAATCTCGAGGGCCGGAATTTTCTGCGCTCGTAAGTAACTAATTATCGAGACGTCGCCGCGTGGATAAAGGTAGATTTGCAGCGCAATGTCGGATAAGAAGCGGCTTCGATTCGACGCCCGCTATCCGCTCGAAGATTTCCAACCTCTGGCGCAACCCCTTCTCGAGTGGATCGAGCACCGTTCTCCGCTTAATCGGCCATTATTCCGACATCGAGCGATAAAGGGTCCGTGGAAGTCGGACGGGAGGAGGAGGACCACGGGGGTTGCGAGGACGGGGCGGATGGGAGAATTTCGAGACGCGATGTCATCGAGATTTCATAACTTTAGCCTCTACCGGTGCAGTTTCTCGATTCGAGGTTAATTAAGCCGGGGCAACGATAGAAAGAAAATCCTGAAAGTTGAAAGGGGTGAAACGAGGAAGGTTCTTCCACGGTCAACGATCCGAGGTCGAATAATTAATAATCCTCTCCTCGACCTTCTTCTTCGGGACGCACGCGGTTTCTCAAGTTTTTTCCGGCGCTTCTCCCGTCCGCGAAGTCGCGCCACGTTCCAGGTGTCTGCGAAGTCTCTTTAGAAGAATTCCGGCAGGATGCCGGAGCGGAGCTGATCGGCGGGCACAGCGCCGTTTACGAGCGCTTCTAATTGGCTGAGCGGGCCGCGGCGGAGGAGATTCAGCGGCCAAGAAAGTTTCCGCGAAGGTAAATGTTGCCGGCGACGAGGCAAATATTGGCACATGATTTACGGATACAAATATTGGCGCTCGTTAGTGTCCGCGGCGGAACGAATTGTCGAATTCGGATGGCTGGAACCGGATGCTGGGGAACGCCGCGCTCCACTTTTAATTCCGTTTTCTTTCTTTTCCTCTGCTACCGCCGTTCGCTGCGAAATTTCTCCTGCCGCGACGGGCTTCCGTGAATTTTATCAAATATTCCAGATCGTTCCACTCGAAACATTCCAGCTAATGGCTGACAATTTTTTATTATTCCAAAGGATAGAAACGTTCGATACGAGCCGAAAAGGGAGGAGGATTTCCTCGATACACGCGCGAGATTTTCTAATCGCGAGGGCCGTAAAAATGTCGGCGAAACAGACAGAACGTTCGCGTGGCTTTCGAGAGGGTTGGTACACGCGACGCTTCCGTTCCACAGCCACGGAATTAAGAGAGGCTTACGCATTTTACCGTTCGGAAACAGACCGAAACAGGCGAAGCGACGAGGCGTGTACGCGAAGTCGCGAGTGCTTTGCCGAGCAGCTACGTCGGGCGGCTAAATCATGCTAAGCCTTGTTTATGCAGCTGCAAATTATGTTATTGCTCGAGCGGGAAGGCGAGTGGCGTGTGTGGTTGTGCGCGCGCTCGCGCGTTGCGCTCCGATATTAATGATTAATCGGACGTTCCATGCCGGCTGCCGCGAACGAGCTACTCGTAAATTCGCGATCGAGCCAATCGTATTAACTTTTACTCGGACGTACGTGTCCCTTCGCGGAATTTACGCCCTCCGGGTCGTGATAAATTCTCCCGCGCGCCTTCTTTCTCCACTCGCGAAGTATCGCGATGAAATTCACCTCGCGCGAGCTCGTAATCGCGGCCACGCGAGCGTTGGAGTTTCGGCTACGAGTTGATTTAAGAGACAACGGGAAAGATTCGTCGCGCTACCCCTTGAAAAATAATCGCTGGCAGATAGGAAAAAGTGGAAGCAATTTTTTCCAAGATTTCTTTTCGCCAACGTTATACAATCGGGAAATCCGGGATCGCTTTTGTACCATCGTAATGATCGCTGGCTACTCGAGATTCGTTTTAATCACGGGATGGTAATGTTTTTCCCGCAGCAGACCGTAGGGAACGTAAGTATCACGGAGAAAGCCGTGGAAACTCGGAGGAGATTTTAATTCCGCCTTAGTTTTACCGTGACGCTCGGCCTGACAAATAATTGGCGCATAAATTCCGCCGCACGTTCTCCTGATAAAACGAATCTTAATTCGCCCGCGGTGGACGAGGCGTAATCGCCCAAGATCGAGGGACTCCGAAACTGAAATTCCATTTGCCTGTCCACGGAGGCCGCTCCTCTTTCCGAACCATCTGAATCCATTCCACCGCGTGTCCGAAGATTAAAACCGCATCTTCGTAATTCCGCTTGTCAGGATTTCCCCGTTTCCTTGCATATTCCCCGAGATCCGAGACGCGAGATAGCCAAACGCGTATTACGGTTATCTAACTCAATTAACGAAACGAACTCCTGCGACTCCATCCACTTCTAATCCCTTGACACCGAGAAGCAACCACGACTCTCCTAATCAAACGTTTCCATAGACGATCAAAGGCGTTCCCGACTATCGACTCCCTTCGATTCATCGGGATTCCCCAGGCGACGATGGTGGCCTTATAAGCAACTCCACGGCGCGAACAAACATTCGAGCTTCTCGTCGGCCGAATAACAGCGCTTCCACCATCCTGTATCGCGAGTATGTGCACGTGGACGAACCTTCGTGGGTGAGCGTCTCCGTAGGAAAACAGGGTAGTCTGGAAGGCATAATGGAACTTCGTGACATTCGCTCGGGCCACAGTGCGCCCGTCCTTTGTTCCAGACGTAAGAGAATGTCATCCCTTATTGCTACCACCCCGACTCTCCGCTCCAAAGACGAGGGTGTGGTGCGCAACGCCTGTTCGATTGCAAGATCGACCCCTTTCGACCGTTCGCGGAATGCGAGAATTTATTCCCGGACATTCTGTCGGCTCGTAGCCGGACATTTCCCGAGCGAGATCGAGGAATATTCCTCGATGCTTCTTTTCTTTCGCTCCTTTTGTCGGTTGACACGTTCGACGTCTACTCGTCCCCTCTTGCCCATTCTCGCAAACTTCTTGCCGTATAGACGCGAGATTTGACGGACCTTTCCGCTTACTTTCTTCCAATTTCTTCCCGTTCCTTTTGCTGATATTCAAAGCGCTGGGAGTTCGAGTTTCCCGTGGAATTACTGCTCGGTTTTTCCTTCTTACCCTGGTCCTAGCATCGAAACGACCGAAGGATCTTCCCCATAGTGATGGTCTTTTAGATCGTCTGACAGACATCCAGTTTCGTATCCTCGCGATTTTTCACGAAGCGAAACGAAAGACCTTTACCGCAATTTCGCCAAAGTCCCGAGGAACGTGGTCTCGGCATGGCAAAGAATTAGCAGGAATTACGAGGTCCGCGACTTAAATTGCAGCGATTTTTCGTGAAACGTACGGAATTGCAGCCAGGTCTGCGGGCGTATGCGACTGCAGTTCGAACTTTTCGCTCGTCGTACGGTAAATACCAGAAAATTCCAGAATTTTCCGCCGCTTCGGTTTGTCCGCCGACACCGATTTGCTCGCGAGAAATTTTTAACCTCCATAACGCGGTGAAAAATGGCGGAAGACACCCCTAACGCGCAACCTGCCTAGCCTGGCGCTTCCTAGCCTGCGGTTTGCAGTCATTTGTTAGGCGATCGCACGCGCGCCTCTCTGCGAAAATCCTCGTTTTTTCCACGTCGTGCAGCGGCGGGGAAAAAATTGCGGGGAACGCAGCCTAGAAAAAGAATCTCGAGGTGAAAAGTTCGCGGATCGCATGCCGCAGGAAATTAGCGGGAAACGAATGGGCGAAACGGTGGTGCCTGCTACGGGGATGTCTGCTGGCTCTCTTCAGCCTGCAATTCGTAATATCGCGATGCTGACTAAGTGGCTCGGATCCGTCTCCAAACTATCCGGTGAATTTGATTATCGTGCAATGGTATTCCGAGCATTTTAACGTTACAGATGCTGCGAGACTTTTATCACTGTAATAGTTACAATTTTTCGAACTTGGAATGTGAAATATAAAATGGAAATATTGCTTTCCACCAACGATATTGATCTCTCTGCTTACGTCTCTCTGAAGAGAAACATAAATTTTTCAAATCCTAGTGGTTGTTCCACGATTGTATATATTTTATTCGTTCCTCCCTTTGGTCAGAACGGCTACCCACGCGCGAGGCTAGATATCTATAAAATCACACTTATGCATCACACTTAAGTATCACGAGGTTATTAGACGAGCGCTGTACCAATACTAACTCGGTATACTACCTCGCAAAATAAGACGGATTTCTCCGTGATTCTCGGTGGAATTGGTCGGAGCGAGTTAAAGCTAAACTCGCTCTGAACTAACTAGTGGACATTCGTTAGCCGATCACTGCAGGGTCGAACGTTTCCAAGTTGGATAAGTTGCACGTAACTCCCTGTTGCTTGACCCCCGCGAAATCTCACTGTCTAGCTGGACAAGCTAAGCGTGCAAAAAGGTTGTTTCCAAGAGGAAACGCTCGCTGTAATCGTGGCAAAAGAGGTCCACCTATAGACTTTACGGCAGGCTTTAAGTGTCGTCCTTTCGCGCTGAAACCTCGTACGTGCCTGACTCGCAAAAGACAGCGTTAAACTACGTTACCGTCGTCGCGAAATTTATCGAGATATTAACTAGTAAACGTCGTACCTTGATTATCGCGACGAATAATTGAACCATTAGATATGTAGTAGTAGGGATTGTTTAATTAAAATTTTTAAATCCCACGTGTTAGTGGCGGGAGGTTAGGGAGAAATAAAGATACTCTTTTTGCTTTTGTTAAAGGGGTTATAACGTAAAGATGTAATAGTCAGTGGAAACGGTGGGAAAACTGTATAGATCTTTATTAAACGGACGAACGGTTAGAATTGGCCAGTTTAGGGCCACGCAGGTCACAGGACGTCTCCAGAAAACAGGAGACAAGAGACAAAACGCAAGGGGAGGGATCAACCCCACATTGTTAGCATGTAAAGTTTACTTTACTATTTAATTTTACTACAAGAGCTTTAATAATAGTTGAAAAAGGACTCGTTTCGCATTCTAATTCTTAAATCTTCAGTTCTCCAAAAGTTCCTCTATCTAGCACTATTTCAATCGCCCATCTTTCACGCCTCGTCTATCCCAAACGCTTCACATTTTCTCAGAACCATATCTGCTTCACTGCATTCCCACAGGTACGAGAGAGTGGCTTAGGCAGTGTTAATCTGAGCCTGTTACTCCTGCACAAATTGTGCAATTACCGTCCGAAGCAAAATTTTACAGAACGAAAGTCCCAACAAGTATAATCACCTAGTCCAACTTTGTACCGTTTTTGTAAAACTTGGTCCCATGCTTTTCTATTAATTCTACGAGATTGAAGAGAGCGTAGAAACTATAATTGAATTTCGCAGTCCCACGAGTGGAAAGAATTCCCTGCGCAAATTTGCATTTCGAAGTTGCCCGTGGGAACAGGACTTCAATGGCGTCCGTGTCGTCGCGAGGGTGTTCCTGCCGTGAGCAAAGAGAACCGGCAGTTCTGCCGTCCATGCTTCTTTCTCATTAGCCATACATTGTTCTCCGTGGAAGAAAAATATCTTTCACCGGTGTCAAAATGTCCCGCGAGAAGGCTCGCGTATAACTCACGCGAACGAGAAGCCGTAAATCAACACGTGGCGGTTAGAATAAACAATATGAAGTAATCGCGTAGTATCCGTTTCGCGACGCGGCAAAACGGGGGACGTTCGAGCAGACAGAAGGAGGAAACCGTGGACCGGCAAGCCTGAAATTTACCGTCGCGACTTCCTCCTGGGGGTGCAGGCAGGCAAGCTTATATTTACTGGCGGAAGAGGTAGAACTTCAATTATTTTCCTGGCCGCAATAGTCATGCGTCTTGCGGAAATTCCACGGGAAGAAGCACGCCGACTGAAAAGAATTTCGCCGGTCGGCCAAGGTGCCGTGATGTTCGCCGGAAGAGGAATTACGGCTCGCCTCGTTCCATGGTCTGAGCGTCGCGCTGATCATTTTTTCCTTCAACCACCGGTGAACGCTGTCTCTCGTAAACGCCACCACTCGTCTTCCTTACGCTCGCGTGATCTCAAAGCGTTTCCTTTTTCCCGAGAATCGGTTACAACCAGGAAGAAACAGTGAAAGGATGCGATTTACTCGTGGGTCGACGATTTCGACCATCTTAACGCGTTAAGGGATTCGGTGGCCATGACGAGAGCAGAGGATATCTTTAGAAACGGTAGACCGAAACTTTCGGTGTAATTTAAATCAATGTCGCTAGAGAGAGAGAGAGACCAATGGAGAAAGCTTCTGCCCTCTTACCGATCGTTTGGGTCGGATTCGAGGCGACGGTGGCGTAACCCCTGTCGCTGGTTAGGGGTTAGATACATCTAGGGGCGGGCTGCGGTCTCGACAGGAACGTTGACCCACTAAGCCGAGGGATACGTAGAAAAGTCTGGTTTCTACTCGAAAAGCGATCGCAGAGCACCGTATCCCTACTTCCGATCTGATAATTATCGAGCCGTTCCCTCGCCTTATCCCGAAATCATTCACTCGTACGTTTCATTCGCGTAATCGATTCCGAAGCTCGTGTCTGCTCCGTACGATTCCCGAGGTTTCCGGCCAATCACGGCTGGATAGATTTCGATGACTGCATAAAATAGCAGTTAGATTTCCTCGGCGAACTCTCGTCGCCGTGGGGCTTCGAATTGGAATCGGAGAGGAAGGTGGAAAACGCGGCTGGAGAACGAGGGAGAGGAGAGAACGAGGAGCGGATATTTGCTGGGAGTGAGCCGACGGCATGCTCTCACGGAGGCGTATATTTACAGGCGTGCAGTTTCAATTATTCCCCTGGCCGGGTCGCAATACGTCACGAGTTGCTTGTGTATTAAGAAAATGCCGGGACGTGTGGCCCATGAATCGAATCGAGTCCTCGTTTCTTCGACTTCTCACCCGACACGTAGACACGGAGGTGCGACACAGGGCTGGGAATACGTACACGGAGGGGAAGAGAGGCGGAGGTTTTTCGTTTCGCGACACCGAATTTATCTTCCCTGAGGAAATTAGAAAAGGCATCCTTCGTGACGCCTTTCGCGAGCTCCAGTTCCCCAGTTCCCGCCCCCTCTCGTCATTCCTCTCGATCTGTACTCTCGAAACGATGTCCGGAAGCGATATATCAGAGGCAGAGCCGTAAGAAACGAGAAAAAAATATTCCAAGCCACGCGGAAGATTTAACGCAACGCTGGAGTTGGTTAATAGCGCGAAATCTGCGCAGGGGTTGAACGAGGAGGGTGAAATATCGCAAGGTCGAGCAGATTACGCGGTTTCGTTGCGCGGACTTCGCGTGTGGCCTCAAGTTAAAGACTGACTTCACGGTAAAGTTTCGCGGGATTATTTTGCGCGAAAATCGCGATGAACGAGTTTGGAATATGTTTCGCGTAAAAGGAAGAGTTCCGTCGCAGCCCCTCTCCCCGACGAACAATCCGCGAAGCGGAGAAGTTTATTCGTAAACGAGTTGGCGCGAATTTCCCGATCCCTCCGTTCCCTCTCGAGCATTCGGTACGAAGCTAAAGTCCTCGTTGCAGCGTTCTTAACACAATGATCGATCGGATGCCTTAATTACACCGAAAAACGCGAGTTTCAATCGGGTGCGTGGGGGCCCCGCTGAACGCGGCATCGAGACCAGTTTCGATCAAGTTCGCCAACTAGTTCCATTTTCTTAAACAGTCTTCCCCATTCTAATTCCCCGCCGTTATTCCCTCGGTGAACGAATTTGAAACTTTGTTCGGGCAATTTCTCCGAGCGGAATAATCTCCGTGCTTTTTCCGCGAGAGCACGCGTTAACCGTAAATTAAAAAGCCTTTAGTCCGAAACGCGACAGATGTTCCGCATCCACGCCATAAGCTTTGTCACTGTCGAGCGTTAACAATACAAAAATAGCCGGTACCACGTGTCAACAGTGGGCCGGCCATTAATCATGGACAACATTAGGCCGGGGAATAAGGGCGGCGGCGACAGTACCGTGGCGATCTTCCAAAACCCGTTCGAAGCACGGATTGCTGGCGTGGTCGAAGATGAATTCCCTCTCGCGAGCAAATAAGACGTCAGCCGGATGACGTGCACGCGATATTCGTCCTCGTGCAGGGACCTGGAACGAGAAGACGACGGCTTCCGGTTCCACCGTCGACGCCGCGCCGGCACCCCCTCTGTCTTCGTACGCGCGCCCGTGTCGCCTATTAGCTTGAGAAATTCCCGTTGCAAGTTTACTCGCGCGTGAGAAATCCCGCTGATGCGATTCTCGCGTCACGCGCGAAATTTGAGTTTTAGCAAACTGCGAGGCGTCCGGGGGTTGAAAAGGAAGACCCCGACGTTTGAATATCCTTGATTCGTCTCGTTTCCTCGCGAAAGGGGGCACAAAACGTTTCGCGGTTCCAAAGCCACCGATTGCTCTAGATTTGATTTCCCGTGGAACGAACGGTACTCCTGTTTTAATGGAAACACCTGAAACACCTCGACGATCTAGATTCATCCGGCGAGATCTCTCTGTCGTTTATTAGCAAAGGGAAATCGGCGCGGCTCGTTCCTCGGCTTTGAACAGCCACTCGTGCAGTCGCATCGCGGCAAGTGGTCGTGGAACAGAGACCGGGAAGGAGGAAAAATCAAACAGCGATATAAATTCCATTGGAACGAGGGAATTCGAGTAGCTTCAGGCGGACGCCGCTGATCGAACCCTCTGCTACTCATCCCTCTACAACGGCAACGTCACCGACCGACCGACCTCCGTCGCTTGTTGAATATTTGATAACGTCCTGCATGCCGGAAGTGCACTCCATATCGGCGCATACGGGCAGATACGTATCGGGTGGTGCTGTCTACATCGACCTACGGTGATACGCGTATGCGCCGTGATGCGCATCCAGATGCGGCGTACGTGTCCCGAAGGGAGAGACCTGGCTGCGAGGGGACAAGACATTTCGACTGAAATCACGCGCGATCGGAATACTAATTAATCCGCCCCTGTGGCTACACAGCGGCAGTGTCCATGCTCATCCCGGCGTCTTCTGCGAGTCGTAATCTGTTCGAGTGTTGTTTCAAGAGAATACAGCGGCGAGTTGCCGGCAAGTTCGGCAATCGTGGGCTTTCGGGACACAAAAGTTTCGCGGTCTAGAAGGATCAATGAAAGTTGAAAAGGACATGGAGAGTTTGCCGAGAGATAAAATGGCGCCGGCATTGCGAACTTTACGACGGAATGAGTATCTTCTCGAAAGGGGTTAGTTATTAACCTCCGTTGGATTCGATCCGTCATCTACGAGAAACGCGATTGTTCCAAAAATATACTATGGATATCTAAGACGAGCACAATGATGATTATCTCAATCCCATCCAGCTATCATGTTTATTACCAATGCGATTCCGTCAGCGCGCCTGCGGTGACGCACCGCCCCCTCAGTCAACGGGAACGAGCGTTACGAAATAAATAAGGCACAGACAGCCATGACGTCTGCTTAGAGGCGCGACTGAAGCTTAGGAGAAATTGAATTTTAAAAATTCACCCGAGACTCAGACCTACCCTTTCACGCGGCTCTGCGCGAATCAAGGGATTGCCGCGTTAATAGAGAAATTGGATTCGACGTCCTCCGTCTCTCGTATGCCCTTTGTTGCTAAATCCGACAAAAAATACGGCCTGTCACGCGTAGTCTCCAATCACCTGTCTAGGCGCGCAACGAAATTACGAGTTTCCCTCGGAAACAACGAATCTCTTTCCCGGGGACGAAACCAATGGTCGGAAAGAGACACACACGCGGTCGGTAATCCAGCTGAAAAGGTCAGTCCTGAGAAAGCAAGATACGACTGTTCCATCAGGGTGTCGTGACGTCGCACCATCAACCTGCGTCACCTTTCTTTCACCCAGAACCCGCTCTGTGTAGTCGTAACGAGCACGTGACAGGGCAATTGACACGAGAGCGGCCTGGGTGGCCGAGGGTGTTAAACGCGGGCGGAGTATTCGAAGCGGAAACCACTCCGGGACGCGGTCCTAGTCCGATTCTCTCGACATTCTTTGCTATTACTGAATATTCATCTCTCCGCTCCGATTAGTACGTCCTCGTGCGCGTAGTAGCGGCCTGTTATTAATGCAGCCAGCGAACGAGAGGGTGGTGGCCGGGCTGGGGAACGTGGGGTGAGCTGTACGAAGACCAGGTTACCGGAATTCATTATACCCCGCCGTATAGAGCGTTAGGTTCTTCAGCGTTGCGCCTCGTCTCAAAGAAGCGAAGAGTATACCGAGGCACTTGTTATAGCGGCACGGAATAAAGTGCCTCGGCATAACAATCTCATCTGGGTAATTTATCGCGGGCTCGCCACGAGCAAAGATAAGGGACGCAACTTTCCCTCTGATTTTTTCCTTCCTCGTTTCCACCGAGCTTCACTGGTTCCCCCCCGCGGGAATTGCGCCGCGAATGCACGAATATGCCGAGAGAAACGTGACGGGGATATTTATCCGACGACTACTTGGAATAAATCCGATGAAGGTACGGAGGATCGGAGGGCTAATCGGCGAATTAGCGATAGCGAGGGTGTACCGTTTAGGATTCGGGCGTTAAACTATTGGCTTTAAAGTTCCAGAATTGGGCTACAACCTTGGCTAGCTATAAATTCCCGGGCTCCGCGATTCCAGAATCCCGAGTCTTAATCCCGCGATGCAGCAATCCTAGAGACCCCAGATCCCTAGGCTCCGTGTCCTCCGAGTTTCCAGACGGCGATGTCACGCGGTTCCAAAATCTCCGAAATCTAGAGCGTCGCGACGCGATCTCTGCGAGAATAAATTCCCGTTCGCGTCAACGGTATCGCGTTTTAAAACGCTGTTCCGCGAAACACGTTCTTCCCGATCCGTGGGCATTTTTTCGCGCAATTATTCTACCCTCGGATCGAACCGAGCCACCGTCCTCTCTTTTTGGCCCATGGAGAATCGCTTAGCGCGTCAACGTCAATTTCTCGAGGATCGATTCGACGCGGAGGCGACGATAAGCCGGAAAGCGGAAAGCGTGGATGAAACTCACCCCCGGGAAGACTCTTTGCTCCGGGTAACTGATATAAACGACAGCGGTGGGATCCGGGGCGACGACAATAATTCTCGATCAAGCTCGAATCGCGTTCGCTCGTCTTAGTTGGCCACCCTGGACTCTCCGAGGCATCCATTCATTTCGATGCGCCGCTCTAGCTGTGGATAGACGAGAGAAAATGGCGGCCGGGGGGTTGGACTTGCCGCTCGTTCCGGCTCCGGGAACAGCGTCTTGTATATCGATGAATTCGCAAAGTGCCGTCGAATGCATTTCGTTTGCATTCATTTCCCGGCCACTTTGAATAAATAACTCTTCCGGCATCCCGCTTCCGAGGGTTGTTCGAACTGTTGAATGTCGCCGACAGCGGAATCTCGCTTTTCGACGAGAGAGCGTCTCCCTGCCGAAGTTTGATCGTCTCGAATCCACCAGCCGAACACACAGCCAGAAGTTTGAAATCGTTACTGCGAGAAGCTTGTAAGCGGAGGAAAGCTGCAAGCCCGGAGAAGACAGTGCTAAGCTACGAGCAACTGTGCTTTTATTGCGTCATTTTTTATCGCCGCAGTGCTATAATACTTCGCGGATTCATAAAACTCTTTTTAAATACCGCGTGAAACTATGCAAGCTGAAGACACGAGTTTCGCGTAATATATCTTCTTCTCGTAAACCAATCATTCGAACATTTTGGAAAGAGGGTAGTTTTCTTCGAATTCGATCCCCGATAGAGTCACCCCTTTAATCATACTCGCTGCAATCTTCGTAGGGATCCAACGACGAATCGGAAATTTGAATTTTTAGGGATTCAGGGCAGATCGAGTTTGGAAAAATCTAGCTAGCTGACAAAGTCACGAAGAACCGGGTTCTTGTTAAACGACGTCGGAAGCCTTTCCGCGTAGCAGGGGTCGGGAACCCGAAATGAAAGATGGAGAACGATACGAGGCCGAGACTAGATTAGCGAAATTTCCGCGTCGGGGTGGAACTCGCGAAAAATTACTCGCGAACTCGAGTGCCATCGGTTCGGAACGGTTTGTTGATCCACCCACGCGATCTAGATCTTGACGGGAGATCAGAGAACCCTAACGGGAGATCACGGACCTTCGATAATCCTGAGATTCCAGGGGAAACTCTGCAAAGGACCGCGATAATCTAACGGGGGATCAGAACGACTATTACAGCGACCCCGAAGGCCGTTGGAATATCTTCTGTATTTCTGGAAACCGGCGAGTTTTCGAAATTATCAGCAACTATTCGACCAGGCAATATCTTACGATTGTACGCGAAAATGGCTGTTGTAGTAAAATTAAATGGTAAAGCAAACTCTGCATCCTAGCGACGTGGGGGATCTTGTCTTCTGTCGCCAGTCTTCTGAAGACGACTTGTAACCTGCGTGGCTCTAAACAGGCCAGATCTACTTTAACAACGGCGGACCCGCAGGATCAAACGTTTCGAATCTCTAGGCTAGTTTCGTCCCTTTTTCGACTACCCCTGCCCGTTTCGAGGGCTACGTCTGGTGCGCAGTTTCCGTGGGCGATTCGCCGATAGCGGGGCCGAAAATAGCGCGAGGAAGCGAGAGCTCGTCCATCCACGGCCATTCTTGCCTCTCCGTCCTGCCCCCTCTCTCGTAATTACGCATTCCACTAATTAAGGATGCAGGAAATTGCGCCGCTTAATTATTTTCTAATTAACGCCGACAGAGATAGCCGGGCCAACTATGTGACACTTCAGGTAACTTTAAGTGGAACGCCCCCGCCGGGAGCGGTCGACTGCGAGACTCTCTCTTCCGTTCGGGAGCAATTGGACGAAAACGCTCGCTCCTTTCATGCTGCTAACGGCCGAGTCTACTCCCGGCCTCGAAAAGGGAAGACACCCCCGCTTGAAGTTGAACTCGCGGAAACGGCGACGAGCTTTTTAAAAGATCGAGCCGCGCAAATTATTTCCAGATAAAACAACCCAGTCCGTGGAAGATTCCGGCGATACACCGAGCACGCCAGAAATGCGAGTTCCAAGGAAATGCAGCTACTCGCGAAACGTGGAATTCCGACGGAATAGCAAGAGAAATAGCATGGTCTCTCATCGACGAATCGAGGATAGAATCGAACCGATGTTCGACGAGAACAATCGCAGAGATTCCCTGCCCCTTGGGCTTTTCTTCGAATATCGACCATGGTCTCGCGAGGCGTCGACAAGACAGCCCCTCGCGTAGGTGTTACGTCGGGAATGACAGTGGCAGGGGACGGGAACAATGGCGAAAGCTGGCTGCGAGGACTCGTATGGTCGATCAGTCGAACGATACGCAATCGGCCACACCTGAGACCGGCGACCAATTGCCACCCTGTACCGCGCTCTGTGCAGCGGGATTCGGCTCCTTGGAGCCTGATAAATGCACGGATTCGAGGGGAGGACGAGACGCGTCCGTTTAACTGTAGCGCCGCATGCATAGACGCGTACACGGCGAACGCGGAGGCGGGCTTCTGGGAATAGACACATATGGCGGATGCAGATACCGGTGTCTGGCAAACGATTAAACGTTTCGAGCAATTAGAAGGTGAAGCGGCGGAGCTCGTGCTCCGGTTCCAGTCGAATGATTTACGGATCTATTGGGAACCCGTTTCTTTGGCAATATTCGTTCCCGCAATACGAAGCGTCTATTCTCTCCAAGATTATCCGCTTACGCGTCTAATATCCTTCGTAATTCTCCTCCACGAGCTTTGTTCCCACCGCGTACAGCTCCTCCTGTCCTTACGTCTGGCACGTGGGGACTTACGCTACTTACCGGCCGCTTAGAACGCGCCAGTCCAGCCAGTAGAACGCGCCGCAGTGGAACGAGTCAGCGTATGATCATACGTGCATACTTGGCCGTAGTTTTAAAGACTCGCGCGCGACTCTAGCCTCGTTTTCTCGCGTTCTTCTCAATGTAACCAACGTTCTATCTTGTTGCACGAATAAATCCGCGTTCCACGAAGAATGTCAGCGAACCCGACGTTGTTGTTTCGCGTTAACGTCACGGAACAGGTAACGAGTTTTGTTGAAAAATTCACCGCGTCACCGAGCGTCCGAATTTATCGTGGAACCGGATCAACCGGAGATCCTAATCCACCGCGAAAGTCCTTCGGCGTCGCGCCATTATTTCTCTAATGGAAGGCATTCCAAGGGACGCGGAGCGTAATCGGTGATCACGTTGTTCAACGTGACACTGTCGAAGCCACTTATCGACCACATTTTCTAATTCCCAGCAATTCCGTTTCCATGGTGCTCAGCCACCCCGGCCAGCACGTGTAGCCGTTGTTTCGCCGATATAATTGCGCCACACGATCTCCGCGAATTTCCCCGATATTAGTCCCAACATTGTCTCCGAAATTTCACACCGCCCTCGGAATTTCCGATTCGAAGTTACACCGACCGACCTTAACGAACAACGTTTTTCTCGCGAGCACGAGAAACGCTTTGTTCAAATATTTTCCTACATCTCGAAAATTTTCCCGCTGTTTTTTCCGCCGCAAAGAAAACGACGGATCGCTTACAGAGGCTTACTCGGGCCCATCGTAACGAATGCGAAATCGTGTTTCCAGGGTTGAAAAAGCCAGAAGGAATTTCCAGTAACTCGGACAACGTCGAATCCGTCCTCGTATTTTCCATTTGATTATTTAGGCGTACGCTCGCGGACTATCGAGTCGGTGGCGCGTTCGCTCGAAAATCACGGGCGCGTTTTGCCAGAAATATGAAATGCACATATTTCAATGGCGAGTCCGGGTATTCACGCGCTCGGAAAATAGAGATAAAATGCCCGAAAACAGCGCTACCGCCGATTCGCGCGGCCAGCCAGTATGAATCTATTAATGCATCCCCCATCCGGTTTATCTGTCAACGGTCCCGTTTATCCGCGCGCCACCTCGTCCACGGCGGCCTGTTTCGAGCCGGTGGATTTTCGAAAAGGCCTTGACTCGCAGCGTCCTGTGGCACACTCGTGTCGATACATCATCGAGGATCGAGAACACTCGGCGTGCAGCTCGATTTCATCGCGTGGTGCCAAAGAGACCGTGGTAAAATTCGAGACGCGGGAAATAAAGTTTTATCGTCGTGCCGCGCGAGAGGAACTCTCCTCCTCCGAGGTTCTCCTCTGCCTCCTCGCATCAACGGTGAAAATTCGTTGGCCGTTTATGGGCGTTTCGACATCGGAATGAATTTATTTATTAACGAGAAAATGGCGCGGTGGGGGCGAACGGCTGGAGGTCGACCGCGATTCGCGAAATTTATGAACGCTTTATGCCGCCGTAAAACGAGCAGGACGGAATTGTAAATTGAGAAAAAACCGCTCTGGCCGGCGGCGTACGAACAGCGATACGTATCCGCCGCAACACGCTGGAAAAAAGCGCGTCGTTCCGTGCACGGGGCTCGTGAAATTTTCATGGGGAAATATCGCCTCCGTCGGAAGCATGTCGCGATACGGCGATACCTGTCCGACGTCCTTTTTCCATTAATTAAAACCGACGTGACTCTCCATCCAGAACGCGGCAAAATAAAAGCAGCGAAGCGGATGATGTTTTCCGTGTTCCTAAAATACAACCTTCTTCCTCGATACCACAGTTTTCCCTATATTCGTGCGACCACGTATGCAAAAATAATCCACGACTTGGAATCCATTCCTCGATCCATTTTTCCGATATTTCAATAATTTTCGAAACATTTGCCGCGCAAGTTAGCTTAATTCTCGAAACATTTGAAGGTGGAAGGACGGGAGGTTTTTGGTGAAAAGAGCACTACGTTTCCCGAGTAGGACTTTATTATCTGCGGGGGGGCCAGATGCGGAAAACTGAAGGCTAGCTTTTTGGGAAAGACCCGTGTGTCGTTAGAGAGGCGTAAGCGAACTGACTCTTTTTCGCTATTCGTTAGACCTCGAGGTGGTCCGCGCGTCCGCGAGTTATGGGGCCCTGGTCGTAAAGACGTAAACCGGGTCCCCATTGACCCGGAACCCTCGATGTCGCGAAGGAGTCGAAAGTATATACAAGGAACCTTCGTTTTCCGCATCTGGGATGTGTCCCTACACATTCCTATCGTATTTCTTCTTATATCGATAGTTGGGAAAGTTACAGATCGAGTCGTCGAATATCGTTCCACCGCTATGCACATCTCACTGACCCAAGGGCCCCCTGCTCGACTCGCGGGGAACAATCGCGGAGCATCTGACGCGGATCACGGTTGAAATTAAAAAAAGGGAAGCTCGGAGTAGTGGAGGAGCCGGAAGAAACCGCGTTCCCGCGGTCTTCATCCATCAAAATCAATCTAACCAGCTGCGAGGAGCGGACCTGATCAGTCATCCCATCGAGCGCGGAAGCGGCGCCATTAAAGTTGCAAGCCTTCCAGCCTCGTAGCAGGTTTCAGCGCTACGCCGGCTATTATTTCTGATAATCCGACAGTTCGATTAATTCGAGATCCCGGATTAGGCGGATCCTTCGGCTCGAGCCTTCCCCGAGGGTCTCGAAGGAGTTTCGAACAGAAGGGTTCTTTTCGGTCCGATGTTCCGTTCGAAATAATTGGAGGATCACGCGGTTGAAGGCGGGATAAGAAATTTTCCGTACAATACCGCGGCAACGGGGATGGATTCGACGTTGCTCGCATTTTCGCGAATTACTTTGTCCGGATCGAAGTCGCGAATGAACAATGGCACGGGATTCCTCTCGCGCGCGATGCCCCGGATACAATATCGTCGACATTACCGCAGAAACAACTGACGATTAAAGCGCAGAATGCGACGGAATATTAAATTCCGGTTTCAAAGAAAGCTCGCCGGGGTCACGAGCGAGAGCGTTTCAAAGCGCGTTACAAGCCCCGCCGCATTGTGCCGGGCGATTCGCCGACGTGCCAGCAGACGCGTATATCGTCTAGAATTTTGTCCGACATCCACGTTACACTCGACGTAACGTTTCCCATCGACTTTTGCAAATCTTTTCACCGCTTCCACGATTCTTACGCAAATATCGCTCCTTCATTCCTGACCGAAAGTTTCCCCGAACGAGCGTCCGAACTTCTCGTCTTCCCCGATAAGATTCAATCCCGGCTGCCTATGCTAGACCACGAAAGGGACACGGGAACGACGCCGAGCGGAGAGCAGGGTGGAAGCAGGTAGGAGCAGCGGGCCAACAGTAAATTTACATTAGGGGCCAGCGGCGGGGACACGGGAAAGCTCTCTCCCCGTTTCCCGACTCGCCGTATCGACTTACGTCGTGATCTATCCCCGTGCACGTCATAGATCCCCCGCTGGACGATTCTTCACCGCGAGACGTCCGATTCGAAGTTTTCCCTCGACGTTACGGGTCGAAATCGACGAGCTCGCGAACGGAACGAGACGCTCGGGAAGTCCGGCCGGAAACGCGGGGATCTACTAGGGGCAGATATACGCTCGTATCCGTGCACAGTGTCGCCGGAGCGAGGCAAGGAAAATATTCGGGGAAGCGAATTCAAAGGGAAATATGCGACTCGGTGCTGCTTTGGATACTCGAGCCAAGATAAGACACCGCGTAACTTTTCTACATCGGCCATGATGTCCCGCGGAACGAGGGGGTAGATGGAGTTCCCCGTGCGTTTTTTGGGACGAGCTTGACTCGCTGGATATTTTCCGGCACGAGAAATAGGGTTAACATCTTCCAGGATACACTCGGCCAAATGCACTGACTCTCGGTCCAAAGTAGACAGCTCTGTAGCGTGTAATTACTTAACGCATCGATGACCGCGTGATTTCGATATTATTCGAGATCGCTTTTAGAAATAGAATTTCGCGTGCCGTTAGCTCGCGACGCTCGCATCTGTCGCGTCGGGGTACAATGGTTCACTTTATGAAACTTGAAAGGAGCGCGATTCCATTGTCCATTGGGCGAGAGGATTCGGCCGTGCGGCGAACGGCATGAATTTTTGACAGGGAACAATCGAATGGAGCGTTTGGAGGCCGTAGCCAGGCCGAAACGACGCGGTTTCCCGAGCGGAATTGGGTCGACGTCGGTTGATTCTTTTTTTCCGCTGCCGATCCTCGCGAGAAAAATAGCGGTGTTTTTGCGGGCGCACAGGTGCGACGCGTTTTAATAAAGTCGCCCGTTTAATTGTCAAGCTTTTTTATCGCGCCCGCGTCTAGCATTCGGAACCGGGGCACGGCGGGGGGCTGGCGCGTGGCCAAAGCGATTTCGCGGCGTACGAACGCTTAAGAAGAAATTTAAACGTCGTCCGTGAACGAAATTCCCCCGTTTCCTTCGGGGAAGGAAAGTTGCTCGATCCGGCGTAATCTTCGCGCCGATAAAGCGGCAAAATTCCATTAAGCCGCGTAAGTTACACAATGAACTCCGACATCCTGTTGGAACTTAATATATTGACACGCGCGATGTTTTTTAAAAGCTCAAAGAAGCCGGGGACGGAGCAACTTTGCCGAGCGGATAAGCTTGTCAAGGAAGTAATTAACTAATGTTCGTATACCGTACACCCTTCGAGAACAGACCGGTGTGAGAAAAAGGCGAGATGAAAGAAGGAAAAGAAGCGAAAGGCCGGAAGGAGGTGGGAAAGTTTGAAAATCAATTTTAATAGAAAGGTCGGGGCTACTCGGGTGCTGGAACTTTCAGGGGAAGTTGCGTTCGGATAAAGATCGTCTTGAAAAGCGTCTTCGCTTTAGAAAAATCCGCTCGGCCATTCTAGCCGATTCTCGGCGCGAGCACGTTCGGCTTGGCGACTCGACGAAGAAGAAGACAGCGATCGAGATAACGAGCGAACGAGCGTGCGAAATGGGTCGAGTGGTCGCGAGCGTTTCACCCCCCGGTCCCATGACCGGGGAGTCCCGATCTTATCGATAATCTGTGGAAATTATCGAAGCGACGATTGTATAATTCCCTGTCGTTTTCGCTCTTGAAAATTCCCTGGAATAATCGAACGAAACTTGCCCGAATAAGGGAGCCGAAGAAGCTGCGAAAGACCGGAAAGCTGTGGAAAGTGTGTTACAAAGTTTGGCAACTTCTTGGGAATTATTCGGAAGAAAAAGAGGAGATTATTTTGAATGAAGAGCAAAGAGACGAGTGGGGGAAAAAGGACGACGTCTTCGGGGCAACTTACCCTTTTCGAGAGAGATCCAAACACGCCTCGCTGACAAACTTTCACCCTTTATTTACACCGTATCACGCTCGCCGGATGAGGGGCCATCTTCGACAGATTCTCTAGCGGAGCAAGCCGTTCTGCCACTACAAAGGGAAGTAAGAGCAGTCGCTTGCATCTGGCCTGGAAACATCTCCCGAAGGGTTCTTTCACGGAGTCGGCTCTGGCCGCGACGTCCGATTTCAACGGCAGCTATACGTCCCGGGAGAGAGTCTCTCCCAGCTCGCGGAGATTCGAGGAAGGATCGAACGAGAGCACGGTCTATTGTTACCGGTTAATTAAGGGAATTGATGAAAGATTAAGGAGTTCCTCCTCGCTGTAGACGTCGTAGTGGTCGTCATCGTCCTCGCCGTTCGCCATCCGACGTACATCCCCTTCGAGTTCCGAGTGGAAGACTAGCTGGAACTCGATCAGCGACGTATTGTGCTTCAGATATCGAGCGTTTTCTACCCCTTCTTTCCCTCTAGCCTACTCCGTCTCTATATCGCGCAGTTTCCTCCTATATACGGATGCGCGTACACGTGCATCCATATGGAGAGAGGACGATCGAAGAGTAGCACGCGGAAGGAAGGCTGAGAACTCGCACGGGGGGTAAGGGCAATCGAGACAGTCTCAGCGATCTTGTCTCGGGATAAAAATTTCATCGTCCTATCGTCGACTCGCGTACAGATTCTCTTCTTCGGGTAATTAATTACGGGCGGCCAGGTCGTCTCGAGAAAGATCAGCTCGCGCGCCGGGGTAAAAAACTTTCTCCCCCATGCTGGTAACCGTATTTCATCCTCTCAACCCCGTGATTTCTGTTTTCCTTTCTTTTTTCCTCGTCCCATCTTCCACTCCCGCGATCTCCGCTCTCTCCTCCTCCCCCGTCGATGCGGGTTAATTGAGTCGGGGAATTAATCTTGTTTAGCTGAGTCCGTGAAACGGTTCGGCTGCGCTCGATCAAACATATATTCTACTTTTCGAGACGAACGGACCGGCGGAAGGCGTGACTTTCGCCCTACGCCCGTTACGTAAGTATCGATCCTCCACCCTGCGAGTCTGTTAGCCCCCAAATGAGGAACGTCAACCGGTTGGCGTTTGACGCGAGTTCGCAGTTACGCGAGACTCTCGGTGTAGCATTGCACTCGGTGTAATTCGAATTGAACGTACTGCGGCAACCCGACGGATCCTCGGGTTCGGACTCACCCCCCGGGTCGGCGGAGATCCGTGGTACTATCACGCGATTTTAAACCCGTCGTAACGAGGACAGACCGAGAGACACGGAATCATCGCGCGAAGTCGATCGGCAACGAAACAACGGACAACGAAACCGCGTGCGGTCAACGTTCCGGACGATTCCGGACCAACGTTCCGGCCAATTACACCGAGCGTAATCGTAGAAGTAGCGTCGCGCCGAGTTCGGCGAGTATACGGTTCTCGGAAGTGTGATCCCGGGTCGCGCTAGGATGCTAAGTGGATTGCCGTCGAGACGTTAAATTACCCGTGAGCCGATGGCCGACCGACCCGCAATCGTCCGAAACCGCGACGGCTAACGCGCCACCCATTAACCGCAACAATCTTGTGTACAAGGGACGATGGCGGCTCGAGGAGGTCCATTCGGTTCGCGGATCAGCCGGAATTACCCCAGGCGATTAATCCTCCGCGGAAACGGCGATGGCCGTCGATGGCGGCCCCGTTTAATTAACCAACGAACGAGATCGTTCCGCGAGGGGAACGTTGTAATTTCGTTCGTTTCGGGGTTTTACAGCCGCACGGATTGTTTCAGGTTAGTAATCGCGAGGATCACGAAACTATACCATTAATTTGCGTCGCGTTTCGTAATTCGTACGGGGGCCGCGTTAATTACGCCGGCAGAATGTAATAAACGTTTCGTTTCGCCGTCGGTTATTCCGGGTGTAATTTCACGGTTAATTGGAGCTATGGACGTTGATTGCTCGCGCTACTCCGTGCCACGAAATCGCGGCTCTCCGCTTCGATTACACCGATAATTTCGAATTTTCCGGAATAAATCTCGAATCAGCCGGGCGACTGTTCCCGGGTTCGTAGGGGTCAACGGGGGGACGGAGTTGTTCCGGGTTGCGGGAGAGGGCGATCCTCGGGGATGAAAGTGGTCGATTTGTCTGGACCAGTCGCGAGGAAAAAATGATGGTCGGGAATAAATCGAACGAGATTTATTCAAAGGAGTATAAGGAGCTTTGGCTGAAATTCCTGCTTCCCCCCTGCGCCCCCCGCCAGACGTCTCGCCGATTTTTCGGAGTAAGCTTCGTACTGGCTAAAAGCTCTTTATACTGCCGCTGATATACGTGGCGCACTTTATACGCGGCGCGCTTATGTTCCTGGCAAAGTGGGTAGATCCGTGTGGCTGATTTCGATACAATCTCCTTCAAAATCCTCAACGTTACGCGTACACCGACTAGGTCCGATTCTCCTCCACGTTAGGTATACGCGCTTTTCTTGCACGCAAAAACCCAAGATACTTCGAGGGAGAAAAACTCGTAGGTACC
Source organism: Eufriesea mexicana (assembly GCF_001483705.2). Lineage (NCBI taxonomy): Eukaryota > Metazoa > Arthropoda > Insecta > Hymenoptera > Apidae > Eufriesea > Eufriesea mexicana. The sequence continues at coordinate 1,627,372 of NW_016908280.1, read as the reverse complement.
ATTGTTTATCTACTCGCTCCTGGAGGCATGCAGATCCAAACCTAGGGAATTTTCCCTTAACACGTTCACTGCGTACGTTTCATATCCGAGTAGGCACGTAGCTTTACGATGTGCGCGCGATAGCGACTCGAGTGTGAGTTGCATATTAAGAATGGCGAAATTTTGCGGGAAGCTCACGCGATGACAAAACGTGCGACGATATGGAATATAAAGAAGAGCATCGCGCGAGAATTATTTATCGGGATATTTAACGAAAATTCCATCAGCGAGGGACGCGTTAACCCCGTGTCGTGGGCACCGTTACGCGCGGTGAATCGATCAAGTAACGCGAACAAACAAACAAACAAGCCTAAAACGCAAACAAACGAAGCGACCGTGTAAACAAACAAGCGGAGAAGGTAAATAAACAAAGGGTCCAGGCGATATCGAGCAGCCAGGGTGGATCGTTTAGGAGAGAAAACGTTAAAGGTGGAAAATTAAACGCGAACGGGGAAAATTAAGCCATCGCGCGAGAGAGATTGGTCCAGGACGATTTTCCGCGAAGGATTCGCGAGGAGATTTAATCCGCGCGGGACAGCGGTAGGAATTTAAGCGGCCGCGCGTCCAAGTGTCAGCTGTCTACTTTGTCCGGCGAGCGTATCCAGGCAAATCCGCGGCGTGTAGTTTCTATATGCAAATCTACTCATAACTCACCAGGAACGTATCGGACGGACCGCACTGCCGGAGCGCAGCAACCCTCTCTTCCTTTTCGCCTCTCGGCTTTCGCGCACTTTCCAGGCCGATCCCTGTCTCCCTGGCTCTTCTCGAAATGTAAATCGCCGGGGAACCGCCAAAGGACCCGGCTAGCCTGCAAAAACAGGGGCTGGAATATGCCTCTTCAGCCACCGTTGAGATTCAGGCAAGCGTGCCTCTCGTTGAATCCTCGCGGTCGTCCTCCGGTCTACCTACAAATTTGTGTTTCACCGTTGAAAGGTTGTATCCCTTATTTATAAGGGTCGCGTCGCGTCACAGCGCGGTCCGTAATTCGACGTCCTGTTTATAACGCGTTGTTTGCGTAACTCTATAACCCACGGGGTTCGATTGTCCCGACAGTTTCGATAACGCGACGATCCCGCCTACTCCCTAGTCGTAATAGTCCGTTGATTGACTTGATGCCCCGATAATCCCAATTGTCCCGTGATCTCGATCATCTGATAACTCCGGTCCGCTGGTAGTCCAGTTAATTTGGAGTTTAATAACCTGGCAACCTTGACAGTTTAGCTAATACCATAAACTTCATGATCTAATAATTCCGATTAATCATTCATTCTGATGAACGTCAACCGTCACGATCATAATCTTCATAGACAACTCGCGTAATCCCGAAATGTTACGTTAATAATCTATCGGGATATTAGAATTACCGATATATTAATATCGATTCTCCGCCTGCTCCGGGTATTTAATCCGAACAATTTTCTTCGAAATTAGAAATCAACTTTCTTAGAATTACAAGCGTCGTATTCCTCGCGTGCCGATCTCCGTACCGATCCTAGGAATCTAATAATCCCGTCGTCTTTGGAAATTTCGGAAATATACGAAGAAATCGCTTCGTGGCTCAGTGATTTCCCCAGCGTCTGCATAGAACGAGAAGCTGAAATTCAGTTCGAGCCACGAGGATGAAGCACGTTTGGATAGGCAGACAATCAGGGATCGTATTAGCGACGGCACAATGTACGTGACGATTACGGTTCACCTCGTGACATAACGCTTCCCGTGACGGATGACGACGTCATCATAATTTACTCCTGGAAAATGTATTCTCGCGCGGCCATATCGAAACAGGCCAATATCGTTAACTCTAATTCGCTTGCGTTTGCGCGCGCATTGTTGGTCGGTAATAACGAGATTAATAATGCGACCCTCGTCGATAATGATCGCGGAATCACGTGTCAGATCGATATCGGTCCCGATTTTGGTGGCAAGCAAAAAGTAACGAATTATTTCGATACGAATTCGTTTCGCGAGCTCGATCCATTAATCTTCTTTCGATCTTGCCGCGCATCTATCGATCTTCATTCGTACGTTTCATCGTTGTTCGTCGTGTTCGGCGACTATCGAGAGATTTAACGATCGTGGAATCGTATGATCATCGATGATCGATGATTAGCAACGACTCGATGAATCCCACGCCGCGTTACTCCGCAATTAACGCAACGAGAAACAAGGAGCTAGCAGTTCGTTGATCTCCGTCGGTCCAATAGAGAGGGAAGCCTCGTGGCATGGATAAATTGGCTCATCTCCGAGATGATGGTTTAATTCGAACGATAACGATCCACATCGGATCCGTTAATGGAAAACCAGCGGGCCAAATAAGTTACCGTCTCGACAATGGTTCGTTAAAAGTGCGCGCTACTCGCGAAATGCCAGCCTCTCCGACAATACATAGGGATTACGATGCACGTGGGTGTAAAATACGATAAATTTCATTTCGTCGCGATTACGCGATTCCTCTCGATTCGGGAAACGACTAGCGAATCGAACGCGGGACAAAGGAATATCAGGTATTTGGGCGGGTTTGCACGCGATTGTACGTGGTTCCTGTACCGTCAGCGACGCCTTTTTTTCCGCTTCCGTTTTCGCGTCGCGGCCGCACACGGTCCTCCGGCCGGAGCCACGGTCATTGTTCAAGTCTATCGCGATAAGCCCGCGCCGCTGCGTTTCCGGGGGCTTCGCGTAATCGTTGCACGCGCAATGAATTTTATGACGGATACGTGCGGCGAATTTGTCAAGCGAGAAGAGATAATGCGACGAGACCGCGATCGTGGCGCGGATTTACCCGACGCCGCTCTT
>NW_016908280.1:1581661-1624429 GCF_001483705.2 Eufriesea mexicana | reverse complement strand
CCGGGCGCGGATTTACCCGCCGCCGCTCCTCCCACCGATCGATCGGCAGACACACGGAAATACATTCTTCTCGGTACGCTGCGGGCAAACAAAGGGAACGAAGGAGCCGGTGTTCGTGCACGATAACATTCGTCCTCGAATATCGCGTTCGTAGGAAAGAAACATTGTATTCCTCGAGAATTTTTAACGCGAAACCGAAGGTAAGGAAATCGGGCAAAGCATAAGTGCGGCGAGAGGCGTGGTTTGTGCCGGGTTCCGATGTAAACATTGTCAGACTCGGGTGAGCTCGGGCAGGCTCGTGATGAATTGTCGAAGATATTTTCCTCATTCAGTTGCGTGTTATTCTTCGTCGTGTGCGGACGTGTGACCGACCCGGTTGCTGATTGTGGCACGTGGCATTGGAATTTAAGTCCTAGGGCCAAGATTTAATAAGGGCCAGGTGAGTTCAGTGTCATGTTCACTAAGACGATTATATCCACTTAATTAGCGAGAATAAAATATGCAGTGTCGTAAGAGGTGTGAATTCTAGATAGGGTTTAATGTAAATAAGAGGTGTAGGAGATGGATATCTGGTTTAGGGTAGATACCACTTCCAAATATTCGGTTTCCAAGAGACAGGTTTATTAAATACAGTACTTAGCTCGATGTATTCGAGCGGAGGGGTCAGAATGGTTAGGCTTGTGATTAGTTCTCACCGATGTCTTCCGGTCTCATTTACGTGCCATTCTTTGCCGCGTTCGTACGAAATTCGACATGAAACCGATTCTACTCTTAATTATGGCACATGGCAACGGAATTTAAGTCGTAGAGCCAAGATTTAATAAGAATCAGGCGAGTTCAATGTCACGTTCACTAACACGATTACGTTCTATTTAATTAGCGAAAATAAAATATTCAGTCTCGTAAGAAGCGTGGATTCTAGATAGGGTTTAACGCAAGTAAAAGGAGTTAGGCTTGTAATTAGTTTTCGCCGATGTCTTCCGGTCTCATTTGCGTGTCATTCTTCACCGCATTCCGACGAAATTCGACATGTAACCGATTCTACTCTTGATTATGGCACGTGGCATCGAAATTTAAGTCGTAGAGCAAGGAGTTAATAAGGACTGGGCAAATTCAGTATCACGTTGACTATTTCGATTATGTCTATTTAATTTGCGAAAATAAAATATTCAGTGTCGTAAGAAGCGTGGTTCATAGATATTTCTCGACGTAAACAGGTCAGATCAGACTCGTGGATAGGTTTCGCCGATGATTTCCTGTCTCGGTTGCGTGTTATTCTTCGCGACGTTCCCTTGAAATTCGACGCGTGACCGTTAATGTTCTTCGATGTTTTTCTGACGACACAAGTTGAGACTAGTCAGCTACGTGTTATTCTTGGCCGCGTTAGGACGAAATTCGACGCGTGACCGACCCTGTTGTTGATTATGGCACGTGGCATCGGAATTTAACTCGTAGGGCTAAAAGCTAACAAGACCCGGGTGGGTTCAGTGTCACGTTGACTACCACGATTAGCGAAAGTGAAATACGAGGAGAAACCGAACTAAATTACGATTGGAAGAAATATCGCGACTCTTTGTCATCCTATTTCCCGCGCACGTGTCGCTTGTTCCCACGTCCTCGTGTCAACTTATGAGGTCACCTGCCAGCTTACGGAAGATAACGTTCTAAAACGGTTCGAAAACGTGAGTAAATTGGACACGGAGTTTCTCCGTCTTTCTTAAGAAACATAACAGAAGGAAAAAGGCTCGTGGAAGAATTTTTCTCCATTAAATATTATCGCAAGTTCACGTTCTAACTGTAGAGTTCATCAGAATTTCATTACGGCAAACCGAATACTCGTCGCGACGTCACGTGGTCCACGAGGGAACCGGATGCAACAGCTTGCCGCGCGGTGGCTAGCCGACTGCACTTCCGGTTTAATGCAGCCCCTGACCCGTGAATTAATATTTCATCCTGGCTACGTTTTGTCGCCCTTCTCTCTTCCTCTTTTCAACCATCGTCTTTCCCTCTCGCTCGCTCAGAGCTTTCACGGTTCGTTTTCCATCGACTGCTCGACTCGCCCCTTTGTTCTCGTTCGAGTCATTTACTTTCCTCTGCATCTTTGACCGTGAATCCCAGCCACGCCATTTACCACCCTCGTAGAAAGTATCGCTATTTACAGCTCACTCCCGGGACGCCGGGATTGTTTGCGCTTGCCCTTTTGTTCCGTCGATCGATCAGCGATTTCGCGCACCCCGCCGCGCCGTTCCGTCCCTTTTCGATCTTAATACACCGTGACATTGCTCCATGCAATTCGACCAAGCCTCCAGAATTTTACGTTCGTCTCTTCCACCACGAGAATTCGATCCCTCTCGTTCGAGATCCTCCCGGCTCTCAGACTCGATTTTAACCGGCTTCTGTTACGAACCGCAATTCCTTCCGCCCTCTTGCTGCATCTGGCTCTCAATTCCGTCAAGATGTCCTATTACCAAGAGAAACAGCACTGCGAAAGTCCTTCCGAAGATCTTCGTGTAGTAACCTTCCCTATGACCCGTGTATAATTCCCTCCGTTAGTCCACCAGTGAATGATCATCGAGGCTGTTGAAAGTCAACGTTAGGTTTACCGATCATCCACGCACCTGCAGTCCGTTGTGACTCCGCGTGTAGGTTGCTGACGCGCATCTATGTTAGGCAAACAGACAGGTCGAGATCCGGGATGGAAGCCGATGAGCAAAATTCGATGACCTATATATCCGATGCACAATACGTCCTCTGGGCACAAAGGGCACAGGGGGAGATACGAAGTGCCTTGCGACTCTCCATATCGATTCAAAATCAATACGGCGTATCTCGATGATGTGTCAATACAAAGAGCCCCGAGCGTGCAGCCAGCCCTGGCCAGCCTTACAATTGGTTCTTGTACCGAAGCCAACTAAAGGCCTCGAGAGCTGCGAAGGCCGACGGTTCTTGCATCGATTTCGTGCCGCTGCGAACTCCTACCATCGCGGATAGTCTAGCTGGGACTGGCTGTCGTGCTCGCGAATCGAATATTTCCAAGTGTCGGTCGATACTTTGGGGAACGTTCGGTGTTACACGGATCCGAGAGCATGCCGCGAATTCTTGGCCACGTTTCGGCGCCGGAATTGTTGATTAATTTGCCGGATAGTTTCTTTACCGAATGGCGGACCAATTTTTTCCCCGATGATGCCTCGCAAGCCTCCGGGAGATCGGCGTCGCGTGGACTGCCGGGTAATAGTTTAGAGTGGCAACTCGTTGGTACCTGCCGGGGAGTACGCTGGGAATAGATGGCAGAAGTCGGAAATTTTCAGCAAGTGCCAAGTATCGACTTTGGTGGAGTACGTTCCTCTATATATACCGAGTATGTGTCTGGAATATCGGCATGGCGCGAGTTATAGCGCAATCGTGTATGATGCCAACTTAACGCACTGGCAGACCATTCGGTATGAACGGAACTTTTATGACTTTGACCGCCGAGTGACTAGTAACTTATTGACCATCCGTGGACAGCATCCCCGTCGCTGCTTCGTCGCCTGGTAATTTTTGTCGATGCCGTTTCTTGCCTACACGGTGTTTGCCCTTCGAATGAAATATTTATGCGACACAAACAAATTCCGTCGGCAAACTTGATAAAGCGCCTTCAAGAAGATTTTTGTTTGCTTGCAGAACGAAAACAGAGCTCTACGGCTGAAGGAGCCTGCTTCGTTGGCCCTCTCCGCCGGAAACTCCGGCAGCTACGTGGACCCAGATGGCACCGCCATTGTGATGTCATCCGAGCTGCTACCTGCACCCACTCCGGACCCAAGGGTGACGTGGAATTACTTCGACGAGCAGGGGTAAAATCGAATTTTATTATTCCCTGCTTCCAAATGAAAATAAAAAGAATCCAGTTGTTGATTTTCCAACTTCAACGAGTATCGGAACAATCGAACGGTTCTTCATCCCTGATCGCTCTTAAAAGCATCCGGAACGAATTGACTCGGGTTCTATTTCGACTAGGCGAATGAATATTTATAAATCGGCGGATACAAAATTCAATTTCGCCATCGGAACCTGCCTCAGTGCGCGATTCTAATTCACGCTGAGCCACGAGCACGGGCGATGCAGCGTAATAGAAAGTATTTGGAAAGCGGTTGCGGCGCAATCTCGATGCAAGGCGCAAGAACCGAATACTAATCGGCACTCGTGACGGGCGTATGCATTGTTAAACGTCCGAAAAAGCATTGCAAGATTCACTATTAATGTGCCTGCAGCGGAACTGCGGACGTTGCTTTCCCGGCTTGGCACATTGAAACTAATTATTTCGCAAGCTTGTCGGAACGACGTGTCATTCCTGTCAGGGGCCCGTGAAAGCGAACATTTACGCGAAATTTTCCTAGTCGTATAGACCTCCACCTCCGTGTTTCGCATTTTTACATCGACGATTAACGCGTGTATGTCGCAATGTCTTCAGGTACGTGTCGAGAGGGGGATTACGAGCAGGCGAGGACCCGTACGCCAGGAACAAATTCAACCAGGAAGCCTCCGATGGACTGCCGAGCAATCGCGATATTCCTGATACGCGCAGCGCAATGTGAGTAGAATTATTTTTTATTACGAAATCTGGGAAATTTATTGCGAGCGCTGCGATGTAGATGTAATCGTTAAAGCGGAAATCGGATCGCGATGAAAGAAAAGAACGCGTTTGATACATCGATCGGGTGTCATCTATCTCGGTGCCGCGACAATCTTCGCGTCGATGAACTGACACGAGGAAACGTCAATGTTCGAGGAAGTAAAGGCGAGAAAATTTCACGGTGAATATCCGCGGACCGGTCGTTGCAAATCGTAGAGATGCAGTTGAAGGTATCGAGGCGACAGATGGGTACCACGAACGATCGTCCAACGAGGAAGACTGGCAGGAAGCGAAACTTACCCTGCCAATCGATCAATCCCTTCATACACTATTACCGAAACCTTCGGGAGCAGTTGAGTAGAAATTATCCGTCGCAGTTGATAGCGAAAATCGCGGCCGATCGTTGGGAGTCCATGGACCTGTCCACGAAGAGATACTACATCAGGGCCGCCCATGCTCAGCGAAGACGACAATGGAGAACCCTTTCCAAGAGGAAATAGCGATTTATCCGTGAATATCGCAATTTACAGTAATCGCGTCTACGTTGACTGGGCTCACTTGCTTCTATGTCTCTTTACACAGATCCTTTCCAACGCGCGAACGTCGTCGCACGCGCGAAAATTTAATTTAACGTTTCATCGCACCCTGGTGAACCATCGCCGAGGTATCTTGTTCGGGGGAATATTCATTCCATGAGGCAACAAAATTGGAAAGTGGTACAAAGCAATCATCTACCAGAGAGAGAGAGAGAGTATTCTCCGAGTATACTTAATCGTACGATTGTATTACGCGTATTTCATATTTCCCTTGACACTTTATTGTATCTCCAAAGCCATGTGTCGTGAATCATGTACCGTATTTAGATGGAATCTCTATATCACCGGTGTCGTTGTTATTCGCAGCGCGCGTTTTTAGCCTCCACCTTGGTGGAAGAGCACCCGGGGCTCGATTATTCTGAGCTCTGCCGAAACGATTGACCCTTTCGATTAAATACGACCGTTTTTGGGGCTTCCCGCGTATGATGGAATACTCATGAATTAAAGATGAGGTATTCGTTGAAAGGAACCGGGAGGTTTTAATCGCGGTACGTGGACGTTTCGTATTCAAAAATCGTATCCAGTACGAAACTACGTGGAACGCGAATCTTCCCTTTCTATTTCTGTCTTCCCTTCTCTTTCTCCAATTTTATTTCAACGAATTACACCGAGTCTGGGAGAGAGAGGAGCACGTTTACTTTCCCGTTTTTCGCGACCGGTCGAGTTACAAATTTGATCAAACCTTGGAAATCAGGATGCCAGCAGGGGAATGCAACGGGGAATCGAGTTCGCAAAGTTTAGGGATCCACCGGTTAATGGTATCGCCTGGTTTCCACGCGCTGTGCCTACCCACAAGCTAACGAAAACCTACCGCCATTTTATCCTCTTCCTCCGCGACGTTCGCGAAAATGGCGCTTCAAAACGTCACACGCGTTTCGCTCGGACGAATGGAGGAAAGAGCAACGAGAGCCGCGCGTGCGCATTGCTCGGGAAATTTCGCGCGTTACGGAACGAATTAATTATCGAGCGACGTTGGAAATAAATTCCGTGCCGGGTCGGTGTCCATTCAGCCGCTGGGTAATCAATGGCTAATGGAAGCAATCTAATTTCGGGGGCCCGGCTACTTTTATAGACCCGTAATTTATTCGCTGTTTGCGCTGGAATAAAGCTTCCTTCCAGCGTTGTCGTTTGTACCGGCTCTGAATTTACGATGCATTTTATTAATTGAAACGCTTTGGACCGCTTTCGACGAGGCTGGCCGTCGATGAAAGGAAGAGACACGCGAGAGCCTCTTTCGCCTCGACGGCCGTCGCGATCGATACCGCTTTCAAATCGAATGGCTCTCCCCTTCTGTTCGGAATGCATTTTCCGGCGACACCGCCTTTCCGACTGTCTCCGCCGGGGCAGGAGGACCCTTCAATCCTCCACGCTGATCTAATTTCCTGGTCGCTCCACCTACGCTCGGCCGTATCCTGTTTCACGCGAACAGACGCGTTCAACAAGTACCAAGGCCCCCGCGACCCGTTTACCAAAACGATCGAGACTCGTTCCAAGAACGAGCGTTCCGACAAATTCGTCGCGCATTTTCCACTAGTCCGAGAAAATGTGTATATGCACGCATATATACGTGTGTATACATACGCTGCGGAAAATTGGCAAATTTGTTTCTTGAATTTTAAAAAGGCTCCTTGTTTGCTACTTTATTTGCAAATTTCAGTTTCAGAACTTTTTATTATTTCTTTTCCAGTTTCCTATTTTCTTTTCTTTTTTTTCTTTTTTTTTTTCGAATGAACAAGAGTTGTTGCTTCGAGGAAAGTGAAAGAGCAAAGGGAAAAAGCGAAAAGCGCGTGGGATGAGAATTAATCGCGAATAGAGTCGTTGCGTGAGCTCGATTTTAAGCAATCGCGATAAAACAAGTGGAAATACGCGAGGAACGAGCTCATAAAGAATGTAGAACGTCACGTGCGAAATTGCGAACCCGTTAATATTCGATGCAACACGGGCTGGAAGGAGAATTGTTGTTTAAACTTGATTTGCATCGCGGCGGCGTTTATAACGTTTAGCAAACGTCGATTGCCGAAAATCCGATAGCTCGAATGTTATGTAAATGTTGAACGACTCCACTGAGAGTAGCTACGAAGTGGACCCTACAGATTCCCGCGGTTCGTGTTATCAGGCTGTCGAGCCCGACTCCGTAAAACCCGACAGAAATATCGTTTGTCCCGTATAGCTTCTCCCAAAATCGTATCTTTTGTTACCTGAACGAGGAACGGGTCGTTTCCATTGGCTGACTTAAAAGAAGAACTACCCCCGACTCCCGCTAAATATGGAACGAGGCATCTTTCGATTTCGCGAGGAACCAAAATGGACGATATCGAAGTCTAAGATCGAGATACAATTTTTGGACGGAAACTTTAAACTTCGACTCCAGTGAACCCTCTTTCCACGAGTTAATCGAATTCCTATTGATCTTGCGTTCCATCGAGATAACGTCCCCCCTAATATCTTTCTCCCTCGACCGCTGCGGTTTGCTACCTCGCGTTACTTCGCTTTTACGTCATGATTTCCCGGTTCCCGGGGCGAATATAATTAAAGAAGAAACACTGCTATAAGTAGCATCGTGGCAACTTCAAAAAGTACACCGGCACCTCATGCATTATTCACGCGTGGCGTTTCATCTCCGTGCTCGCGATTCTTGTCTCGATGTTCCTTAGCCCGCGACCGGCTGTTTCCGATAATGGAATAGTTGTATCACTTATACGCAACGTCGGCAACTTAAATATTTATGCTGTAGCCACGGTGCGCCGCGCCCGAATGCACACCACCCGTTGCATTAAACATGTCAACGCGACCCGAAGGCACCGGAAGTCGCGGCAGCAGCAACTCCGCTCCGCTCGAGGACCTTCCTCGATCCTCAGCGTCGGTCTTAACGACTCCTCTGAAAGATACGCGCGTTCTAGGTCCGAGATATCGCGATCGACCGTGACATTGGGATCTTGACAGCTGCCAATTTTAAATCGCGATGAGATCGATGATTGACATCGTTTTGGGATCTCTATAGTTACCAATTCTCAATCGCGATGAGACCAGTGATTGACATCGTTTTCGGACCTCTATAGTTACCAATTCTCAATCGCGATGAGACCAGTGATGGACATCGTTTTGGGATCCCTATAGTCGCTAGTTCTAAATCGCGATGAGGCCAGTGATTGACATCGCTTTGGGATGTGGTAGTCGCCAATTTTAAATCGTGATGGGACCAGTGATAGACATCGCTTTGGGATGTCATAGTCGCCAATTCTGAATCGCGATGAGGCCAGTGATGGGCATTATTGTGGGATCTCGTAGTCGTCAATTCTAAGTCGCGATGAGACCAGTGATAGACATCGTTTCGCAGTCTCCTAGATCAGAGGTCTTCGATAATTATTCAATGATTGCGAGGAATATCAGGAATATCAGGATTATCAGGAATACCGTTTAGAGTAACTTCGATACGAGCAAACTCGACGAGGTACCTTCCGTTGTATGTAATTACCCTGGATATTAATCTTGAAGCCAATTGAATAATTTCCGTCGTTCGATCGGTTCCATCGAGTAATTAAGGCTCGTCTTAGAGACCCTACGCAGTGAATCAACGGGAGAGAAACTCTATAGGGATTTCATCAACTGGTCACGAACTAATTAATGTATAGCAGCTCCGCGAGACGTAAAGATCGCGGGGTCGTAAAATCGGTCAAACATCGAAGTTTACGTATTCAAAGCATCTGAGCCAGGGAAGGGATAAGTTAGAAGACGAGGATTCGAACCTGAGGCAACACCAGGCATGTAGTATACTCTGCGGTGTACTTCTGGGTGGTTCAATCCCCTGCTGTTGATATGATTTCTGCAGTAGCTACGTTCCTTTTTTTATTCGGGGAAATTTCATTTTTCCCTATCTCTGCTATTTTCCTTTTATTTCCTTCGGTCTTCTTTACGTCCACTCTACATTTTTTTACTATTGCAAATCTTGTTTGCTATCTTTGTAATGCCCTTTTCATCGTCGCGATGCTTTTCGTAACGTCCCTGCGCGATTTTTATTTCGGACGATTCTGCAGACTGCGGGCATACGTCCCGTTGCTTAGAGGGTTGAATTTGGTTTTAAATTGCTTCTAAAATTGAATCGCGAAATATCGCATAAAATTGGAGGAGGGCACTTATGAACCGTGTATCGTAGTTGGGTAGTGGAGAGATATGACTTTTAAGAAAATGACTAATGACGACGACAGTAGCGCAGGTATGGAAGTCGGCCAAAGGGTTAAGTGGTCCGAGCTTCGAACACCCTGACACTCGCATAAATCAAAGACGTAGGAACGGACTTGAACTCCCGTGAAAATTGCCGAGTGGCCATTCATCTATGTACCTCGGGGAGTCATATTTAACCTAAAATATCACTTATCATCGACTCGCTACATTTTCACCTTCTCGTCCACTATTTCTTAGCTAAGTATATAAGCTGCTTAGCGGAATAATTCTTATTAATTTCGAATCTCAAGTTGCACTGGTCGTATCGGATTTCTTTGACATTCGAGAAACAATTACTGAATTAATAAAACGAGCTATAACTCATTAACCAGCCGGGAATAAAAATTCTCCACTTCGAACTGACAGAAATCTGCCAGAATCGTAAAAGATCGAATGGCACAGATAACCCTACATGTAACTGGATAATACCAGAATTACCGTGTAAATCGTGTACATTAATCATTGCACATGTCGCGTTACCGGATCTCTTTCGCATTAAAGAGATAATTATTAAATTAATAAATCGCGGTAATTAACAAATGGGTCATCGCAGGGAACATATTTTACCATTGATTCAGTCTCTGTGTCGAAGGTAGGACACGGATCTGATTATCGCGCCATTAATTGGTGTCGTTATTCAACGTTTTAATTTATAACCTCGCTGTATCCGCGAAAATAACTCTACCCTCCTTGTTTTCGCTTGTCTTATCGTCGTCGTAACCCGATGTAACTCGATGAAATATTCAAGTGTCGATGGAAAGTTACCCCCGGCGATAATCCGGAAGAATAACTCGTAAAGGGGGATCCGGAATATTTTTTCGAGAAACGGCAAGAACTTTCGCGCCTCGGTAAATCAATATTCGGGCCGGGAGTTTTCGAGTTGCCCCGCGCGCCCCCCGAGGTGTCCTTTGTTGCATAAAACATCGAAGGGCCTGGATTTTCATTTCGCCCCGTCTCGTCTACTCCTTCGATTCCCCTAGTCCTCGTCATCGTCGTCGTTTCTCTCCTCGAGTCTTCCCTTTCGAGGATTGATCCTCGTCCATCTCCCTTCCTTTTACGAGCAAGATCACGTCTCGAGCCGGTAGGGATATTGATCCTTCAATCGGGAAAGCTGGCTTGATCGATCAGTGACATTTGCCAGCGTCTGTACAAACTCGTCTCGTACTACTTGCCCGTGCCGGCTGGCTTGTTCCAGACCCCAGTTACGGTTACGAGTACATGCTTGACTTTAAAAAGAAGCATCTCGGTAAACGAAAAATCTCTTACGTTACAAAACAGATAAAACACTTGGAAGGCACTAAGAGATCCCTCTCATCGGGGAACGAGAAGTGGATCGTGCCTGGTCCTCGAAGACGTGATCAAGGAGGACATCTCGTCCGGTGCACTCGACCGATAGAATCTGCTCGCGATCCGCTCAAAGCCTCGGGTTAATGTTTGCGATAGCTAACGATCTTCGAAACGGAATACGGAACGCGAAACGAGTGGAATCGGAGACGTGGAAAACGTCTCCATCGCGTTCGCGATAATGGTCAGCTAAAAAGGGGTCACGTGTCCGGGAGATCCCCTTTAACGAACGGCATTATCTTACTTCTGCCTGAAAACTCGCGACGTCAATTACGAAGCGTGGCCAGAGCATACGGCGAGGAGAAGCCTCGTAAAAGATGGTATCTTGTCCGGTACACGTGGCGGCCGCAATAAAGCCGCCTTCGCAACCGGCACTAACCATCGGCACACGTACGTACGAAATGCCTGCAGATCCTCCAATACCGAGTACCGGAGGAATAACGTCGCTGCTCACTCCGGAACGGAAGCACGCTCGTACACCGCTCGATAAGGCCTGGAGATCGTGGACAAACTGATTTCTCGGTCGGGAAACGCGCGGGACGCCGGGAAACTGGTCGTTCCGCGATATCGGCCACGATGGCAACTGCCTCCAATGACGATGCACTCGCGGCGGATCCGAGAATCCTCTGTCCCCGCGGAACTCCCCCGTGTGCATTTCCTCTCCTCTTTCGTCCTCTCTCCGTCTGTTTTACTCTCTTTCCCCGTCTGCCGGGGGCCATTATTTTCTCCCGGATCCGGCAGGAGGAGACGCGGTTATTGCGAGATATAATGGGCACAATAGCGGCGGAACACGGTCGCGGATTCGGCGATTGTTGACGGTTCAAGTGGCGCGGATTTAGGATATCGAATTGGACGGCGATCGATTCGAGAGCAAAAATTCGAGCATGGCTCCCTCCTAATTGGGGGAAATCGCTGTCTCGAGGGGGAAGGTCGTTTCGAGAATATCCCTGGCAGTATCTTAACGAGATACGAGGTTAAATAATCGTAATTCGACGATCGTTTTTACTCCATCGTCCGCTCTAGGCCGCGGAGGACTCGCAGTCGCCGCGTAATTACGATCCGCGGGAGAATTCGAAGAATAAATGCGGCCGGTGTCCCAGTTTCCATAAAATGGGTCATTGAATCTCCTCCTTTCCGATATACGAGATTAAGCGCGCGTTCCCTGTAGACGGCCTCAGGGTGTGCAACAAAAGGATCCTCGGCTTTAAAAAGCTAGCTCCGACCTCTTATCCTTCTGCGCTACCTGATCACCGACGCTTCGTACGCGACCAGCGTCGGTGTTATTTTTACGTGTGCCTTTTACAGCCGATTATGCGTCTCCCGCCCCTCCGGACAGTTCCGCGCTGGTAAACGTGCTGTAGCCCACGGTCATCCGACGGCGAAGTAGGGCAAAAGCTGATCAGCCTAGCCGCTTCGATCGACGAATTCTCGATAAAACGCTCGAGATTCCCGGAAAGATGACCGGAAATTTTTCAAAGATAGAACGGGCTATAATAATCCCCGAACGTCCTCTCGAAGAATAGAATAATGGAACACGGCGCACGATTGCTCGTAAAGTTTCTTTCCCCCCCGTTTTTTTTCTTCCATTTTTTCCTTCTTCCTCTTTTTTTTTTTTTTTTTTTTTTATCGTTCCATCTGCTGACGCGAAATTGCGCTCTTTTGTCGCGACGGGGGATAGACTTCTTCGGCGGGCATCGACACAGACTCACCCTCTGCCACGCGGGCCGCGCTGGAAAGTTAATTTCGTTGGCCACGATGAACGGTTCCCATTGTTTCGCCCGTCGTTATATTCGTATCGAGTTCCGGCTAATAAAATTTACGAGCGACCGCGTGACGTTTCATATTGTCGAACGTGAACACGGCGCGGAAGATTCATTATGACAAGCTTTGTTCCCGCTTCTCTTTTGACTTCTGCATAAATAGCCTTTTTTACCAGAATACCACAGGCATTTCGGTTACGCGGGGTTAATTGTTCCTCCGAAACGGAGGCCTGGAATTTCACTGGATTGTCTTCCATATGTATTTTTTATGTTCCCTTTCTCTAATTCTTTTTTTTTTTTTTTTATCCCGAGTTTCATATGTTAATACATGTATGTATAGATCGGACAAAAGATTTTTTCCAACGCGTTGCTCGTTGATGCGACTCGCCGAGCGGTTGAACCTGGCGAGCAAACAGGCTAGTCTGACACAATTACGCGTTATTAACGATCGTTCGTAATCCGGAGGATTCCTCGATTAATGACGGCGATGCTGGATAATTAATAAAACCATCGCGAATTGCAATATTGAATCGTCGGTGTTGATTTCTGTTTCGATCTGCTCGTGTGTCCATACCGGGGCGACGATTAAAGCGTTTGCGCGGGGATTAATTCAAACAAAACTGTGACAACCATTCGTGCCGGTGAAAACGGACGCGAGCCAAAAAAGCTGATCCACTGGGAAAAGTCCGAGTCGTTAGTACACGGGACTCTCTGTCGGAAACTACGGGTAATTAGGGAGTTGCTCGGAAATAGTTGTCCCGTTAGGGCAAAGGCGGGGAAAAAGAGAATCGGGGACGTTTTTGGTCACTCGGATCCTCTCCTCCGTCCCGTTCGAGAAGCTCTTTGGATATAGACTTCCGCGGACGTGGCTCCATCGGGAAGCCCGGGGCTCCAGATAAGACGAAGCAGCAGAGTTTTCGCGAACTTCTGCACCCTTGAGCGGCTCGAAGCTCCCTCGAATACTCGCCACGAGCCAAATCTGCCGAATCTCGCAGATGTATAATACATGACCCACGTCGCGACATGCAAAGAGACACGGAGATGCCCTACGTTTCGAGGAATCTCGTTTCCCCAGAGCGGGTTCCTCGAAAGTGGCACTACGCGTGGTACATACGCGAAATTCTCAGCATTTAAACTAATTGCGAGCACGAAAAATTGCTCCCTTTTGCAAAAGACGTGGAGGCATGACGTGACAAAAGGGATACAGAACTCCGCGGCGTTTTTACAGTTTCTACGTAAGCTGGAACGTCGTCTAAGCGACGGGTCTAAGCACACTTGGCAGGGAGCTTTGAAGCGGCTGCCGTGCAAATGTGCTTCCACGGGCAAGTTCCTATTCTACGTCGAGGCAGCAGACAAGCCGACAGAAGCGTTTTATTCCCTTCTAGCCTCCTTTGTGCGTTCCGCCGGTACCGGTGAAAATTGAAAAATGTCATTCGCCGTTCCGTTCGAGATGCTGGGTGGCGCGAATAATGCGACGAGACGCTGATAAAACGGAGAAGAACGAGCGTCGTAAATTGAGCCTTTCGCGAGGTAACGCGCGCGCTCATCCGCGCGTACGTACACGCCGCAGCTTTATGAATTGATATTACTGTACGCGGTGGGCGAAATATTATACGTACGCGTGTATACAGCGGGTTCGCATCGAGAATGAATGGCGGGACGCGGAAAAATATTAACGACAACGCGAATGCGACAGCACACGCAACAACGCGACAACTCCTCGCGGAAAATGCATAAGAGGCAATTAACTCGCGATCGTGCCATAGAAAATCTGTGTTTCGTTCGAGCCTTTCTTAAATGGGACGAGGTCAGACGAGGTTTACGTCCTCTTTTAATCGTAAACTAGTTATTTCAGATCTTCACGAGAATTTATTGCGAGATGATATTGGTTTGGTTTTTTGAATGTGTCTGCTTTTCGGGTGTTGCTGTCATTGGTTGTCGAGAAGTGTAAATGACAATGGCGGGTGCATTTCTTCCTAATGGCGGCATGTTGGTTGGAGGGGTGCGTATGGAGTTCGGTGGTACTTGGTGAAAGTGGAAAATTAAACAAATTAAACAAATTTATAGTGGGTTAACTCGGATGGTATTTTAGGAGGTCCAGGAGTCCGCGACTCGTGGGACGCTGGTCGCAAAGGAATAAACCGTTGTCTCCTCGATTCGGATTTTCGGTCTTTGAGGGTGAATGTGGAATACAGGAATATGAGATACGGGTCTTTCAGTGGAAGTGAAGGTTTAAATATATTCGGCTAATTGTCTGTTCGATTATCGAGGGTTTGCGATTTTTACTAACTATAAGACTAGCTCCAGTTCTGTTTTAGGGGGTCCAGGTGTCCGCGACTTGTAGGACACTAATCGTAAAGGAGTAAACCGTTGTCTCCTCGACTCGGGTTTTCTATCTTCGGGAGTGATTGTAGGGAATGGTGTATGAGGTTCGGGTCTTTCGATGGAGATAAAGTTTCAGAAGAATGCGAGTTAATTGTCAATCTGTCTATGGAGAATTCGCAAGCCTTTATGATTGAGGTGGCGTAAGGGTCCGCGAGTGTGGGAATGTAGTGTAAGGGGAGAGAGAGAGGACTCGATTCTAATGAATCTAACTCTCGGTGACCACGTTACTTATTTCTTTTTGATACAATACACATCGCTCTCTTCTCTCGCGTAAGACTCCTCGGTTCGCTCCTCGAGCTGCCCCTTTAAAGGGGGGCCTCAGTTGTTCATTCGTCGCGCGGATCAAGCGGATCGTTGCTTCGGTTTGAGACTCCTGTTATCACTGCTACGTGCTCCTCACTCACGTTGCCTTATCGGTAACGGGAGCTTTTAATAATCTTAGTAGATTAATCTACAGTAGAGAATGAACAATCTGCATTTTAAACGTCCGAACCGTTGTCACCGTGTTAAACCTGTCCAGGTTCCTTGTTCCTCCAAGATCGGTGTACTCGGTGTATTCTCATTTTCTTCCACCTGATCGAAGAAGATGGACGGTCTAAATTGACGGAAGGCGAGGAAACGAGGTACCCCGACATCTTTCGGTTCGAGCGTATCGATTCTCGCGCGTGCCGGAAAATAAATGCACGCGTACCTAGACGCAGTGGTTTGCACCTGGAAAACTAGTCCTCTGGCTTACCGGCGACGCTATAATTGTGTTTGCTTTCCATTTAAGTTGTTTGCACTTCTGTTTACCTCGTCGCCTCACCCCGTTAGCAAGACGCGTCTACGAGCTCAACTTTCCGTCGCTTAGTCGCGAGCTGTTTCTTCGTTCTTCGTCGCCTCGCCGTGCGCTCCCGCGCCACTCGCTTCGTTTTGTTTTCCACTTTTCCTCGCGCACCCGCGCCGAGGAATACCACGGCTGCAGTTAATTACGCGATTGAGTTTCCTGCGCCTGCTTATCGCTCCCACGACGCGATAAAACCCCAATGTACAGTCGCTATCGTAAATGTTTGCAGGGGGTTCGAAGCGGCGTTTGTTTGAGATATGGGCAATTAAGGGGTTGCCTCGGGAAGCGGACAACTTGCGGGGATTAAGCAAGGGTCGCTGGGCTTGTGGCAAATTTTTAACCCCTTGACTACGGCAGACTTTGATACATAGTGGCCATACCATACGGCAGGAATTAAGTTACAATATGCGCCATTTTTGTGAAAACAAGCGTCCTCCGTGTCAGAAAGCCAAACTACGCCGAACACCTATAGACGCCCCTGTGTCACAAACGCAAAGTTTCTAAGTGCCTATAGACGCTCACCGTGTCACAAACGTTAAATTTCTATGTACCTATAGGGGCCCTTCGTGTCACAAACGCAAAATTTCTAAGCGCCTATAGGCACCCACAGTATCCAAAGGGTTAAGAACATTTTTGGTACGCGTTAATTAAGACATTTTTGTAAGCTAAAAATATCACGAAATAAATATCATCATCCTGAGGCATGAAGATGGATGGAGGAAGAGAAATAGTAGAATAAGGGGAGTCTGGAAACAGAATCTCAGTGGCTTGACAAACATCTTCGATTGTCACCAAATTGACCCGGATTCGAATCCCCGATACCTCGGGTTTCCAATCTTTCGACGATTCCCTTCATAAATTTTCGGGGTTGCCCATCTTCTCCAAGTTTCACGATCATCTATACACCGCGTACATGCACAACGCGCGTGCACGGTGACATAACTGGATGCGTAGTATATACTCCCCGTGTTTCATCAATCATCCAAATCGATCGATTCCGATCAAAGAACCCACACGCGCGTGGCAGGGTTTCTCAAACAAAATATTCTTCGGATAAATCGGTCGATGCTCCTTCGCGATACGAACGCGAGCTTTCCTTCCTCGGTATCTCAGCTCGTTTGCAAATGACGCTAATTTCAATTTCTCTCCTCCTTATCTCGACGAGAGAGAGAGAAAAAAGTCCGATCCCTCTCGATTTTCTTTCAACGGGAAAACCTGTTAGGTGCTCGCAAATCTCGATATCGCGGAGCCATGAATCACGCGAAAGATTGTGCGCGTATGTGTTTGTGTATAAATGCATCGCGAAACGAGTTTGCGATACGAATGAACTTTCCTCCTCGCTTGCCGATCGCCTTAAACAGTGAGATCGACCACTTTCCCCGGAGTCACTGTACCGTCACTTGTAGCTTCGGGAAGGGCGGGACAACCGAGGCTGTGAGAACACGGCTAGAAATCGAAGCTTCCTGCTACTATACCGAGTCTATCTTCATAATAACACCTGGTCGTCCCAGTTTGATAAAAGGTTGATAAAAGAAACGAACGTGAGGTTACGTAACGTAGCAACGGAATTGTAATTAGCGATAAAATTGCTGGAATTGGTTGAGAACGGCGCCGTATGCGTGGAATAAACCGATCGATTCCCGTTAGATTAGGTGCAGAAATTGTTAGCCAAAAGCAAATTGGGAAAGCCAGCTTCGCCTCATCCCCGTTATGGGGCATTTCCAGCTACCCAATGACAGGTGAGTATGCGATGTAAATTGGAAATAGCATAAACGCGGGTCTCGTGCACAGCGTGTATTTCCTCGACGATGACACGCGGAAATCGTCTCCGCGTATATCAGGACAGGCTTGTGTCAGCTATTTAATCGACGAACGTATCGCTTGTTTCGATGGATCGCTACGGCACATTGCGGTGTGCCCGGCCAACGACGACGGCTGATCATCGGAAACGCTGCAAACTCGTTGCATCCATTAATCATAGCGAGCTGCGCTATAACAACGTTGCAGGATGCAATACGACACTGCCATAACGATTTAGAACCGATATTCTTCCACATCGGTGTGCATCCACATATTACACCGGCTATTCGATAACGCAGTTGGATATTTTCCGCGGGGATTCGCAATTGGCCGGGGGCATTAGCGAGGTAACGTTAGAACGAAAAATAATTCGTTTCAAGCTTTAAACCCGTTAAATTCTTGAAGGCAAAGCCGCACGAAACAAGTGGCCCATTGAAAATTTCCGGGACAGTCAGTGCTAATTAATTGTTTCCACGCAGCACGCTGCCAACGTTCATTTTCCCCTCTTGAAGCACGCGAAACAGAGCCCGGTCCTCCGCAAAACCGTCGGCTAATCCACACTGGGAGGACAGTTTTAGTTGCCGCTGAATAATACATAAACCGCTTTGAAAATCAAAAAGTTGCGCGCCACCCGTCCTCCTGTCCATCTCTTCCCTGCCCGTGTTTTTCGTCTCTACGCGCCGCCTAGCCCGTGCGAGTACTTAAAACGCGCGCAGCTGCCGCTTCCGTGCTGCACCGACCACCCGAGGACATCTCGCGTTTTTCCACCCTTGCCCTGCCCTTTTTTCCCCAGCCACCGGAGGGTTATTCTCCGCAACGTTTGCTCCCGTTACGCTAACTCGATTCCTACGAGTTTATTCGCTGGTAACGTCGTGCTTTGACTCCCTAAGACAAATACGAAGGTCATTTGCACGCTCCTCCATCCTGACCAACTACGTTTTATCTCTGCGTTACGTCCGTGTCGATCATGCATAGCAAAATTCGAAAATTCCAATGGCGCGACGTCTGCGCGAAGACATTCCATCTCGACGATCGTTAATTACCATTTTATCACCTATGCAAATTAATACCATGCGAGTTAGGACGTTGCAACGCGTCACGGGTGCACGGCGAGATTATCATAAACGCCGACATCGACCTCCCGAGGAGAACCGTTCGGTAGTCACTCGATATTCATAGCGAGGCAATTCACGATCCATGAAAATGAGCGACAATACCGCCCCGTCTCGAGTCATTGATGATAAAGAGCACCGGTCCGTGGAGAAAGTTCTCGTTAATCGATCAACGTTATCGGCTCGCTCGCTCGCGTTTCATAGTTGATGGAAAGCACGAGAAATCCTCCTGGTCCAATTAAGAGACGCAGCATCCCATACGGATCCACGGGAAAGTTGCTTCCATAGCCGAGCTACGTGTTCGGTTCTCACGCACTCGTTTCTTGCGGTGCCTCGTTTATTTCGATCTCGCTTGATCTCGAAACGTGACCCAATCTCCACCCGTGCTTCTTTTCAGCTTCCTACCCTGTCCCCGCTCTTTCGCCTTTGCACTCCTCCAATTACAATTTCCTCCGAGCTTTCGCCGGCTTCGCCGAGTTCCGAAATGGCGGCTCGCGAATTTCTATTGCGTCGAGAGAAAGGAACGACGAGATTCGCTGCACGGTTAATCGTTCTCCTCCAGAGAGAGAGAGAGAGAGCAATTCGACCCGTATTCCATCGAATTATCCCGGCGATTTCGCGTGGCGATTAAAACCGCGTTGGAAAGATGCGTATAACGAGCGAAAAAGATAATGGCGGCCGAAGAGCGTAACGCGGAGGAGAAAAGACGACACTGGAAAATGCAGGAGGGTGGAAATAAAGGAAGGCAATTGCCGCAACTCGCGAGAAATTACAGGCGCCGCTGAAGCAGGGACGAAGACGTCGAAGAGCGACGAGGAGACGAGCAGGCTGCGATCTCCTAAAAACTTATGCGAAATTAGATTTTAAATTCCTCGGCAGCCACGTTGCCAACATCCGCCGCAGCCCGGCCCGGCCCGAATTACGCTCGAGGTAGAGAGCCCAGGCCCGTGGTGTGCCTTAAGCAAATGCAATTCTCCGCGGCGTTATGGCACCCCGATGTCGGTCAGAGGGTGAGAAAAGATGAGGCGGACGGAGAGATCGGGGAAGGGAGGAAATCGGGGTTTGAAGAAGCAAATCGACCATGGCCTCTCTCGACTTTATTTCAAGGATATTCCTCGATTTCCGCGTGTTATCCGCGTAATGCTTGCAAATAGAAATCGGCAGAGAACGGTCGGGGCTGGAAATGATTCGGCTGCCCACCGATCCGAGGGATTTCACGGCCTGATCGGCATTTCTTTCCCCGCTCGACCGTCCAATTTCATTTTTTCCATGAATTTTCGAGGGAAGCAGCGTTATTAAATTTGCGAAAATATGCGTAGCGATACATTTCTTATCGATTTATCTAAGAAGACACGAATTTCCTATCAACGGAACGCGAATCAACCCCTAACTCTGCGCCCACAAGTATAGTCACCGCATCGATAAATTGGAACATTATCGATTCTCCCCATAATTCTGGTTTCCATCCCAGTCAAGCCTCATTATCCCCTTCACGACACATTGGCGAACACGCCGCTTAAAACCGCGCGAGGAGATAACGAACGCATCCTCGAAATAACGACACGACGAGCAAAACGTATAAAACTAGGAAAAACGAACTTTGATGTGCAGCCGTGGAACCCGGGGACATGTAGCAACACTGATCGATTACGGTGCACGATCAGAGTACATACGCGCAATCGTTATCGAACGGAACACGACACCCTGTTCTGAAATTCGTTCCACGGCCAACGACCATTCTTCATCGACGAGCGCGTCGAGCGGCAAGAATAAAAAGGTTACCAAAAAATTCCGACAACCGGGGAGATGATAAAACGACGTCCCGACGAAATTACCATCGCTGGCGCACTTAATCGAGCATCGACGATTACGCAATAGGCGGTGCGTCAATCTACCCCGTCGCGTATTCACCCCCGGAGTCAGCGACTCGGCGATACAGCGGACATTCCAGGTGTATGGCGGCCACGATAATGCGTCGAAGCCCCAAATTAGACACTGGCACGACCGGGTGCGATCCAATTTGTTTCGTAACGGGCCTGCAGTAGGCACGGACGGGGTTAAAACGGTCGCGGGACCAGGAAGGGGTTGAATCGAGCGCAATTTCGCGAATTCGGGCAGCCTCTGTGAATCCGGCTTAACGAGATTATCGGCCGGCACAAATTCGCGTGCCCACCTAGCCGCGGCTTCGAAACGCCTCTGGAAAAACGAAATTTTCGATTTCCGAGCCGGAAGCGGAGGATTAGCTCGCGATCGGGGTGCGCGCGAGGACCACGGGCAACGTTCACGTGCGGACGGGCCATAATTGTCGCGGCCAGACAGAGGAACGTCCGTAATGCGCGCCACCACGAAACCACGTGCACCCCCGACGAAATCGTTTGCCTCTGATTTGCATAATTTACCGGCCAACGACGGTGCGCGCGCGCGCGCGCGCGAACGATGCTGCTCCGCGCTCGGCTCCACGATTCCAGCTCCACCGATACGTACGTACGAATGCACACATGCGCGTACGCGCGCGGAATTATGCGTGCGCCAGGACGACCCGAGCGCGCAAGAGCTTCCAGGGCACGGGTTGAATTACGACCCGCTGAGGAATTTATGGGATGAACGGAGGAGCCACGCAAATGTACGCGATTCGTTGTAAACACTAGGAACTCGGTTCCTTTCTGGGGCAGACCAAG
Organism: Eufriesea mexicana; assembly: GCF_001483705.2. Classification (NCBI taxonomy): domain Eukaryota; kingdom Metazoa; phylum Arthropoda; class Insecta; order Hymenoptera; family Apidae; genus Eufriesea; species Eufriesea mexicana. Next base: position 1,603,095 of record NW_016908280.1, on the reverse strand, counting down.
TTCTCTTCCTTTTTTCTTTTATTTTCTTTTCCTTTCCCTCTCTTTGGGAAAATGGACGGACGTAGGGTGACCGTAAGGCAGAGTTATCGTCGGTATAAATCAAACGACGCAATAAAAGTTTGGAGGTAAATCTCGGAAGTAAGGGCGAAGGAAGCTCGAGGGATCCTCGAGACGTTGAGATCGGGGCAAGTGGATTCCGTGCTCGGTTTGTTAGCAACGGGAGTAAGAAGCAGAGCCGGAGAAGAAAGTATTTACTTCGACGTGTTCTCTTTATCTCGATCTATTCGTATCGTCTACGACATAGTTGGGGATATTCCCCATGGTTCGGCCCGGACGAACCGAAGCACGCGATATTACCCGTCTTCGATGGCTGTCGTTTATCTACGACCGTCAAATATTGAAACTCGCCCAAGGGGTGTGCTCTTGTTTCGCGTAAAACTCGCAGGGAATTATACACCCTGCCACGGTCTATCTTGCGGGGCGTTCGCGATAAAACGTTCCGTGGTAGATTGTTCCGAACAAACAGCAGTCCCTGACCTACCTCGACCGGCTAGACATTGCCAACTCAAATGTTTGCCACCTGGGGCCGGCGCCGTGGAACAAGTACCATCCCTTCGCCCTATGAAATGCTGCCACTCGTCCTGGTCGCGTCGTAAACCAAACCACAATCGTGCGCGACGCTGACAACGCGAAACATCGTTTGCTTCTCCCCTGTAACGACCGATTCGACCCAATTAATTCTACCCCCCGCTGATTAGTTAACCCTGTCTCCCCGTGAACGCTGTTTATTGTCCACAGGTCACGACTCGACGTGCCGTTGCTCTGTTCGGAAATTTTCGCGAAAGCGAGACGAAAGCCGACTATATAGCGAGAATCTCTTTCTACTCCTCCACTTTCCTACATTCGGACGGTTATTTGTCCATTATAAATCATCCTCGAGATCAAAATTGGACAAAGTTAACAGAGCGTCCCGACGTAAAGCGCACCGAGACGCGACGATAAAATAGCGACAGCGCGGACGATTACTCGGGAACGGTGAAAATCGGGAAATTACACTGTCAGACGGTGGTTACTTCCACGAGTCATAATATTGATATACCACCGGGGATTTATGCGCGCGACTTTCGGTATTTTTATTACCGTCGCGAGCTCGACGAATGGCCGCATAAGTCAGGCATTACGAGACAGCCGTAGCATAATCTGCGGGACGAGACAAAATGTGAGACGTACCGAGACAAATGACAGGCCGCGCGTGATCGCCCATTAACAGTGTAAACGTTCTTCCGCGTGATTAATGGGACTATCAGCGACGTCGCCGACACCGCCGACGCCGACGACGACGACGTCGGTGAAGTAGAGGGGGAACGAAGAAGAATCTCGAATCGTGGCCGATAATTAAATATCGGCGTCGAAACCGTAAATTCACGGCGAAACTAAATAAATTTGAAACAAGAAAAATACCTCGGCCACCATTTTAACACTCTGATATTTCTTTTTTCCCCTACCAAGAGTCGCGCGAAAGTTGCGCGCATAAATTGCGCGGGTCAGTTGGCCGCGATCCTAGACTTCCGCACCGTTTTGACGAAGCGGTTTTACAGCATTCCTGACAAGGTCGTTTACCGAACAGTGACGAGATTAAATCTCCGATGCTCGAATCCGGGTCATTTTCTCTGGAATTCGTCACGATATTCGACCTTACCGGGCCCACATGCCTGGCCTTCGATCCGCATTCCTAATTCGCGACGTAACTGAACTCTTTCTTATTTTCTCTCCATACCTTTCTCCTTTTTATCTTCGATTTTATCTCCGAATGTCCTGCCGGAAGAAATGCCCGTGCGAAAACAGCGTGATCCCGCGCATAAGTGGAGCAACGAATTTTATTGCTTCAAAGCGGAAGCAACGAAACTCTTACCTAAGATCAAAGACACTGGAGGACTTTCTAGACTCGAAATAGGGAAAGTTAGAATTTAACGAAGAAAAGTCTGCGTGCTTTGAAAAATTGAAGTTGCCCCTTACTTTCGAGGATTAGTAAGCAACTTTTTAAGCACGTTACCGTAGTTACCGGTAAAGACTCGAAGACTTTTAATCACGCTCTCTAGATGTACGAATAAGTATGAACACGAATATCATTTCCTACCACCGTACACGCCCCCATCGAGACCTCGTTTATCGCATTTATTCGCGATACCGTTAAACGATGCACCGAGCATCGGAGGCTGTGAAATCGTACGAGATTCCGAAGGGATTCGAGCGAACGTCGGGGAACGCGGGGATAAAGGAAAAACCGGAAGAAGAAGAGGCTCGATTTCGGCGATATCCAAGGGCGCATCATGAATGCGAATCGCTAGGCGAAGAGCATAAGTTATAGACGCATTATTTCCGCGACGGAAGCTCGCCAGGGGAGCTTTTTCCCTCCGCCGTCGTTCCATCTCTTCCCCTTTATTTTACGCGTATATTTCCTGCGACGAGCCGATTCTTTTGTTTATCCCGCGCGGAGACAACGGGCCCTGCCTTCGATCTTCCCCCTCTTCTTCCTGGTCCCTCGTTTGTCTGAACGCCGGGATCGTAACTATGGCCAGCTTCGGGTTGTTTCCCCTCCAGCGGTGAGAAACGATAAATCCCGCGACTCCACCTCGAACAGAAACACGGGAGCTCGGGAAACCGTGGAATATCGAGCAGCCACGAAATTAAATTCGTTAATCGGCCGATTGAAAATTTCTGTTTATACCCTGATACTCGAAATAGTCGGCTGAAAATCTTCCTTTTGCGTTGCCGTTGTTTGTTTCTGAGGCAGCGCGGATTAAACCCTGCCGGGTTCTCAGGTATTTTTCTCCCTTTTGTGATACCGGCGGAGTAAAAGTTAGGGCTTCGCGGAGAACAATAGGATAGAGAACCGGGTCTTGAATTTCCAGCAACGGTACCAACGCAGAGATATTCGTACGAATAATTTCTAGAATGTCGAAAACTTGCGCGCGATAAAGAATTTATTCCTTTCATTATGCTGGAAATAATTACTCGTCTTTCGACAAGCGAGATAAATATGTTTCTAGGAAGACCCAGCAATCACGGTTGATGTAACTATTTCCGGTATAGTCGCGCGAGTGTTAATAAAGCAACGCGAACGCGACGAAGATGGACGACCTGGAATCACAATCGTTTAACAGTTGTACCCGAGCAATCAAGGGTAAATAGAGGCGCGAGGGTTTGCAAGTTCCTGTTTCGTAGTTTGCCAAGTGGGCTCGGCAATTTGCATAACATCGCGAATATATAGAGGATAATCCGCGATAACTTCTCCCTTGAAGCGTTCCGCTTATCGGCCGAGTAACAACGCGATAAGACAGTTCGCCAGTGCGGCACAGATGTTGATGAGAAAATAATTCCCCTTGGGTTCCCAGACGCGTTAGCGTCGTCGGATAAAGAGTTACAGGAACATAATCTCGCGTGGTTAATTTTTCTCGAGTCTCGCAAATATCGTGGACCAAACAGCCTCGGGAAAATCCCAGAGCAAAGGCAAGGAGGGAAAAAGTCGGAAAAATTCGCGCTAGAAATCAATGTTCCTTCCCGACGAGGAATTACCCGGGGACGCAGGAACGCAATCGAAAAGCACTCGGAAGCAAGGCAAAGAAGAGGAATCCTGTAACGATTCGGGCAACTCGGAAGAACTTCCCGACCGAAACTTTCGCCGCAATCCAAATTTCCGAAGCAAAGAAGCGAGTAACCGGATAAAGGGTCTGTTTTCACCTCGCAGCGCGGGGAACGCGAACTTTTTCACGGACAGATGGGAAAGAATGGAGCGACTGCGGGTGTTCGAGACCGCGAATATCTAATTCAATCTCGAAGCCCGGAAGGTGCATCTACGAAGCGCAACTTCTTGTTTCGACGACGTTTACGCCGCGCGAATCGATACGCGTCAATGGCGCAGGGGGCGAGCTTCCGGTCGATGATGCGTCGCGCGCGAAGCGTGAAGGAAAAGTTTCCTGAACCATTATTCATGGACCAAAATCACTAGCTAGTGATTTTTCTGTTTTAGAAAATCTTAGAAAGCAGCGTTGTAACGGTGATTAGATTTTTAGTGAAGCTGATACGATTAACCCTTTGCACTCGAGAGATGACTCTCAGTCGCCATTTAATCAGATTCTAAAGATCGACGTTAATTAATATATCAAATTTAAAATTACCTAACGATGTGTGGAACGTCGAAGAAAAATAATTCTACGTCTTAATTTTCATATGATTTCTCATTTACCATTTTAAAAATATTGTCGACTCTATGATAGAAAGTCTTCGCATTACTATTTTTCTATAACGAAAAAGTCGTCGAGTGCAAAGGATTAATATTTCTGTTGATTAATTTTTGATCGGCAATTCTGACATTTGAATTGGACAAATTTTTAAATACCGTTACATAACGCGACGTTTAATGCTGTAAATTTATATACATACTGGAAATTTGATTGGACGAGTGTCAGAAGAAACGAAATATTTCATCGAATTATTATCTTAACGTAATAAATTGTAAATTACAATGTTTCGCGGGTAAAGCAACTGATAGCCAGTGAAAAAGCACGGAGGCAGGGGACGGAGTGGTCCAGCACGCGGTATCGACATTGCTTCCGGTCTTCCTTTATGCGTCCGCCGTTTCACCGCAACCGTTCGCGACCAACAATGCGGTTATACCGGCCTTTTGACCGTTCCTCATTATTTTCCGGTACGTTCTCCGGCCGCGCGGCAACAAAGACACTTAAAAATATGCACGTTAATTAATTTCGAAATGCAATTGCTTTAATTAAGTCCAACGGTTTGATTCCCTCCATTGTAATTCCCTCAATAAGGTATCCGATGTTACGCTAAATGGTCGTTAAATTGGTAAACACCCAAACGGATATGCGGAACATTTTCCGAACGATATTACAGAGACGTGTTACAAACGCACGATACAAAGTATTAAACGTCACGATACAAAGGTACCTTTGTAAAATGGAAAGAGCACGATAGCAGAGACTAAGGCTTAGGATTTTACGCCCCGTAGCGTGATTCGCCGACGAAAGATTAGGATTACGTAGGATTTAGATATCGTCGCCAAACTTTTTTGAAATACTTTCCGCAAAGGAAAATATTTGACCGGATAAAGCTGGCACACGCATTATTCTACATCAACGTCCACAGTCTATCTCGAAACTTTGCATAATAAACAAATTTTCGATTAACCGCGCAGTGTCTGACCATAGCGTTCCTTATCTACTTTCCGCGAGCGTCATTACAGGTTTCCATATACGCAAAGCCGTAACGTACACGCGAAAGGGAACACGGTTTAATTAGAAGTAATTAAAATGGCGGAAAACTCGCGCGAATTAGATCTATAATGGACACGATCCTCGTACCGCGTTTTCTTCATCATACACGTCGATCGACTCCGCGCGATAATTACTACTGCGAACATGGGAAGTAGTTGGAGTTCGGGAAACGTCGGCGACTCCGAAAGCGTTTGACTCATTGCGTCGAATCGCGTTCAATTAATCATACCTTTCAGCGAATCGCGTAGCCTTACTCGCGCGGTAATTAAAAGGAAACTTTAATCGACGCCTTGTCAGCTAGCGAAATTTCAACTTCTTGGGTTCACCGACGACTAACTTGATACGTGGCCCGATGCTGGATCACAAAGACGCGGCAATTAGAGATCAGGTGAGAAGGAAAAAGGACTAAATGGTGGGGAGAGGAGACGGGGAAACGAAGATTCGAGCTGGCTCCGGTTGCCGTGCACGGGTCGACCCTAATCCATCGATTTGTCCTGTCGCTAATGCCTCGACTTCGACTTTCCAGAGGAAATACGAACGGAGGTTCCTTGACCTTCGAGAGCGGAAGGAACTGACTCCCAATGGCGAATCGAAACTACCTTCGTGTCCAACGAAACGACCACCGATCTCGCGCCTTTTTCTTTTCTCTTTTACTTTGAATCCGAGCTGAACAACCGCTACTATCAAATGATGGAGCACTCGTGCAAGAGGAACGGATTAAAAGCGCGTCTGTTACTTGGATTTACGAGCCAATGAACCAACGTTCCATCGGAGATTCGGAATAACGATGAAGTACTCGCTTTGAAAATAAGCTCGTAATTCTGCCTCGAGGATTCTCTATCCTTTGACACGAGACTCCGAAGGAAAAGCACCGTGTCCTCTGAAGTAGGCAAAGTTGAACCCGCACCGCAAAGATCCTCGAAAGAGGGACGATATCGATGTGTCGCGATGACAACCGCAAGCAACGTGGTCGTATAACGCGGCTGGGTATTCAGGCCTGTTTGGAAAGTTGGATCGCGTTGATCCTCGCTGGATCGTCTGCTTGAGCCCCCGCGTTTGCTTAAGTGGCTGCTTCGGAGGCGGCCAGAACGAGGAAACTTCCGAGTTCGTTTCGAGAACAAATGCGGAACGCCATCCAACAAGCGTGCCTTTCTACCTGCCTCTCCCATTTCGTCCCTCTGCTTTCGTACTTCGTTTCCTGTTTAGCCTCTCGTCTTCCTTTTGCGTTTCAGCAGGACCGAGAGACAAGTTCAGAGGCGGTACTGAATCTATGTTTGCTGATTACTGCCACGAGTTCTCGGATCTTTATCTCGTTCGTTCCGAACTTTTTATGAATTTTTTACCCGTCGGTCGGGGCAAGCTTCCGAAGTTGGCGATTTTTAAAGGTTTCGCGTTAAACTTTCAAACTCCGGCAACTTGCTCAATATAGCGCGTGAGGGAAAGAAAGAAGGGAGAGCGAGAGAGAGAGAGAGAGAGATAAATTCCGATTGTGAGATACGTTCTATTAATTTTCCACGATTTAAGAACCTCATCCTCGCCCGTCTTATCCCAGCGGACCACCCGAGCCATCGAAATAGGAACCATAATCGGTTTCATCGACGAGCATCAGCGGAAAAGCTGTTTCACTTTTCCAACAACGTTTCATCCATCTCCACGGCTTCATCCCTCCTCTTTCATCCATTTTATTCCCGGCTTCGATATCGTGGCATCCTCGATTTACTTTCATCGCGGCTAAGCTGCAACACACACAATACCTTGCACCGCGTAATAAAGATCCATCTATTTCTGTCATTTCTCGTTCCTTTCCACCCTTCCTATCTCATTTTCATCCTTTCCACTCCCTTCTATCATTTCTCACTCGTGCGGCAACACCCGCCATCCCGCACAACCCCGGTTCTTCCTTCCTTTCGTTGTCTACTCCAATAACCCTTGTTCCGTTCCCTCTTCACGGGGATACTTCGCTCCGGAAGGAAGAGGGCTTGAATAATGATTCCGGAGAGTCCGAATGGACAGCTTTAGGGATGACTCGCGCGCTACGCTGGCAGCCAATTCGAGGAACCCGACGCGCCTCGTCGCGGGTTCATTAACCGACCCCTGGCAGGGCTCGAACCCCTTCGTTAATTAGTCATCAGGCTCGAGTACAATGCTCGTCGAGGCTGTTTTATGCAGCACGGCGCTCGTGCCCTCGAAAATTGCGTCGTCCTTCGGATCGATGGGATCATCAGGTCGTGTCCGTGTTCCGGCTTTATCCGCCGGGCTCAATTATGCCTCGATTATTGTATTATTGAAGCTCCGGGTGAGCGTAACCGATACATTCTGCGGTGGTTAATGTAAAAAGCAGTCGATAATCGATCTCGTTAGGGAAAATTGGAAATAAAGGATTCTTTTCACCGACACGAGACTACGAACGTTGAGTCTCTCATTCGCGAGCGATACGCGAAGAATGGTTCGGGGCTGCGGATCGATTGGCGGTAATTTTTGGAAAATCACCGGACCGAAATTCCAGAGGAGAGGTTCTAATTTAACTAGAATCCGATCGGATTGGCAAAGGGAGGATGGGGGTTGCAATTTAGCGGAGGAACGACGGCCGTGGATTTTCGCGCGAGTCGCCTGGCCGAGCTTCGATGAAATAATTACGGGCTGACCGATGTAAATTGAAATAGTCACGCCAGCGTCGTTTACGTTTGGTCGGCGACGCAAAGGGGAAATTAATTAAAGCAGCCCGATGCGTTCCCCGGGTTCCCCGGGTTCCCCGTGTTCGCCCGGAACACACGGTGGCTGGCTGCGAATTCGGCGGGCCATCGATTCGCGGCTTTCACTGGGCCAAGACTGCGGAAAGATCGATACCGACGATGAATTTTTGATCACGCCTGAGTGGATTGCTTTCCCGGACGTGCAAGCCTACTGTGCACTGCTTGATCCCGTTGATTTCCCGGCAACCCGGCCAATTCGCCATCTTAATTGCCGGTCGAGGCATTAAATCAGACGGTTTTATACGGTCGAACAACGGAATTATTCCGCTCGTTTGTAGCTTAACGGTGTCGATGCCCGATGATAACGAGAACGAGGTGAATGCATGGCAAAGTTCGAGCTCCACCGTTCCTTCCTTAATTTCGTACCCGAGATACGCGCGCCGAGATAACGAGTACCAATGGACACGATAGGAATAAAATGTATAATTAAGACTACGTCCTCGCGAACGAGACGAATAGTCGACTTTTTACCCGTCTTTATACACCATAAAATCTTCGGTTAACGACAGCGACGGGGCTCGCATATATTCACCCCGCCGCGGTGAATATATCCGGAAATATCCATACACATAAACATGCGTCTTCGTTCGACGCGCGGTTTTACGGTGTCTCTAAATTTTCGCCGATAAAATCCAGGAAATTTACCGCCGAGCCGGGGCTAAAGCACCTGCCACACTCTTATTCCGCGGGAATCCGGCACCCCTGGCCAATACGGCGGCAGGGTGGCCGCGCGGAATCGATGAAAACCATCGAGAAATATATCTCGCGCGTAAAATATTAGAGAAACATATCTGCGTCGCGACGTTTCGCTTAAAAAGATTCTCATCTCGGAAGCTTCGCTCTCGAAATCACCGAGTCGAGCATCGATACGCGCGGAATGCTTCCGCTTTCGAAACACGCGCCCGCGAAATTCGCCACGTGTATAAATTCGCGCAAAAAATTCGAGAAGAGGAAAAAATAGGAAAACATGGAAGAAACAACGTACGATTTCGCTTATAAATCCGCGCGAGGCAACCCTTCTCCGGATTTCCTGCCCGCGAAATCGATTCGGCCGAGCGCGATTTCGAATTCGTTGGCGGATATAGCCGGGTTTCACGCGGGTTTCCATTCGTCGACGCGGCGGAGAGGGATTTTTATCGGGCCAGAGGAGAGAGTCGTCGATTCGACGAGAAATAATCATCGGGAGTGGAACGATGTCGGTCACGATATCGAACTGTTTCGGTATTGTTGTCGCGCGATTCGACGACGGCCTCATCCGCCGAGCGGCCGTTATTAAGAAGACATCGATTCCAATCCCTGGAAATTTGCCCCCGATTCTACCCCGCGAGTCCCACGACCTCGTTTCGCTTCGTTTCGATCCGCTGTAACCGCGCCGTACTAATCGTTCCCGACGAGAACGCGCTTCCGGTCCCATGAGCGCCGGCGGAACGCGTGTCTGGCTAACAGGGATCGAGCGATTCGCGATTAACCGGATTTATCCCACGCTTCCGCACGATTGATAACGAGCGTTGCGTTTCGCCATTGCTCCCGATTACCATGGGTCTCGATAACCGGAGAAAATGAAAACGGAAAGATTAACAGCGGCTCGCCATTTCCTCCATCGCGATTCCACGTCTTGCGAATCGTCGAATAATCGCCACGAATTTATCGATCGAGTCGACGCAACGGGGATCGAACGATTCGCGATTAACCGGACTTATCCGACGCTTCCATACGATTGATAACGCGCGTTACGTTTCGCCATTACTCCCGATTACGATGGATCTCGATAACCGGAGAAATTAACAGCGATTCGCCATCTTCTCGATTTCGCAACTTGCGAATCGCCGAATATTTGCCACGAGTTTATCGATCGAGACGACGCAACGGGGATCGAACGATTCGCGATTAACCGGACTTATCCGACGCTTCCATACGATTGATAACGCGCGTTACGTTTCGCCATTACTCCCGATTACGATGGATCTCGATAATCGAAGAAAATAAAAATGGAGAAATTAACAGCGGTTCGCCATCTTCTAGATTCCGCGTGTGTGCGAATCGCGGAATGCTCGCCAGCGGTTTATCGATCGAGACGATGCAACGGGGATGATCGAACGATTCGCGATTCGCAATTGCCGTATTTTAGCAGAAATATGGTTGGACATATCGAGCGTACATTTGGAAGTTACAAGATCGTGCCGAGATATAGCGTCGTACAGTGGCTGCCAGAAGTTGCTGGCCAAAGTGTAAATTTGATCACGTCCTTTCGGATACCGGGTCTTATAGAAACAGAGATACATGGCGTACAAATGCAGCGCGTATAGTGGCTTATGAGATAAAGCGAGGAATTTTTGTAGAATTTTGTTAGCGTATAATTTAAACTGGAATAAAGCTAAAATCTCGCGGGAAACTTTCGACCGCCACTGTATGTAGAATTTTGATGAGTGCGTTTCGATGTTTCAAGCTAAATTCTCTCACGTTTGAGCTGTCACGTGCGGTATACATATGTGCAGCCTGGTAAGTAGCGATTGCTCGTATACGGAGGAAATGGCGACCAGTTAAAAAGCGAGATAAATGATCGAACGTGGAACGAAATTTAGGGGAAATCGGGGTACGTAGAGATGTCTAAATTGGATAGCAATAGCGAAAGCTCGAATAACTCAGAGACGAGTGCCTGATTTATCGAGCTAATTTGCCATGTCGTTAGGGATTTAAAATTTCCGCTGGCTCGCGATTACATAACGGTGAACTGACCGGTACAGCTGTATAGCCGACTCGATCGATGCTTTTGGGACAAATGAACGGTACGTAGAGTATTATCGAAACGTGGCTGTAACGTGTGCTCAGTGGAGTGGATATTGTTCGACCTCTCCCCCGTTTTGTATCGCTAAAGGGCTGAAGGAGTCGACACACAGAATCACGGAAGAAATTAACCGGCAATGTTTTTCGAGTCGATAACGCGTGACTAATGAAATCCGAACGTTGACCCGTTTTTTGTTACATGGACGAGTGATGGAAGTTTTTCTTAATTAGGTAAATAAAGCCGATTATCTAGCAACGTGCGACGGTTCGAGTAATTAATTAAACGTTCCATCGCGATCAGCGGTGACCGCGTTCGTTCGTGGAAATCGGACCGTACGATCTAAATTAGATGTTTCTGTCGATTAATCGGGTCGAACAGGGGAGAAAAAGTGGTGAGCCTTGTCACCGAGAGCTCGTACCGATCCAATAGGACGCAATAACCTTTCAATCGACTGGTTCCTCGAGCCTCTCGATCGGGAACGCGACACGGAACGGCATTATTTCGTTCCTCTCAAAAGAATCACCGTGCTCGCTGAAATTCCTCCTCTTCTACTCGAAGATAGAGACAATCCGCCGAGATATCGAGCCTCTCTTCCCGTTTCGATCGACAGATAACGCTCCATTGAAACCGAAGTCTCGCAGAAGCGAAAGACACGACGCAACCGGAAATGCGATAAGAATATTTCTCTGTACCACGATCTTTGGTCCCGTTAAAGTGTATTATATTTCGCCCCGATATCTTCGACGCGGGGTAGTTTTAAAAAATAAGCGCGCGATAAGGGAGGGAAGTTGTTCCGTAAGTCGCGACTGAAGTGGCCAATTTGATTCGACGTTGCACCAAAGACGAGAATGCGATTTGGGGAGAATATTCGTAGTTCCCTTCGAGTTTCAATAGAGAGAAGTTCTCCGGAAGGGCTCCGAGCTGAGCTACTATGTTTCTCGAACGACTTTCCAATCGGTTCTGAAAACGTAACGATATGTTTCTGATAGAGGGATCGATCGCTCTGGTTCAATCGGAGAGCACGAATAACTCGAGAATCGCGGAGGTCTGTATTAGCCATTCACAAAAGGACGCGGGACCGTTGATGAAGAACAACGAGAAGCAATTTAAAACTGCGACGAACTTTCGTCCCGCTGGGATGGAAGAGGAAAATCAATAGGAAGTCTCGCGCGACGCGTACTGTACGCCCTGGATCCTTGATGAAACGACGTTTGTCCGATGGACCCGACTTTCCATTTCCGTCACGGCTACTATGCAAAATCGTTAAGACACTTGGCGAATTAGTTTGCTCGACAAAAGTGCCAGACTACTGCGACAAGATCGAAAATTAATCCCGTTTTCTTCTTTCTCAAACTCTTCGTAGCTCGAAAGACTACGGAGTCCTGGCGGACAATACAGCGATGAAATTTTAATGGATTATAAAGGCAGAGCGAAGTCTGAGAGGAAACTGTTCCGATCGCTGGATTCCAGGCGAAATCCGAGCCGAGTGTCATTTTCCACTATGCTGAATTCTTCTGTAGCGACTATCATTCCCACCCTCGCCAACTTCAGGTTCGAGGACTTGCGAGAAAGTCCTCGGTGAATCCTCGACCTCCCTTAAATAGAAGTTCTTATGCCGTCTAAGTGTCCCCGGTCTAAGGCAGGGCCCGCTACAGTAGCCTTACCGATGAATAAATGAGTAATGAGTGAAACCTATACATATAACTTACACATCTTCCAATAGCATCCCCCCGTCTAAGGCAAGTTCTGCTTCCCAGTTCAAACGTATGTTAAATTGGGCCTGCTGAAAAAGCTTATTGACGAGTCTACTAGTAGGCTCAGGACGAAATACATCCCTTCCTTTTCCTTTCGTCCTTTCCAACCGGATTTCAACAACGACCTCCGCAGGGGAGGACTCCCTACATTTCTAATCCACGAACAATGGCGGATAGACTTGCACGCGGTAGATTTTTCGACAGCGAAATGCAAAGGTTATATCCGAGAGCCTGGATGCTCATCGTGGTCGTGTACATGGCGCGGGGGTCGAGCATACCGAGCCAGTGTATCCGAGAGTGTCTCCTTAGGGGTGAACAGCACGCCGCGAATAGGAGTTTCAGGAGTTTCTAGAGTAAACAGCCCGTGTTTCTAAGCGAGTTTAGAGACAGCGTATTTAATACTCGTCGCGTTAAAATCCTCGACCCGAACCCCTCGAGCCATGCGGACCCTCGAAACCACCATCCAACGAAAAATCCTCCTCGCCTTCCTCGCAATTCTAGAGCGCCGCGACCCTCGTTCCCGCGCTCTGATCCGCGTAGTACGATCCAAATCCGCGTTTACAGCGTCACAGACAGCGCCGAATTTATGTCTCTCGCCGAGTAGCTCGTCCCTCGACCCCAGAGCCGACAGTCCGCGAGGAAATCCGGTTCGTTGCGAGCAAGAGGGTTTGAACAAAGGGGTCGCGCGATTTTTCCACCTACTCTCCCACTCTCTGGAGATCTACCGGCCGCCGGGCCACGTTGATCTCATAAAGGGCGCATTTTCGCGGCGCACGGACTCGGCGGTTGTCCCCAGGTTCGAAATGTCCAGCACGTGCTTCGGATCGTCGAAATTTCGCCGGTTTTTTAAATGCATTTTCGCCACGTCCGTTTTCTCCCTTTTTCGACCGCTTTTCGCCGGCACTTCTCTGCCTACGGAGGAAAACGCTAACACGTCGAAGCGGCACGCATTAAAACCGCTTGAGCGAAATTATTTTTAACTCCCAACGCGAGTTTCCGGAGGCGCTGCTATGCATCGCGACGACCACCGACATCCCGAAAAATCCGCTCAGCCGGGATTTACGCGGACGGTTTCGAACGCAATTTCGAAATGCTCGCGCACGGGAATATGAGAATTAATTAACGTGAATGGGTGCAGAATGTTCTCCGGGTCGTTCTCCTAGTGGCGTGTTACCGATTCTACGAACTATACCCGAACGGATATCCCCAAAGGGATCACGGGAAACAAAAATTCGTCGCGACCGAAACGGATCTTATCGTCGCGTATTCACCGTGTAGCGCGTTTTTCTCGCTACAGGGCCCCGTGATATCGAAACCTCCAGCAATTCTGTCCTCGTACGCGCGGGACGAGGTCGGATCTCTTCCGTGCCAGGCGTACGTTTAATCGGATAAATCGCACACGTAACGAAATTATAACGATAATCCGAAATTCGCGTATCTCGCGTTTCATTCGGCGGCAGATTTATTTCCCGTGTCGCGAATGGCCCGGGCCCGGTTCCTCCTGCGCCTCGTTGATCCGCTGTAACCACTTGGCCGTGTCCACGAGTGCATTTCGATGTGAGATCGGACTCGACCTCCGCGCAGGATTAATCCGAAACTCGTTCGGATCGTGCGCGGGGCGCGGCCGTTCATCCTCGTTTTCCCGCCGCGTGCAACGCTCCCGTGCGCTGCTAAATTTATACATCGTTCCCGAATTCGCTTTATTCTCCTTTATTCCCTCCGTCCTGCTCTTCCACGCTCGCTAGCTCTTCCTTTTCTCCGTTTTCACCCTTCCCGCCCCTCCCGACCGTTCCAGCGCAATGCCTTTTCGTCGTGCGCGATAATTGCACCGCGCTAGAGGCCGGATCGTTTAATCGTTTAATATCGCGACTGATATTTTCGAACGTTTTATCATCCGGATTCGAGGAACCGTGCAACCGAATAATCTGCGGATTTTTTATGCCGGAATAAATTGCGTAACTTTGAAAAGCGCGATACCACATATCGGTATTGCGGAATCCGTGAACCAGACGATATTAACCTTTCGCACTCTGGTTTTGCAGCGGAGAAGCTTCGCGCTGGTAATTCCCCGTGGCGAGAATTGATTTATAACAAATACGATGCGAATAAAAATTTGTATTCGCCAGTATAGCAATGGCTAAACAAAATTCAATTTTATTCGCAAATCTCCACGGAGCTGCTCGCAAAATCAACGAACCCGGGTACCGAGGATGCTCGAATCTTGCGCGGTATTTGCGAACGTCTTAAAATTCCCAAGCTCCGCGTTCGCGAGTATTTTCGCGAATTCCGATTCGATAGGAAAGCCGATCGGTTTGATCGTCAATTTCGCTGGGTACACAAAGCGATTGCTCGTACAAACGCGATTCGCCGTGTTCTCCCACGGAACACGCGCCAGGCTGATTTTGTTTCGGACGCGCATTGTCGCGTGTAAACGCGAATGGTACACGCGCGTGTGCACGTGTCCCGGAGAATTCGATAGAATCGACCGTTGGCGAGCGTGCATTATCTACTTTAACGTCGAAACCAAACCCCGAATTGCAGTCTCGAATTAAACGATCCGAATGATCCGTCCCGTCTAACCAGCCTTTAAGGCTCGTTTGCAATTTCGTTGTCGGCAAATATGTCCCCGGCAGTTGCCACTACACGTTGCCTCGCCGCGAAATTATGCCCTCCTGCGAATTAGCCACGATCCACCTCTCCGCGTGTACCGCTCGTGATCAGTGCCTAACGAGAGCACATCGCGCGATTAATTATCGATCTCGTCGATTCGTAAGATTCCATGGGAAATACTCGAGCCGTATCGGGCTCCCTTTGGCGGACAATGAATAGAGCAGAAGATATTCAGAATTGTAAAAGTTCCATCGAGGTTGCCGGACGGTCTGCCAGTGCGTTCAGTTAGCATTATAAACGAGCGTGCTATAGAAGCATGGCGCCGGCCTTCCGGATGGCCATTTGGTACCCATAAAGGAGGCGATGGCAAGCAGCATCGGCTGAATGACTGGTCTTCGACTTTAATTCCAAAGTACCCTGCTACTCCTCGAGGTATTCTTGACTTGCTTCCGTGTTGGTTGGAGAAGAAGCTTCGTTGCTAGATAGCGAGTGGTAAGTTTCCGTTTTTAATTCCGGATGCTCCGAACGAGAGATATTTCTGGTATCTGCCGTCAGATTTGAGCGAAAAATACCGGCTAAAAACGGCTCGTCGAACAGAAGTCGACCCGGCAATCTCGATTTATCCCGAAGAAACGAATCGCTTTTTGCTTTGGCGAGAATGTCTCGCCTGGTGCATAAAGCTTGCCGTCTCTTGCTCCGTGAGTCGCCGCGTTCTATTTCGTTTCAAGGTAATTTTTCCCCGTTCCATTTTGCTCCCACACCCGGTCCTTCCTTTGTTCGCGGCATTATTAATTTAACGTCGTCCCAACGCGGCTTTAATTCGGTAATTTCCGCCGATGGAGCGTCATCGAGTCGCCGTGGGGTCGGAGGGGCGCGGTACAGCTCGGTTACTAATGTCACTGGGTACGAAGGGAAACAGCCACAATGCGGCACGGAAAGTGGTAAATTTTCCAAGCGGCTGCACTCTCGAGCCGGTAATAATTCCCACGATCGATAATCTCATCAGTGAACTTTTACAATTTCGCCGGTGCGCGAAGCGGCGAGTAGGAGAGGGGCAAGAGGCGAGTGGTTGAAAGCGCAACGGTACACGTGGGTGCATTCCGTACACGTTCCTCGAGTTTATCTCGGAAAAGTGGGACTGACATATTGGGATCGTTCTGGCCGTCTAGTCGCATTTATGTACCCTCCGTGTCGGCGTGCCGCGCCAAAATGATCCTCCTCCTTTTTCTTGCGCTCCTGCTATTTGCTTTCCGCCACCCACAGTTGAGCACAGCCTCGCTTTTTCAAAGCCGTGCCGGAGCCGCGGGAAACGCGAATTAGACGGAGTTCCAGGTCGTCTTTTTGTCTTCGACGCGAGAATACGAACGCGAAGCGTACGATCTTCAAGATTTCTCAGAGTTTGTATGCTACCTTGGATTTCTTTCGCGACGAAACGAGGCTCGGAGAAGCTACGAAATAACGAGGATGAAGAGGAAAATAGAGGAAAATAGACGAAAACTATGGAGAATTTATGGCAAACGTTGATGGATTTAATGCAACGATTGGAATAATCGCTAGAATACGATGCACGACGATTAGCGAGCAATATCCTATTTAGATCGTTCTAATAATCCTAAAAGCAATGTTTGATCATTAACGGTATAACACTTTATGGAATCTGGCCGCACGGAGCGGAACTGAGGATCCTATTAGGTTGAACCGACAGCATGTTAACGGACGTTGCGATAGATAACGTTAGGAAGAACCTCGATGAAGCATCTATCGATCCCATCCGTGGCGAGTCGATGACCTAATTATACCGTACCCAATGTCTCATTGCAAAGCTCATTAGACGAGTCCCGGGTTCTAAGTTCCTTTACCTAATTAAGTCAGCGAACTTTTCATTCCTTTCAACGCGTTCCGACTCGTACCATTTTCCACTGACTTTCCATTTGGGTCGTGCTTGCCTCTGATGATGCAGGCTCTTTGTTTATTTGCAATTTCGGTTTGTTTATTTGCATACGCCATGTATTTACGCGTATTCCCGGCTTGTTTGCCAAACTTCAAGTAGAATTTTGCTCGTGTTTCAGGTGTCGAATGAAGCAATGGAGAAGAGACCTGCCACCAACCTCGGTGATAATCACCTTCCACAATGAGGCGCGATCCACGCTGCTGAGGACTGTCGTCAGGTACCATCGAGCTTATTTTCTCATACTCCACAGCGTTCAGCCGATCCATTAAGGGGACCAAGGGACAAAATGAAATTGCGAGCAAAAAGAAAACCAGGGATATCGCGAACGATCGAATTCATTGGAAATGAAAAAAACACCGACAGACGGGAATGCACCGGATAGAATTCATCGGAACGAGATTAATATTTCGTCGTTGATAACGCGCGGCTAAATTCCCACGCGTATAACGATCGCGTACGTGCTGCGAGATCCGGTTTCACGGAAAACGCGAGAAAACTTTCAACTCCGGTCCAGAGTCCACGGTCCAATGGAATTTCCTAATCGTCGTTCCATCATTTCACGCCCATTACACCGTTCGGTATGATAAATCGCTCGTGGAATTTGACGAGTCCAATGAAAAAATTAAAATGCCATTCTCCGCTCGATCTCTCCAGATCCACTCGATCCGAAAGATTCCTTCGTCTCGAGATGGAACATCAGCGACACGTCTAGAGGAATTAATTAGCGATCCGAAATCTCGACACTCTTCGTTAATTTATTCAGGAATCTCGTATATGTACATCCTCGAGTCGACAAGCCTCGACAGTCCATGCATCTTAATAACCATAATTATTTTCGTGTTTCATTCACGCGATGAAATATCAAATCGGTGGATTATCGAGCCCCTTTGACGTGTCTCGTAATAAGTTCCATTCCACCCATTCTCCCAGACACGGCCGCCATAATGATAGATTTACCCCGCAAACGACCACCAGCTTAATTGAAACATTTTTCCATGCTGTAACGCCGCGCGACTCGAACGAGATTACTTTTGCCGCGAAAGGAATTTTCCTTTTTTTCATCTCGGTCGAGGGAGTTTCGCCGCGAGGGGAAGTAGAAGAAAGGCCGCGGAGCGAAACTTATTTAGGGAAACTAACTTAAGAGTGGGTTCGTTACCGCATTCGGACTACACCTCGAGGTTGGATTACGCCACTCGATGGAATTAGAACCGTTTAATTCCTGCACGGAAATTTCTCTAGCCGCGATCACGTGACGTGCCTTTCGCTGCGTGGGAACAACGCGAGAATGAAGCGCTTTCTCGTTTTTGATTTCAGCGTGCTGAACAGAAGTCCCGAGCACTTGATCAAGGAAATTATACTGGTGGACGACTTCAGCGATCATCGTAAGCAATTTTATTCCTCCTCGACGAGGGCTCCACGCGAGAAGTAGCCTACGTTGTCTAGAATTACGATGTCGAGCCGTTTTCGCTGTTCCCTCGGCTTCCCTTATCTGGTTACATTTTTCCAAGCTTCCTCGACCACGTCGAAGAGAAGTATAGATCCCTAGTTGGATATCGCGTCTCGCGACTACGCGATTTTCCCGAAGCTTGCAGCGCGACGAGTTCATCGAACTACGTCACGACAATTCACCTAGATTTTTTACAGCGGAGGACGGTGAAGAGCTATCGAGGATACACAAAGTGCGAGTGATACGCAACGAAAAGAGGGAGGGCTTGATGAGGTCGAGGGTGCGAGGTGCGGATGCAGCCACCGCCAGCGTGTTAACGTTCCTCGACTCGCATTGTGAATGCAACGCGGACTGGCTGGAACCCCTTTTAGAGAGGGTGGCTGAAGACCCTACGAGGGTCGTCTGCCCTGTCATCGACGTCATAAGCATGGACACCTTCCAATATATCGGTATCGTTATCGCTTTTTAACCGCATCGCTCGCTTCTTCTTCGTCCTCGAAACAACCATACTCCCTTGCATCCAGGTTAAAATCGATCACGATCAAAGCGACATTTCGATTCCGTAGGTGCGTCGGCCGATCTGAGAGGCGGTTTCGACTGGAGTCTCGTGTTCAAGTGGGAATACCTGAGTCAGACGGAAAGGCAGGCTAGGCAAAACGATCCCACGCAGGCGATCAGAACCCCGATGATCGCTGGCGGTCTGTTCGTGATCAACAAGGCGTACTTCGAGAAACTGGGCAAGTACGACACTCAGATGGACGTGTGGGGCGGCGAGAATCTCGGTGAGAATGCTCGATCTGACAGTCGTCCGCAGAAATTTGCCGAACGTGATTCGAGTTCTCGACCACGCGGCTTTCAGAGATCTCGTTCCGAGTGTGGCAATGCGGCGGCAGCCTGGAGATTATTCCGTGCTCGCGCGTCGGCCACGTGTTTCGAAAACGTCACCCGTACTCGTTCCCCGGGGGCAGCGGAAACGTTTTCGCCCGGAACACCAGACGGGCCGCCGAGGTGTGGATGGACGATTACAAACAGTTCTACTACAACGCGGTGCCTCTGGCGCGTAACATCCCATACGGAAAGTGAGTACGCTGGCCCAATCCCGTTCCGGTGACGTTTATGGGGGTGAAGGAACGCGGCGCCGTGCGCACAATTCTGGAGAATTAAATTCGCGTTTGATCTGTTGCGTGAATACTAAATGCCTGTTTGCTCGTCCTGCTGTTTCGGTTAACACGTTTTTTCGCCTCTATATTTTCCTTTCCTTTCATTTTTCCGCCCGAATCGGCTATATTCGTTAGCGTGTATTTTTTCACGGTTATCCGCATTTTTTCGGGGAATGTTTATACACAGTCGGGCAGCCTCTCGTCGATTCAACGATTATCGAGATATTATGCGGCATAATTTATATAATCATGGTCTATCGACGATATCGGCTTCCGATAATCGTAAAATTTCAGAGAAGATTAAAATTAAAATGTATCGCGCGACTTGACCAGAAACGTGGCGCGATATTACAGGCCAAGCAGCCGAATAACGCTATCCACTGACTTACACGTGAATCCAGAGGCAGCGGACGTGTTAAGCTTACAAATATCTCGGTAGCGAAGAAAAACAGGGCAACGAAAGTACGTTCCTCCTCGAGGAACATAAATTACTCCGCAACAGCAATTCCCACCACCAAGAACAACATCGATACCCGTGAACAATCTCACGACACACTCTGCGAGCAATCTATTCATTGGCCGAAGTTTCGCGAGAACGAAGTTTCTTTCCTTCCGGCAGGATCGTTTATCACGGGCTAATTTCTGTGCAGACCCGCGCCGCGACGGAGGAGAGGAAGCTCGATTTACGGGCGCGCGAACGGGCCGAAAATACCGATAGTCGATTTCATTAAAACGCGTCGGTGCACGTGAGTCGTATTAATAAAACGGCCCGGCGTCGTTTCCCTTGTTTCAGTATTCAAGACAGGATGGAGCTGAAGCGGAAATTGCATTGCAAGCCCTTCAGCTGGTATCTGAAAAACGTGTATCCCGAGCTGGTTATACCGACCAGCGAGGGCGGTCCTGGTGGGTCGTTGAAGCAGGGAACCGCGTGTTTAGACAGCATGGGCCACCTTCTCGATGGAAATGTGGGTCTTTACCCGTGTCACGACACCGGCGGTAACCAAGTAAGTACACCGGCTCGTTATTCATCGTGCTCGCTGCTCTGTCCCGGGGGGTAAAACCGACAGGAAGGCTCCGTCAAAAATAACTTCTCGCCCCGTTCCCGTTATTAATCCGTGTATTCAATTTTACGTTTCAATTATCGCGTCGAGGATTTCGTTCTGTGACGCTGGATTAACGGAGATCGACCGGACTGCCTGACGGTCTTTGCGGTGAAGTTTCAGTGGGGAAAGAAAATACTGCGCTTTCCGCTCTGTTTTTGGACCCCTTTCGTGATCTTCCTTTGTTCCGGTGTCGGATAGCGGTTGGTTTTGCTCGGGAACGACATTAATCACGTCACGATGATCGATTCAACGCGAGCCAAAAAATCCCTTCGATTACTTGCTTCTCGCGACGAGCCGAGCTTCCGCGAGTAAACATACCGCGCTTGATCCCATTGAAATAATTTCTTGCAGGAATGGGGTCTGACGAAGGACGGTCTCATCAAGCACCACGATCTCTGTCTAACCCTTCCGATCTACGCGAAAGGAACGACGCTGTTGATGCAAATCTGCGACGGTAGCGGAAACCAGAAATGGAGGCACCTGGAGGGCGGTCTGATCCGCCATTCGAGGATCCCCGTGTGCGTGGACTCGAGATATCACGCGCAGAGAGGCATCACCGCCGAGAAATGCGACTCGA
>NW_016908280.1:1575922-1581392 GCF_001483705.2 Eufriesea mexicana | reverse complement strand
AATGCCGAGACGCAGAGGTGGCACCTGTACAATCACAATCACTAGCTCATGATGACTTCCGGTGTCTCGTGAAGATCGCTTTGCCGTCGTCATTCGCGAAGGACTGAAGAATTACAGTATCTGACGAGGAGAAGACGGGTCGATCTGTTGAGGGAGAGCAATCCGATCGATCCGAGATCAAGATTGCTCGCTCGAACCCGTCGATGATTCACACAGGGTTCGGTGGTCTCGCGATAAACGGGAGAACCTTCTCGACCAGGCGCGAAGATGAGAACGGATTTAATTAGGGTGGTGATATATCGACCTGATGTACTCATAGGTTTAACGAGACTGTTCGAAGAAACATTTAAGGAGAGATTCTGAAGAACTTGGAATTGAATGCCTGTTTTCGGCGTTTCATAGCGGAGGAACAGGTTGTTTCCTTTTTATTTCGCGTTGGAAGTGACAAGAAGGTTTTAGGGAGAGTCGAAGACGAAGTTCACCCTCTGTGGAATTGATTTGTGATGAACAAAGAATCGTATCTACGCTTTTCTTCTCTTTTTTCTGTCTTTTTTAATTGATCGGTGATATACAGGATTGTATGGTCGAATTGAACGTCGACGTCCTAGTCGGCAGAGGATTCATTTCGAACAGCTGTTTCGAAACGTATTCATTCCGGTGCATTTATATGAACCTCGTTGATCTCAAACGGTATCATTTTGGAATTCCATCATGTAGATTAAAAATCAGGACGAGCGAGGAAACGAAAATATTCCAACGTCGTAATTTTAAGCGTACTCTCGACTCGCTCGCCGTTCGAATATTCGTTTAACGAACATCGAAATAACTTACGAATTCCCGTTTAATCGACGCGCGATTTGTTATTAAATGGCGGTCAGCTCACGAGCGTTGTTTCCACAAGAATGAAGCGGAACAATAAATACAATATCGTTTTATCAATTCCCCTATTTTCACGGCCTTAAACGATGGATTAAAAAAGCAAAATAACGAAAAAGCTATTTCCAGATCGACTCTTGTTTCTTAGCCGACCACGCAACTCGCATACACGTACACACGAACACGATAAACGTGGCGCGTCGATATCGATTCGTGTCCCGCGATCGAATAGCGGATTGCGGTACGATTCCGGTGCTTCTCGATCCAAAGACATGCGCTACCATTCTCACAAAGAGATTTATTTTTCTATAAGAAAATTGTATACTTACTTGGTTGTGCGAATAGCTGGGAATTGCGGTGTGCTCTCCTCGAGAGGGCTCGACGTGTCGCGGAACAGCGATTACGTTGTTGATCCTGGCCCCGCGATGAGCTCCCTGCTCGATCACTCGCGTTTCCTTCGATTGCTTTCATCGTCAGCCTCTTGATAACAAAATTTTACAAAATTCCATTTATTCAAACGACAACTGTGTTCGATGATCGTATCGATTAGGTTACCTAAGGCACGTCGAGTCGCTCGAAGGCGAGAGAATGATGCGACTACTATACAGCAATATGTAGCGAGAAAACGGTCTTTTGTACACTGATACTTTCACGACGACAATGATCCGACTGCCGTCATCTCGCATTCAAGCTCTAACACACGTATATATGTACACAGCAGTTACGCTATCGAATTATTGTAAGCTTTTGTATGATATGACCGCGACCCTAATCGTCTACACGCGTTCGTAGCTTTACGAGAGCGGTGTACATTCGAAGAAAAAGGTTGTTTCTACCCGAAAAATCAGATTAAGCTAAGCTATCGAACACTATAGTACGGACATAATCGACTTCGAACTGGTGCATTGTACATATGGGTTTAAGGATCTCGTTTGATGAAAAATTCCTATGAATAAGCGTACTCCAAGCCGTTGATTCGGCGCAAACTTTTATGATTAGGAGCACATACATCGTGCATAATAATGTTCCGAGTCCGATATGCGATTGAGATGTCATTGCATATGGTGTGCTCTTATCGTCTACTTCCCTTGTATCTTAATTCGAACATCTTCTCATCCGATCGCTAAAGTGAACGCTCCAAACGATTGCATTTACACCTAAATCTTTTCCCCCGATTTCTCGGCAAGATCTCTGCGAGATCCACGAAACGATAATCTAAAGGCTAAAATCTATCGATAAAAGGAAAATAATCGAACGAACAAGATATCAAAAAGGATGCTGAAACGCGTAGAATAACGGGGATGGAGCTCGGTCCTTTCGAACTTCCGCTTCCTCCCGATCGACTCGCGGATCGACGCGCTGTAAATACTTGTACGCGAATCGATTAATCGTCTGTCACCCGTCCCATGGCGTCTCCGTGTGAACTCGAGGCGAACACACGAGGTTGTTCGCCTACTTTTCGTCGCGCGTTTCGCGAGTAACCAGGCAACCATAATCGCGTGCTGAACTGTACATAACGTGTCTACGATATTAAGTTAAATAAAGCGTCGTACTTCCATAAATCTGTAAACTGTAAGATAAAACGAGCAACTCCGACTTAACGTTTAAGGATTAAGTACAGGGCACTCGATTCTTCGTGCTCCACTAACAATAAGGAATTACGCTGTACATTGTCACGAATATTTCCGATTTCTCCATTGCATTTACGATACGTTGAATACTTTGTTAGCCCCGCGTTTTATTAAGGTAACGTGCTGTTGCAAGCCAATGATTGATCGTTTAAATCCTGTTGTATAATTGAATACCGGTTGCTTTTTGATTACCATTTAATTATTACGTTTAAAGAGATTAACGCACCGAAGACGTGGTATGAGAAAGCAACGTTTCTATACTTAAAAAATAGCTACGAGGGGATGAATTTTTCTTTGAAGAATTTAATTTATGTATGGGATATTGAGAGAGAGATATCATCAAAAAAAAAAAAAAAACAAAAAAAAAAAAAAAAAAAAAAGAAAGGAAATATCTATATATACACGTGTGGACGTTCGTTTTCGATACTAAATACCTGTCTTCAAGGTGTAAACGTTGTATTTCTACGACTCTGTATTTTGCAAGTGTATCATACTAAAAACCTGAACGAAATATATATAGATATATACGGCTGGTATATGCTTATATATATTTGCATCTCGTACATTAAGAACGCGATATTAAAGTACTCATAGGAACAAGGTTTTTTTAATAAAAGAATGGAGTTATTCCAAAAACTATGCGAGTATTTCTTAGGCAGAAATTTACCAACAAGTATTTTATTTTACTAAAAATATCATGTACAAACAGTTTTAGTCAATCAACTCGGTAGAAATGAGTCTAATAATTTCCAAACAAGTACTATGACTGAACCTTTCTCTTCTTCAATGCCTTTTTAACTTTGCTTTTAAATTCACTTAAATCTATATTGTTCTTTTGTTGCTCCCCCTTTTTCTTAGACTGTTCTTCGGGAGGTATGAATGCCTGTGCCCGGCGTTCTTGCCTCTTCTTCTCAGCCTCCTGGTGCTTGATATCCTGTTCTCTCTTTTTCTTGGCTCTCTTTTGTTCCTCCTTCAAGAAATATTCTCCAGAAGCTATCATCTTATCCACCTTGCTCTCCTGTTGAGGGGGCGGGAATGGAGTATAAGGTTTCTTCTCTCTCTTATTCTTAGGCTGTTTCCTCTTACTAGTAGTTTTACTACTGAATTTAGGCAAAAACCTTTCCCAATTTTCCTCCTTCAATTTTGGATCTTTCGCCAACTCTCTCTTAATCATTAATGCTTTAATGTTGTAAATAGGATGAATATTTTTCATGGTATCCTCGACAATGCGTCTGACTTGTCGAAGACCCTTGTACGGCCCTAGTGCAGCCACTGTTTGTCCTTGTACAAGAACATAACAGTTTGTCAATAATTCTATGGACTTTAACGTGCAGCCTTTTGGCCCTATAAGTCTCTGACGTCTCTTGACAAACTTTTCTTTGTTTCTCAGGAAAGAAGATATCTTTATAATATCTGAACCAATCTCATCTTGAAGTACTCTAACTGCTTGCTCAAAAGGAACAGACCTAGACATGAGTTTGATCATGTCACGAGCTTTAATTATAATATATGGATCCCATGTTTTCCTGGTGGTTTTCACAGTCATACTACCTTCAACAAGATCTAATTCAGCCTTTATTGCATACTCGTCTAAAGCCTTCTCAATTAAAGGCCAATGTTGCTTTAAATATTGTTCCCTGTATTTAGGGAATAAAGTTGCAAACGAACTTTCTTCGAGCAAACGGTGAGGATTGTGATCTGGCTTGAAAGCCGGAATTTTCAATGACCAGGCATTGTCCACTGGTCCTGTTGCTTTAGGATCATTCTCGTTTTCAGAATCACTCATTTTTTCACTCGATATTTTATTGTTTTACCATTGCACTAAATGATTAAATTCGAAATATAACTTCCGATTGACGTTCGACAGGTTATGTACACTTTACAGAAGCACGATTAATATGTTTCGTACAGTAGAACAAATTCCAGTTAACATTTATGTTCAAAACTTTTGCGTTTGTTTACTTGGTTGCCACACGTGACACTTAAAAATTGTCGACTTCGAATTAAGGTTATATTATTGATTCTCATCGTTGTACGAGCACGCAAACGCAAGATGGAACCCGATAATAGGCGGTTCAAATCGAATGTGAATAGAAGATAAAAAATATTACGTTATATCCAATAATTATTGAATATTATACATCACCGAGCATAAAAAATATTCGGCAAAAAAAACGAGTGCAGAATTTCGTAAAATTACCAGCTATAATTGAATAAAATTGTAAACTTACCGCAGCTTACAGCATTCGAAGTATAAGACGCGGGAAAAGAGGAACACTACTGCCATCATACGGTATAATACGGACTTATATGACTTTATTGGCGGGATGCACGATTGTAATCAACAGTCGTTTGGTTATTTTTATCTTTCGTAAGCAATTAGAGCTGAAATTATAGCTTCAATAGAAAGTAAACTTTGAAGGATCACTTCTAATGACGGTGCTAATGCATGAGGTATCTATGACGCAGTTTATTATACAATTACAATACTCTTACTAATCATATTGTGATAATGATCGTAGTAATAGTATATCCTAGATAACATGAACTATTCCAAATTGATATGACTTTATTTATACAGTTCCATTAGTACACACGCACATACCGTTTCTCTTGCTCTCTCCCTTTCACTCAAACATCCGGCGTATCCCTGCAGGACCAACACGGAACATCGAGGGCGGACATCAGAAATATGAGTCACAAATTAATTAATTTCTAACCGTAGTGCGTTCCATGGCATGAATCTTCATTTTCACGAATACGCGTAAACATCTTAAAAAGATCGCGAATTTCACGAACACGCCTTTAATTCTCGGTACAAAATAGTTTAGACGACTTTGTCATCGAACGAGGATTTTCCTCATTTTCATGACCCTAATATTATTTCGTTTAATCTTGTAAGAACTGTCATACCGTGCTCTTCTTACTCCTCCCCACACTTTTTTTTCTTTTTTTTTTTTTTT
>NW_016908280.1:1544694-1575257 GCF_001483705.2 Eufriesea mexicana | reverse complement strand
AATAATAATTAATAATAATAATAATAATTAATAATTAATAATAATAATAATTAATAATAATAATTAATAATAATAATAATAATAATAACCACTGTAATAATGTGTCTATCGCTCGTGGAATGCGCCGGTTTGTCGAAGCCCACGAAAAAGAATGAACCAATGACACGTCGATCAGAGGGTGTGGGGGGGGGGGACCGTGGTTTCGATTCTAATTTTCTTTCTTCTATCTACAAAAAAAACACTGTACACCTCCGACGAACGTGAAGAGGACGAAGGGAAAACGAAAGAAAATAAGGAAAACGAAAATGTGTCCCTTACTTACACTCTCTCATTCGCACTCCCTTTCTCCGTTCATCCGCTCCGACATTTGAATCACGTTCTCCTCGTTATCGACTTCTCTCCCGTTTCTATCGTTTGCACACCCGTTCACCGTGTTTAATTTATAAAACGTCTACATAACGCACTCGGTACTGGTGCGATCTAGGAACTCTTTTTTTTGTATCTCTCTTCGCGAAATTCTCTCCCGCTCTCTCGCTCTCTCGCTCTCTCTCTCTCTCTCTATCTTTCTCTCTCTCTCTCGTTCTCTCTCTCTTCCTCATTCGCACATTTGTTTCGCTACAACTTGGTCCACGACTCTGGGAGTTAATGGTTCGAAGTAAAACGAAGTAAAGAATCGACCGAAGGGATGGAAACTCGAAGTTTAGAAGAATTATGGGGCGGTTATGTGGAAAAATGGGGAATGATAGTGAGTCTACTTGTTGGCCTGCGTATGTGTGTATCTGCGTGTATAGGTGTTTGAGTGTCGAGTGATCTAAGAACGAAAGGACGCGCGTGATCGATATGAGATCTCGTCTCGTACGCGTTTACATACATACATACATACATACATACATACATACATACATACATACATGCACATGTTGTATTATATTATATATAATCGCGCGACCGCCATGTATCAGAATATCGAAAACGTATTTTGATATATCGCGTCGCGTCGACGTGCATCCGTAGAAAATTACATATAATATAATATCAATTATATATATACATATATATACATACGTCGTGGTACGCATATACATTTTCGGTTAACGCACGCTCGACGTTATATATGTATATATATATATAAAATGGGGAAAAAAAAACTGTTGCACCAAATGTACACCGACTTAACTCGCTGACGTAGCCGATCGTAAGAACGAGGGATTGAGAAATCGAGTTCATCAGAAATAAACATCATAATCAGGAATATCGTGTTTAGTAATTAATATCGTATAAGTGTTACGGTTATCGCTGTTTATCAGCACTTAAAAGAAACAGTGAGTTTTCAATTCCTTATCATAGCACATCTTTATAATCATTATTTCACCATCGATCGATATACACTTACTCATAAAAGTTAACAACTTCTCTATCTTCTATGATACATAGGCTGAAACTGAAAATGGCATAATAAGATAACATTCCATACATCAGTAAACAGTTTCTTTTTCGAACATACGTTTGCAAGGACCACAATTAAATTGAATCGAATGTCATATGTCAAAAAACATACAAAGTCTCACAATAAGTTAAGGTTACAATGTAAGCAAACATATTCCAAAGCACTTGGTTCCCTTTCTGACATCGTTGAGTCTAGTTCATATTACAATTTGTATTAAATACGACAAGAAGGCAACATTTGACAGACGCTAAAATGCTGACAGTAGTTAAAACGTTTAAGGGCAAGAAAATAATTGACATAAGTGTACAGTGTGAATCGTTGCACGATTCGACGAACATGGAACTGTTAAAACAGCACCACGATCTGACAGGCCACGATAAACAACTGAAAAGCTAGATCGTTTAATTACAAATCAACGAATTGCAATTAAAAATTAACTAGGTCTGGAAAACATTCATAGCAAGGCAGGTACCGTGTCAGAAATACCGACAGTCTTCAAATCCAAGTGTTATATAAATTAAACAATGTATGTTTCCTAACTTATGTCACGCAGCACAAGTATGTTCGAACAAAACTCATTGTTTATTTACATGCATGGAATGTTATTTTATTATGCTATATTTGGTTTTAATCTATATATCTTAGAAGATAGAGAATACACCGAAATTCCCAAATGATTACGTTGTTCCTTAACTTTTGTCAGTGAGTGTAGGTGAGAAGTAATTGACGTATGGAAAAATAAGGCGTGAATGTCGCCATGTTTGCTCAACGACGTTACACAGGCGAGGCGTACTCGACGTGTTCACATCTCTCGAACTTACGATCTGCGACAGCGTTGCCCAATGATATCCTACAATTAAGGATTACTTAATAATAAGCGTCGCAATAATAAGAAACGATCTGCACGGTGGATAAATCCGCCGCGGATTCGTCGATCGCCGATTTCCTATCGATTCTCCCTATTATTTACAACACGTTTACTTTATACATTTATGTATAGTATGTATATTTATACATGCATATGTATATCCCCGATGCTCGCCTTTCGCGCAACGTCTGCGTTTTCCCCGCCACGTATGTGCTTATACACACACGCATACACACAAATAACATAACATCGACGATTCTTAACGTACGGCGATTACGATTACAAACACTCTACGCGTGTAAATCCCTTCAAAGACTATTACCGATGTAATCACCATTTGTTTCATCCCTTTGTCGCGCAAGATCATAGCCCTTAATTAATCACCGGGAGATCACCACCTCGAGGTATCGATTTCTGGGCTCCAAGGTGAGAGTTCGCGCTCCGAATGAACGCCATTTGCTTCGCGAGCGACTCTTCGATCGCGAAAATGGCGGCAGCGCGAACCCTCGGGCCACGAGCGCACACCGATCGACTCGCGTAAACGTATACGAGCTACGTATGTGGAATAATTCGCCAGTAGTCTGCCTATATATAACGTATGTACACGTACAGACGTATCTACAACTGCTAATCCTCGTGTCTGTCCAAGGGACAGAGAATACGAGCACGCCCTCTCGTCCACCCTCTTCGGAGTCCATCTTTCGTTACCTTCCTCTACTTTATTTAGGTGTCACGCATTCGACGATTAAACGTGACGATACTTTGGCTTGAGTAATTACGATTTATCGAAGATCGATCGTCCAACACTCGGACGAGGACTTCATTTGCGAGGATGAACGAGCCACCCCTCTCGTATTCCCGTCGATTCTCCCTTACAACTTTATTAATTACGCTCGTACGTTCTCTTTTGCCTATATGTACAAATTCAGGACACGGATATGTATGACGACAGACACGCAAACGCATGCGTTATTATGTACAAACGTATTGTCGGACCTCGCCGCATGTTCGCCACCGACAAGGGAGAGTTTTAAACTCGAAGATCGACAGCTCGTCCGATCTCTGCAACGATGATACTCGATGATACTAAGCGAATGGTCGTTTCCATAAAGCCTAAACTACCGATCGATTTCCATTGCTAGCAATCGGAATCGGTTTCATTCGGTTCACGAAGTTTAAGCACGTTCTCGGTGGCAGTGAATACTCGAATTTCTACGAAGTTTTTCCTATTTTCTGTCAACGACGGGCGAGCTCTCGACCTGGAGGAAACGAACATTCCCTCGAGGGTGGCGCGTAAACCCTGCTTACCACGAAGAGGCGAGCACCTGCGAAGAGCGTTCGCCCTCTTCGAAGGAACCGTCTCGATCGCGACACGATGAACTCAGCGAAACGGCCGGAAGGTTTATCGTTCCATCAACGTGTTCTCTCGTTGTTCGTTGTGGTCTCCGATCGCGCGTTCAGCCGTGATTCGTTACACGAATACTCGAGAGAATTTCGTACGCCATCTTGCTCTCGGTTGCTGGTTTCACGATTTCGAGAAGTTCAGCCTAATCCTCGAAATCGTGAAACAGCGTACGCAAAATGTAGTGCGTGATCGAAGCGACGTTGAATTACTGGATGGGCAAAAGGAAACTCGAAGGACGCGGAGGAAAACCAGTCGATAATTACACGTATCGTCGAACGGTTGCCCCCTTGATAAATATTTCATGATAATTCAAATGACAAGCTGCAGAAACCGATTAAGGGCCTGTTTTATGACGGTTCGCGGTCGGGTGTATTCGTGTGGTTAATTGCATCTTGTAAATAAATGTTGAACGGTGGCAACGATCCTGCACTATTTGCTATGCGGGAATGAAGACCTCAAAGTCGTTTCGTTCTGTCGCAAACCTCGATCGGTGAAAATTCAGCCGAAAATCTAAGCCGTGGCTTCTTGACGTTTTCGCAATGACATATGACAGGTTGGTTGTTGGAAAAAATTAAAGGCTCCTGTGGTTTTTGCGAAACAGTAAGCGCGATAATCTTTACGAGCTTCGAAGACTCCGTTCCGTGCGATTTCGATCATTCGAATCGGCGCTCCAAACCGCAGATGAACATAATACTGTGAAAAATACGAAACGTTGAACGAAACGCGATGTTCAGCGAATCTCCGTTCGCTGTCTTTGGGCGATACTGAATGTCCTAGCTGAGCTTTTAAGCGATCATCGAAGAGCTCTCGTCGGCGTTTCATGTTCGATCTGCCTCCTCAACGTCGGTTCGCGGTTCGTATGCTCTTCGCGAGATAGTTATACCTTGCTCCGAATGATACAGAAGAAACCAATGATATTTCCTCGTTCGCCAAATGTTCCTCTTCTCTCCAAGCGATTGATCATTGCCATCCAAGAGATTGCTTCGATTCCCGAACTAGCCTCTTCCAAGTGGAATCTCTCGACACCAGGATATGTTTCGAATCGTATCGTGCCGCCAGCCAGCTGTTCTCAGCCTCTGCTCCGCTCCCATGGCCGTGTATTGCTCGACCCCGTCGGTTCCACCGCGCCAAATTCCCTTTGGCAACGAAATTCGTTGACGGGCGTCCGCCAAGTCGTCACTGAATCATCGCCAGCGATAAACCAGCCGGCGGATTAGTGATAGAACTCGGGTAGATTGCACAAACGTCGTTGCTGTTGCTGCTGATGCGGTGGCTGTTGATGATGCTGATGAAAAAGCGTGTCCCCCTGATGGGTCGGCTGCTGGTGTCACTCGTGAGACTTGCCGCTCAGCGGATGATAGTTTCCACCTGCTGACGCCACCAGGGCCAAGGGTAACGGCGAACCGAGGGGCGTGGGGTGCGGATGAGAGTGAGCCATGCCGGAAGAGTGCGTGGTGAGCGCTAGAGGACTGCCGGACATGGAACTCGCGAGTGACGCGAAGACGGAAGGTGCCGGTGACGCCATCGTAGGACTGCCCATCGCTGCTGTTGGCGGATTGATCCTTTTCTCTTTTTGTCGTCTGCAATGGGCAAGAACAGGCCGGTTAAGTGTACCGCGTTGAGGAAATCGGAGAGATAAAATTGGTCTTCGAGGCTCACCTATTGCAAAACCACACCCGAACGACTTCCTTTTCCATGGCTAAACTGTCCGCTAATATGGTGATTTCTTCCGAAGTGGGTTTCGGGTTTTGCACGAACGCTTTTTCCAGAGCTACTCGCACGCTGGTTTCTATCGACGTCCTCTTCTTCCGCCGCCTGCCGATCGCTTCCGGCGTGGTGAGCGGGTTCGAGAGGGAGTTGGGGTTGTTGAGGGAATTATCCGCGTCCTCTAGCCATTTTTGAAGCAGTGGCTTCAGCTTGCACATGTTTTTGAAGGAAAGATTCAACGCTTCGAACCTGACGGGCGAAACGAAACAATCGACTAGTCGTAAAATAGCAATGGAACAGTTTGCTTCCCCGTCTCGGCTAGCAATTACGAATAATACGAACCTGGAGATGGTCGTCTGAGAGAAATCATTGCCGTACAGTTTGCCCATGGCGAGGCCAACGTCGCCCTGAGTGAAACCAAGTTTGATCCGCCTCTGTTTGAAGGTCTTGGCGAACTGCTCCAGTTCCTCGAGGTCCGTGGTCTCTTCCGGCGACGGTTCCAACCTTGGAGGCGGTGGTTTCACCGCCGGAGGCGTGCCAGGAGGCGGCGGTGACCTTTGTTGCGCCAAACTTCGACCAACTAGGCCTCCGCTGCCCTGAAGAGCCTGCTGCTTCTGCAGAGCCTGCAGTTGCTGGGCTGCCTGCGCCACTGCCTGCTGCATCTGACGACAGATCGTGCAAGTTTCTTTTATTCCTCGTGCACAACCAACGAAACGTATAGAATTAATGGTCTCTTTTCTTTTTCACCGATTGCTGCATGTGGTTTAATGGTCTGTCGTACCTGCATGGACTGTGAGCGCGGATGACTGGATCTTGAGGAGTAGCCATCGCCCTGCAACAGCCCCTGCAAGACGTTGACCACCATTGATCGAACATATCGCATACGTTTCCTTCCGCTACTAACTATTACATTTATCGTCCGTTGTCTACGATTTACAACTCTTAACATATCTCGATTTCACACAACTATTTCTACGTTTCGAGAAAGCTTTCGAAATTTCCTGAAACCGCGCCGTTCAAAAATCCCATCGTTTATCGAGCTCGACCATCTTTCAACCCCTGCTTGGAGATAAATGGTACACGTTAAACCAAGCTGTTCCACGCGACGGTGGATTAAGCGGTTTCTATTCGAAAGGCGACACGTGTTGCGCCCGTGGACAGGTACGAGAGGAGTCGCCGAAGGGGCGGCCGGACCGATCGATTATCTTCACCCTTTTCTTAACCAGATGCTCGATTACGAGAATAAGGGGCTCGTGCGAAACGATTCGCCCGGGGAGCAAAAGGGTTTGGGACTGGTCGCGTGTCGGGCCCGTTTATGCTTATTGTCGACCGCGAAGACACCCTGCGAAGGGTGCTTAGAATACCGCCACGTGGCATCGCGCAGGTTCCACGATCTAAGGTTCACCTGTGCGCGCGGTTTAAATAACATTCATTCAAATTCGCCGGAATATAAAAAGTAGAAAGCATGACTGGCACCGCGTTATTTCCTGTATCTCCAGGTAACGTTATACGCGAAGCGAAGACGGTGAAAGTGATACGAGCGCAGCGATAATCGCGACGCATGGTTAACCTACTCGATCGTAACCGGTGATAAGAACTTTTGGAAAGCGAATAGATTCGCGTGGAAAACGGACGTCCCCGTGGATCCCCGCGTTAAACGATACAACTTGAGACGTTACGTGTCAGCTGGTCGCCCGAGACACGCTCCGAGGGAATTAAATCCGCGTTACAGACGAGATGATGCTCTTACGTCTCGCGTGAAACCCTCGAAAAGGGTTATTATACAGTCGACGCAGGTTGCGACCCACTCGTGGAAGGGTTGCGCGATCGAGGACGCGCGTCTGCGTTCCTAATCCCGCGACTGGTCACAAAAGGGAAAAAAAATCCGGGGGGGTTGCTCGATTCGATATAAACGAAGAAAAAGACGACGATGGGTGGGGGGAGATAGCGAAGAGAGAGGGGTGGTGGGACTCGGGACGAGAAAAGAAACAGCCTGGCCACGTGTGAGGTAACAAAAGGCACCCCGTGGCAAGGTGCCGAAGGGGCCGACGGCTCTCCTTGTTGCACCTTTCAAAGGAGACACGGAAGACCCGGCTTTAATCCTCGCTGCTACATAGCACGGCCATTAAATCTGCTCAAGTTCGAAGTCGTTTTGTTAGTTTTTCCAGGAGGTTACGTAGGACGTGCACGCGCTTCACGTGACGGAATCTATAGAAATTTTTTCGTAAACTCGCAGACCCCGGGCCCCATTCAGCTCCTCGCTCGATGGAGGGGGTGAAATCGTTCGTCGAGATCCAGGAAGAGGGATCGTTTTTCATCCTATCCCCGGATATATCGATTTTTCTTACTTCGATCCGGTGGATCTATCGGGACAAAACGCACAAAACCAGCGATATTCGGGGAAGCTTCTTTGCCAGGGTGCAGGTGATGAATGTATTTGCCCCGGATTTTTTCTCTCCGCGCAACGAGAGATCGATCGTTCGCTTTTTTAAAAGCGGTAAAATAGACAGCGTGTGTTTTCGAAAGATTCGTGGAAAAATTCGTTTATCCTGAGAATTGCGTGAAGGTCGGGTAAGGTTGGGCCGGGTACGACCCAGTGGTCGGATTCTAATTATTCGATTGCTGAACGATCGCGTTCTCCATGGAAGCTTTTCCGAGGATACGTCGCGGGAAGAAAACGCGAGACCAAACGAGTAGAAACCCTGTCCCTTTGTGACATCTCCAGCCGGCTATCTCCGCGTGAAATCGAGCGAACCGTCCCCGAAGAATAAGACGTCTACTTCTTTTCGGCTGGTCGATCAGATACCGCGTGGAACGTCGTCTTTGGACTCGCGCTCATCTACCTCGGCCAAGCCAGGTCCCGCCGCGATTCGAATCGAATTCGCATCGAGTAGGTAATTCGGTGGAGTACCCGATGCCCGAAGAACAATGGCGTCGGAATTCGAGTGCTCGGGATGCATTTGTTCGCGCTCCCGGCGTAATTCCTTTGGCCAGAGATACGAAACGCGTCCGATCTCCCGACAAGCTTTGTGTCTTACGAGGGAAAAGAGGATTCTGCTGCTGGGCAGGAGATCGATCTCCGATTCGAGACGCATTTGCTTCCTATACACCGTCTTCCCCGCTTCATTTCGAACGCTCCACGTTTAACGGGATGCTCGAGAAATTCCGATAACTCTGAGCCTAGCCTCGGATCAGTCGGTCTATCGCCAAGAGGTTAATTCGACGGGATTCCGATCTCCAATAAAGAAGCAAAGAACGCGTATTCGCGGATCCTCCTCGAATATCCCAGCAACAAAATTTTCCTCCCGCGATTCAGCGACAAGTTGATAAACGCGGAACGTGGAAGACTCGACAAACCTGGTTCTGCAAGAAGAACTGCGCCTGTGCCGGAAGTTGACCCGCGGCGGCAGAGTTGGCTTGTTGAAACATTGCCAGTTGCTGCAACTGTTGCTGCAGCGACTGTTGTTGCTGCTGAAACGAGGAAGCCAACGCCTGGATGTCCTGCGGCCCAAGCGCGCCCAGAGAACCGTGCATCAGCAACTGCTGGCTGACTAGTTGAGCAGCCAGTGCAGCTTGCGAGTTGCCGCTGTTCTGCTGGCCTGCCGTGTGTTGCTGCTGCTGATGACTTCCGGTTATCTGGCTGCTCACCCCCGAACTGGGCGAAGAGGCGCTGCCGCTGGTACCGCTGCTGCTGTTGCGGTACGACACGGCTGTGACCTGAAGTGTATAGTTCTGTTGAGAATTTCGTCCGTTGTGAAAACTAATCGAGGACCGAGAAAATTGCAAATTGCGATGCATTCAAGTCAACGGAAGCTAGTCTTCGTCGAACAGAAGATACTCAGCATCGAGGTATCGACGAGTCGTCGACCGCCATTTTCAGATGCTAGGAACGCGAACGGTTCGGAACACGCGTTTTGACACGGCGATCGCGTTCGAGAAAAAGAATCGATTTTCATGGAATTACGTGGGAGAAGAAATCCGAGGAATCGCGGCAGAGCCACCCTCCCTAATGTTACAGAGTAAACGCCGTCGAACAAAGCCGTGTTTACACTCGACCAGGTCAGGATATTGGTCACTACGGTCCGTCCCATGCTTTTGTGTTTTATAAAACCTACACCCCATCCCCGCCCGTCCTTCCTGTCGTCCATCACGCTAGTGGCTTCCTTTATTTATTTGCCAAATATTGAACGGGAGCACTTTTTGCGCCCTTCGCGCACGACTGCAAAGCGTCGTTTTTTAAGCGTCGTGTCTTCGTCGTCACTTCGCAGCGGAGGAAGTTTCTCAAGGAACGGAAGCATCACCGGAAGTTGCGATCCTCGATATTACCTTCGGATCAGGATTTATCCCCGACTCGTAGTAAACGAAAGTAAAAAGACGAAGGGAAGAGGTATACTAACCAGATTGAGAGCTTCCCTATCCGAGTCCATGGAATCATGGTCAAGGTTCGCCTCGGTCGTATCTTGGATATCACTGGTGATACTCCTGTCGTCGCCGCTGAGTTCGGGTCCGTCCACCTCGCCGTGAAGGTCTGCATCTGCAAGAAACGGAAAAGATCCATGATTAATTACCGTTTCGTTGTCTATCCAACTGGGCGTGACATTCGACGCGATAGGGATCTCTGTCCCATTCTCAGTGGAATTCCAAATTGAAACTGAAATTCTTCGAAGTTCAGTGAGTTCGTACAGTCGTTGTTGTTCTGCGGCCTGTACTTCCGATGATGGTAACGCGTGGGGGTGGAAGTCGGCGTGCTGGTCGCATGAAGTCGCATGTCCGCAAAGATCATCCTGGGGTCTTCCAGGAAGACCATCTTAGCCTCGTTTGCCCTCGAGGAACCCCGTGGCCCGATCGCGGTCACATCGGGGTAGGTGCCAAGATCCAGCACGACGGTCAATGACCGTGAGCTCCGATCGACTCTGGAGGATCAACTATCTTCCTCTCTCCGCGAGCCACCCTTTCCGCATCGCGATGGAGAGTCACCGCACTTATCGGGAACGATCGATAGAAACGATAGAATCGATCGGAGGGATCGAGTTGCCTTAGCCACGACGTCGTTTCTCGATAGAGGGAGAAATTAGCGGCAGGAATAATTAACACCCTTCGCGCCGGCACCGATCGAAGCGGATATTTAAATGAAGCGTTCAAGGACAGCCAGCAGGGAGCCCGAAAGTCACGCGAAAGCCAGCGATCCTCATCCAAGGACCGATACAGAACGAATGTCAGAATGACGCAACGAAATCGTGCCCCTAAGGACGAACCAATCCTCCCCACCACCACGTGGCCGGAAGGACCTCGATGATTGGTCGTGGGTATTCGAAGTTCGCGTACGATTGGCCACCCTGGAGAACCCTTTGGCCCATTCCTCTCCCTCCATCGCGCGAAACAACCCTTCGAGCATCCATCATCGTATCTTGTGACTAGCCTCCCTCGCCACCCTTTCCTTCTTCTTTCGCTGCTACGCGCCCCCCGAAAAAGGGGTACGCGCCGGATAATGGCACGGAACCGATTCGTTCGGTTCGAGAAAACGAGCTTACGCGTCGCCATTGGTCCCGCGTCACTCTAACGGTTTTTAATAATAATTATTTCGATACGCCAGGGCACGGTGGCCGATTCTCATTTTCCAAAGGGGTTTCCAGGCATGGCGACCGATCGCTGGCGCGAATTTGCGGGGATTAAAGCCTCCCGTTCGACGCGGATTCGGATGTTACTTTTGAAACGTTTTATTCGTTTCTTTACTCGACGAAGTAAGGAAATGAACTCGAGGAAAATAGAAATATAGGTATACGGTGAAATTGTAGCAAAGACTGGGGTTTTTGAATAAGAGTATATGTGTGGGCAGCTACGCGTAACGGGGGTGACGTCTGAGAGGCTATCTGGACCGCGAGAACAAGAAAGGTCAGTGAACCAAGGTAACGAAGAAAGGAAGTCGTTTAGCCACTTGGATCGTCGAACTTTCCCATCGGTGGAGGGACAAAGGCCGAGAAGAGGCGGCCAGGGATAGAGATAAACGCTCGCGAAACGCTCGTAAAAAGGCCGGGGTCGCAGGTGGGGATGCTCGCTACTGTGGGACGAAACGGGGCTCGTCGACAGGGAAAAGAAGGTAAAAAAGAAAAAATTTCAAAATCCCGTGAATCCCGTGAATTCGACGCGAAAGTTTCACGAGGCTCGCCCCGATTTTTGCTCCTCCGCATCTGTGCCTCCCCTTCATACCTGACGTGGATTCCCCCGAAACGGTGGAAAAAAACGGGAGAAGAGAGACGACAGGTCAGGTAGAACAGCCTTAGACAGCAAGAAAGCCCCGGTATTGGTGGATTCCCTATAAAATTTCAGTTACTCGTCCTCGTGCTCGCTCAGCGGCTGATTACACCCTGCCTTCCATCTTCCCTTCCGTCGTGTCACGACGCTTACGCACACGGACACGCCGGTTTCCCTCTTCACCCCTGAATTTGCATCGTCGATTCCCCTCTTTTCATCGAAAATTACGCTTTTTTCTCCGTGAGAAGCTCCCGCGGCCTTCCAGCATCCACGAAAAGAAGCAGAGGCAGGGGAGAAAGGATTTTTGGGGTGAATTCCGTCGGTTCCTATTTTTCCACCCCTTTTCCACGCAGCTCTCATGGTCGTGTCTGCGACTTCTCGTTGGAAAAAATAACGTTTATCGACGACGTCTACCCGGAACACCAGGTGCGAACTCAGCCAGCAACGGATGCCTAGATAACGCAACCGTTTCCCTTTTTCACCCAGGTTTCTTCCCCGACTATCGCCTCTAACTGCAACGCGATTGGTGTTCTCCCGAACGATTTTCGCAGGTCTGCTCGTTCGAAAAAAGAGCAACGAACGTGCCGCGAAGTTTCTAATAGGACAGATCGAATCCGTGGAACTGGGAAGAGCAGGAGAGACGAAGCTTCTGGAAGAAACGTTGGAAGCAACGGTTTTTTAACGAACTTTCGCGCGGAACGTTTGCGAAGGAAGATCTTCTGACGAGGGCAAGAGAAAGATCCCAAATGCACTGGAAACTTTGTAAAAAAAAATTGTTATTCATCGTTAAGAGATCGATCGTACAATCGAACAATCGAATGAACATACGTCCGTAATATCTCGATATCAAAAATTGTGAACGATTACAATTAAGATGGATTTTGAACAACCCTCGGCAACCCTAAATAACAAATTAACGACCAACCAGCTGCGTTCGTAAAAATTCTGGGAGCGAGATCCTATCTCGAGTCTCCGACGCCTCTTTGTCCCGCATCTGCATACACCGAGGCGA
Source organism: Eufriesea mexicana (assembly GCF_001483705.2). NCBI lineage: Eukaryota > Metazoa > Arthropoda > Insecta > Hymenoptera > Apidae > Eufriesea > Eufriesea mexicana. The sequence goes on along the minus strand of NW_016908280.1, from coordinate 1,562,566 downwards.
TTCTAGGTGTCGTTGGAAGTGGGGCTGGTCACAATGCCGGTGCCCATGCAATTTCGAGCCATTGAGGCCCGTTTAACGTTCGCACGAGTGACACGGTGACCGTCTATCCATCACCCACCCACGTTTCCACGCGGATCGACCTACACGCACACGCAACAGAATACATTCTGCCAAGAGGCTGCAGCTGGACTCTGCCAACGACCTTCGACTAGTCGATACTCTCCCTCGCTTCCTTTTTCCACCGATGCAGGGAAAACCGGACGCTGACCTGACCTTCGAGTAGCAAAGTCCAGATTCGGGGAAACGTCGAGCGCGTCACGTACGTCAGGTGATAAAATGGCACAATGAGACACCTGAGCTGGACCATTCGGATGCTGGGCGGCCTTGCGAACACGGTTGCTCCTCCAAGGGATACCATCGAACCACTTCTAGTGGATTAGGGGATTTCCAGGAAATATTCTCGATGCGCAAGTGACGGGTGTCGAAATATTATTGCGACTCTGGCGGGTGGTGACTCTTCGGGGGGTGGTGATTACTTGGATGCATCCAGTGGTACGATTGACAGGTAATGACGCGTAGCAACTTGGAAAAGGTATTTATCCCGGAAGATTTATAATTAAATTCCAATAACGACTCGAAGAGACGCGAAGATCGAGTCACGAGAGGCGTAAAATTCCCTAGAGGTGGCGCGGTAACGCGTTGAATATTTCTATCTGATAGAACGGAATGCACCGGATGAATAACGCCGGCTTTCTCCACCCGCGACGCAACAATCGCCACGAAAGGAGAAGTTCCATTTTCTCGATGAATTCTGTCGTGCAACAAAGCTTTCGCCATCCCGGCTACCTCCCTTTCCCTTTCGCCTCGCCGTTCGTTCGTCTCGCGTGGGATCAGCCGATGTTTTTGTCCGTTCAGGCGAGAATAGCCCAGCGACGACGAAGGGCACGTTGCCCTTTTCTCGCGATCTACATAAAATATCGATTCTTTCGGTGTTGAGGAAAAATATCGACGAGTCACGAACACCCATGCACGAACCACCCTCTTGCTTCCTCCGCCGCGATCACCGCCCTGTAGCTGTCTCCCTCTTGTGCTCGTTCGCGCTCGTGAAACCGGCTCTTCTCGGTTTAACGAACGGCACCACAAAGGAGAAATCGTTATTTTCACGGCTCTACCCGATTTCGCGGTTGCATCCCTCGTTCCCGGTGCGTCCCGCGCCCCTCCGGCCGCTGCTCCGCCCTCCAATCGGACCTCTCTCCATCGCGGGGCCTTCTTTTGCTCAATTTACACGAAACTCGGCTTTCTACCTTCTTCCTCGTCTCTTTTATCCTTTCCCAGTCTCGCGGTTGATTTGTTTCCGCGATTCGTGACGGCCACTTTGACGAATCCGAACTAACTCCTTCGCAATTACCCTGTACCCCTATCTGTACCCCCATCGGGGACTTTGTAGTCTCGTTAAATCGTATTCGGAGAATTTTCATCTAATGACACACGCGCGATTGATCGGTATTTAGGATCACTCGGTGATCGAGAAGGGGGAGGAATATTCTTTCAATGAGATCTCGAAGAGACTTCCCACAGAACGTCGACGAGAGACGTCTCGAAAGAGATCTCTGCTCCCGATTTACCTGGCTGCGTCGCAGCAGCTTCGCAAGATCGCATTAAGTCTCGTTCCATCCTCGTCCAAGGTATCACACGAGGCAGGAGACCGTCTAAACGGCATCTGCCTCCGCGTCGTTTCTTCGTCGCCATTCTTACGTAAGGGAACGAACGACAATGCGAACCAACCCCCTCGTCTACGGGGGAGGAATGTCTGGCCCATTATTCCGCGCTACGTGCACCGCCTGTCAACCGACTTACGATTTTATTAGGGCCTTACATCATTCGATTATGCCTGCTCGGTCCGTTTTCATGCCTGGCTGGAAAGCAGAGAACGAATCCTGGGCCCCTGTCGTCTCGCGGACGATTTTATCGAGCCAATTTTCCCTCGACTTCTTCGACCAACGAGCGAATGATCGACGAAGTAAATCTTAATCGAACGAGGGTGAAATTGCGGGAATTATCGTCCCCGAGAGTGCAAGAAATTAGCGATGGTACCTAATCGATCGTTCTTCTGATTTGCTTCCTGTTTGTTCGCAGACAGTGGCAGAGGTGTTGTCCCAGTGGCAGGAATCGAGGCAGTTAAGGCGAATCTGACTATAGGCGAGGATGCACGTCGGAAAAGGGGAAGGCACGAGGGGGCTAGATCCACGAGCCAATGGAATAACAGTTTCCTCTGGCGTGTTTTGAAGCAGCGGTGCCGGCGGTTCGGCAAGGGTGACGAGAGAAGGGGTGGACTGGTTTTCGAGCAGCGTGTGGGGTGAGTCTAAAACCGTTAGGTTGGTCGCGTGCTACCAAAGGCACGTGGCCTTCCTCTCCTCGACTCCTCTCTCGCTCTCTCTATCAGCTCTACGCACGCGCACGCTCACGCGTGAATCTTGCCCCGATCTTTCGTACGCATGGTCCTTGGCGCTCTCGCGTAACAACTTCCGTCGTCGTGCGGCGTTCCGTGCGAAAATCTCGACGAAAACGGGGCCTCGTCGAGTCCCTCGAGAATGGGTCCATCCTCGCGACGTGGATTCACCGTTTCAATTACCCCCAGATACGCCCGAAGATAAGAATCACGAAGATTCGGACGGTTTGCAATTATTGCGCCGAAAAATTAATCGGAAAGATGGACAACGGCGATTACGAGAAAACACATGCTACGCTGGAACCCGTGCGATTATCTTTCCGAGGAACCACGTCGAAAGCTGTTTGTACACCTAATAACCAGGAACGCTTGCCACTTTCTTAATTAAAGCCAACGGAGCGTCGAATTTATTCCGCCCAAAACCACAAAGGCAACCTCGAGCCAGGGGCTATCGATCTTGGAAACTCGACTATCCGGCTAAATTAAGAGGCAGGTAAGCAACGAGAGCGAGATTCTCGGACACATGGCGCCATTAGCGGCGGTGAAAACGAGATATTCGAGGACGAACGTGGGTCGGGACAGATGCAGGATCGGTAAATAGTCGACTGGATAGCAGACCGTCGATGCTGATCGTCGTCATCGACAGCTACCGTTATAATGAAATCGAGACAGAACCCTTGGCACGTGCTCCTCAAACCAACTCGGCCCACTCTCTCTTCTTCCATTCCTCCTACGTTTACACGCCTGTCGTGGTGCATAACGGTGCACCTAGATGCAGTCTGCGGCTGCAGATGGCTGCAGATATTACCAAATCGACCAAAATGAACCGAGAAAACAAAAAATACGGAATCGATGTTAAAAATAAAAATTCGACATTGGCTTCGAAAAATTTGAAAAATTCTCAAAGAGGAACAGCAAGCTGCGCACAATTCCATACTCTACGTGTGCCACTCGAGGATAAACGAAGGAATAGAATAACGGAGTAAATAGCAACGCGAAATGGCGGAGGAAAGGAAGAAATTTCCAAGGGACAATTACGACAAGAGCGACGAAAAGCAATTAAGGGCTCGCGTCCGGAAAGTGCATCGAGTCCGCGATAAGAAAAATGGTCAGCGTAGGAGCACGGCGCGTGTTCACGTTCACCGTAAATTTCCGATAAGGAAATGAGACTATGCATATAAAAGCGAGGGTTTCCGCGAGGGAGTTTCACGTTGCCACTCCAACTCCATTTGCTGCCGGCACCCCCGCTGCTGGCTGGCAGTGATGTATGGCACCGTAGACCTCCGTGCTGACCGCTATCGACGATCTTTCGCGTTTCCTCATCTTCCACTTCGCAATACTCCATCTCGCAGTCGTTCTTTGCCCGTTGCTACAAAGGTAGCGCGAGGCTGTATTCGCGAAACGATCAACTTAACGCTGCTAGCGTCGCGGTAATTGCGGGGAATGTGACTTAATTGGCGCACGAGCTCGGTGGATGTCGCAGTTGAACGAAACTTCGTATACCGCGGAATTAGAATTGCAGCAATGTCGGAGACGAAGGTCGTAGCCTGTGACACCGTGTTGCAACGTTTCTTGGAAGAGTCGAGGGTTCGAGTGGACGTTCGAGATGAAATTTCGTGGTAAAGAAAAAGAAATATTTCACATATTTTACATATTTTGTGCACCCGAAGCAAGGATGACAATAACTGACGCTATTTTAATACCTCACCAGGCGTTGTCGGCCGTTCACATCGGCTCGTCACGAGCTGCAAAACCGCACGGGGTTGAAGGAAAACGGACGAGCGAGGCGAGAGGAAAGCAGAGGTCGGGCAGGAGATGAGGGAAGTGGCGAGATTATTTGAATATCCCATATTTAAGATTCGTCCGGCGTCGTACGGGGCAGTGATTGCCGAGTTGGCAGGCAGGTCACGTGGCCGGCACGTCATACACGTCAAACCGACCCCCGATGGAAGCCACCCCTATTGCGCCTAAGGCCGGCGACCAGCGCCGCGAACACTTTACATTCTATTTTCACGCTGTACTGACCCCGATGTATGCGACTTTCTTAACATATTCGCCTGATATTGCCTGCTGGCACGTGCTCCCGCCTGTCAGATCGATATTCATCCTCCAAGCGACAATGATTTCTCGAGGCGCTTAAAGCGCACCGATCATGCTCCTTTCCAAATCGGCATGTCGGGAATCGATCTTGGGAACGAGCTTTCGTCCCTTAACCCTTATCCGACGCTTTTCATGCGCGATTCTCACTAGGCTGTACCTGGTTCTGGTAAATATGCGAAGAATTTCCATCTTCGCATCTCTCGATAAGGGTTAAATTTGAATCACGGCAGACTAAAAATACATATCTCGTCTTTTACAACCCTAGGGAATTTAATTCGGATCTAACCTGCTTTGTAACGATATCAAATTGGCAATTCGCGAATTTTCATTATCGGAATTGTGATATAAAATCGCGAGAATTCTTGTCGCGTGGACGGTTTAGTGCTTCGACATGGGGAACGTAATTAAATCCCCGTTAAATTTATCACGATCGACAATTTCGAGGCAAATATACCCACAACGTAAAATGGAAGAACCGAGGGGAATCAATCGCGTTCAAAATCGCGGTCACAGGTATTTCATTAAGAACGAGGGAGCAAATGGGCTGATTACAGTGTGCTGGTCATGCCGAGGCTCCCCCTGAGAAAGCTGACGAGCACCTGACATTCTAAATGGGGTTTGGCCGCTATTTTATGCGTGTCACCGCCCCCACAGTGTTTTCACGGGACGACGAGCACCCCCGGATTTTACCCGGGGCTGTTCGCGAGTAGACCCCGCCATGGGGAGGACACCTAACCGAGTTAAATAACGCTACATTAGCGTCCTCCGCCGATACAAGGGCAGTCCGAGTGTGAAATACCCTCAGGCTTATCAGGCCGCAGCAGAGCTTTTTTTATTAGCTTCCGGCCGATCGTGCCTCGGCCATCCGCGCTATCCAGTTTTCGCGAAAAGGAAATTCTGCGGGATATAGCTGGCCATACTTTCATCCCGCGACGCGTTTAATCGAGCTTGGTATTCGCTCCGCAACGAGGAAACCATCGTGGATCTGCCTAACCTTATCTGCTTCCTCCTTTCTCAACGCAGCCTCCTTTCAAAAGGGAAGAAAATGGATTTCGAAGATTTCAAAAAATCAATGGTCTCGTTTCCCTCGTTCATATGTGTTATGGTAAAGAGTCAAGCAAACTCTACATTCCAGCGGTGTGGAGGCGATCCCTTTCCCCAATGTTTTGTGTTTTGTCACACAGTCTTTTGTCACCAGTCTCCTGAAGACGACTTCTGACCTGCGAGGCCCTGAACAGTTCTGTTCTGACCATTCGTCCGCTGAATAAAGATATTCACAGTTTCTCCACAGTTTTTTCACAGTTTACTATTCCTCGCATAATAATCCTTTTAATAATATGAACTTCCTGAGCTTCTAGGACTAAGTAGAGTCCTATATGCAAATTCTAGCATATGCCATAAACAAAGAAACGTTGAAGTCCCGTTTTGAATTCCCATGAGGGCCCAATTTCAAAATTTCAATTTTCCACAGAGAAAAGGCTATTGCGTTTGATGAGAAATTAATTCGTAAAGGTCGCTTAACTCTGGAAGGTTAATAAAGATTCCGATATCGTAGGATGTCGAGGGCGCAGAGTGCGCGAAGTACGATCCAGCCGAAATAGCAAGGACATGTCAGAGCGTAATGGCGTCCGCGAGCGATTTTACGGGCGCGATCTTGCACGACAGGCGAAATTAACGGCAAACTTCAACGCGTCTCGGAACGATCGAGGTGGAGCCCGATAATACATTTAATTACTCCCTTCGGAGCGTTACACCGTCCGGCGCTGCGAGATAGCAGCGCTCGCACGCTCCGCTCTGTGTTCCCGCGTAACGGCGCCGTTTACCTGGCCGCGTCGTCTTTTGTCCTTTTGCCACAATTACCGTCGTCTAGACACGGCCACCGTTTCCCCCCGCGAAATGACAATTACATAGCGCCAGGATCGCCTCTCGTCGACCGTTCCGAGGGAAGAAACGACCCAGTCGTCCTCATCCTCCTCCGCGGCTGGAACGCCTCCGCCAGAAGCTTCCTTTTGGGATAACTATACCTCGGCTGGAACTTTTATGCCTTACCTAGACATGAATTGTATGCAAAACTTAGGGCGTATGTCCGGGTATCGTTGCGTAGCCACCTCCTCGTGGTGAGACCTGGTAATTGGTATCCTTTACCAAAGAAGAATCTTTGGAGAACGATGCTAAGCTAAGAGCCACGCATAAAGTTTAAGATATTTCCTATCTCTGGTAAATTTTCACTGTTCCCTTTGAATTTTGAAAATACAGAGTGGGCAATATCTGTTGACGTAATATGTTAAGACGAACAGAGAAAGTATTGGATGGTAAGTATCGTAAGGTAAGTGTAATGTAAAAATTTATCATTAAACTCGGAATAAGTAAAATTAATAAAATCTCCTGTCATTACGACCTCCCGTCATGTAATAGTCTCCTGATACAAAGTCACGAAATTGGCCAAAAATTCTTCGCCGAGACCGCAAAAGTACTGTCTACGAAATTCTTGGAAATAACGTCATTTCTTGGAATTGTCTCGCCGATAGACCTCCTGTCATATCATGTTATCCTAATACAAAGTCGTGAAATTGGCCAAAACATTTTCATAGTGGCTGCAAAAGCATTATCCATGGAGTTCTTAGAAATGACGTCATTTCTTGGAACTGGCTCTGCGATAGATCTCCTGTCATGTTATGCTCTCCTGATACAAAGTCGCGAAATTCGCCAAAATTTTTTAGCGGTGGCAGCAAAATTATTGTCCACGAAATTCTTGGAAATGACGTCATTTCTTGGAACTGGCTCGGCGAACGACCTCCTATCATGTCATGTTATCCTGATACAAACTCGCGAAATCGGCCGAAAATTTTACGCCATGACTGTAAAAGTAATATCCGCAGAATTCTTCGAAATGACGTAATTCAAATACATAAAAATGTATAAATAGTAGAAAATAAATAGTTACTATTAATAACAAATTAATATCGTAAATAATAAATTGTTCACAGCGTGAATTTATAACAAAAGTAAAAAATTAATGAAATATTAGTCATTACTTGAATCTATAAAGTACTAATGTTAAAATGTACCTACAATTTGTAAAAGGATTATAAGTTATTACATTTATTGCTAATAAGAAATTGCTCACAACGTAAATTTATAATACAACTGAAAAAATTACTAAACTATTGACAATTACTAGTACATATAACTTCTATGTGTTAAAGTGCCTATAATTTGCAGTCCATAATTTGCAGAAATTTGATAAATTGTTACACTTGTTGTTAATAACAAATTAATATTGCTAATAACAAATTCTCTGTAACGTATATTAAAGATGAAACTTAAAAATATTAGTAAATTTTCGATTATTACTTGACAAATATCAGACTAATGTTAAAATGTGCCTATAATTTGGAAAAGATTTATTAATTAATACACTTATTGTTAATAACAAATTGTTCATAACGTAAATTTATAGTACAAATGGAAAAATTACTAAATTGTAGGCTATTACTAGTATATATAACGTATTTGTGCAAAATTTGCATAAAGCTGATAAATTTCTACACTTATTGTTAATAACAAATTAAAATTGATAATGACGAATATTTTGCAACGTATATTAATGATAAAAATAAAAAAAGTTAATAAATTATTAGCTCTTACTTAAACAAACAACATATTCGTGTTAAAATGTATCCATAGCTTACAAAAAGTTAATAAATCATTAAATTTATTGCTGATAACAAATTAAAATTGTTAATAACAAATAGTTTACAAAGTATATTAACGATAAAAGTCAAAAAAGTTGATAAATTATTAGTTATTACAGCGAAAAAGTAACTTTTAAAGGAATCGGTAAAGTTCGGAAATTTTCGCCGATCTTCGGCCGGCCGCCGCCTATATAAGGGGCCCGCGTGCAGGCTCGAGCCAGCTGTCGCTTCGACTTCGGAAGGTCCGCGTTAATATTTTTTCTTTTTGTTTCAGGTTTTATTTATCTTCCAGATTTTATTTCTTTCATTCTATTTGTCTCTTTGTTTCAGCCTTCGAGTATTTCGTACAATATTCGAATGCTTCATCGTTGGTTTATTCGTATATCATCGTTGGCTAGATCAATGGCTATTCAGTGGCCATTGTCCACTCTCTTAAATAATTTAACGAAAATTTCTTCTTTCAGGTACTAATTATTTTTCTTTTTCCAGATTTTATTTCTTTCATTCTATTTGTCTCTTTGTTTCAGCATTCGAGTATTTCGTACAATATTCGAATGCTTCGTCGTTGGTTTACTTATGTCTCATCGTTGGCTAAATCTTTCCTTCCACAAATTTTACGACTTCCGTTCGATTTGTTTTCGTTAGAGCGTTCGAGTATTTCGTATAATACTCGAGCGCTTCCTCGTTGGTATGTTTATATCTCACCGCTGGAATGTTTCTGTCTCGTAGTTAGGTTGCTCAGGTCTCGTCGTTGGCTTGCTCGTTCCATTTGGTTATTAGCCTTGATGGTTTCCTCCTACTAATCCCTTTCATTTCAGCTACTTATTAACAATAATATATTCTGTTTTAGCTTTTAGGTTTCTCAAGATTCTGTTTGCGACACATCAATGAACCATGCGTGCGTTTACTTTTAAGTAATCATAGGATAGATCCATAGACTAAGTATCATGTGCGCGCTATCTGTACAAAGGTAAGCTACCTAACTTGCAGCGAAATTTATAAATTCTCTATCATTTTCTTATCCCCCTCGTTTAGCAAATAGAACATAATTGTTCTCGCGATAATCGCGATCGTTCGTAATTACCGACTAGCCTACGCGACGTGCTCTCGCGTACTGGATAAGTACATGCTTCATAAGTCACTCTCACGACTCGTCTCCGACACTCATTTCCAGTCACTGTCAATCTCGTCATGCATCGGGTTCCAGGGTGACCCCCTCGAATCAGTGCGTCTTCTGACCTCGACCGGGCGGCCCGCTGCCTAAGTCGTACGCGACTTGGGCTCGGGCACATGCTGGCTGACGGACTAGTACCATCTACGGTTAGACCACAGGGATGATTAAGTTCTACCCCGTGTGGCTGGGATGCGAAGTGTCTGTCTTGGCCGGCAACCGCCCAGCTGGGCCCTCCTGTTGACACTAGAAGTTTCATTGGTTCAGGGACTATCCTTGGTCCACGTGTAAGTCTTGGCGAGTGCGACAGTGACTGGAATTGAGCTAGGCCCGATCGGGAGGGTGCCGAGGTATGAAGTTATCTCTGTACACGGGAGTACATCGCCTAGGCTAGTCGGTCTTTCGAATAATCGCGTACTCGTTCGGGCGCGTCGCGATTTTCTATTAGCTCGCGTGTTTGATATTGCATTCCCTATTTTTATGGGAACTTGAAAATATCTTAGCGTTGCGACAGTAGAGTTTCAGTATACCGAACCGAAACCCCCTTTGTAAGACACGAAATATAATAAAGTGTCAGTAGAGTCATTTTAACTTAATTCGCTCCAAGTTAGATTAGGGTGCCTTTGATACAGATAGCGCCAGCAGGCTGCGCCACTAGGGCGCATGTCGGGTCTCCATGCGTAGCCACCTCCTCGTGGTGAGACCTGGTAATTGGTATCGTCTTCCAAAGAATAATTTTTGGAAAACGATACCAAGCTAAGAGCTACGCACAAAGTTTAGGATATTTCCTATCTCTTGTAAATTTTCAATGTTCCCTTTGAACTTTGAAAATAGAGAGTTGGGATTATCTGCTGATGTAATATGCATACTAAGATGAAGAAGGCAAGTAAGGTAAGTATCGTAAGGTAAGTATCGTAAGATAAGTATTGTAAGGTAAGTATAATATAAAAATTTATCTTTAAGCTCGGAATAAGTAAAATAATAAAATCTCTAAATTAAAATAATAAAAATCTCCTGTCATTCCGACCTCCTGTCATGTTATGTTCTCCTGATACAAAGTCGCGAAATTGGCTAAAAGTTTTACGTCGAGGGTGCAAAAGTATTGTCCACGGAGTTCTTGGAAATGACGTCATTTCTTGGAACTGGCTCGGCGATAGACCTCCTTTCACGTTATGTTATCCTGATACAAAGTCGTGGAATTAGCTAAAGATTTCTCGCAGAGCCTGCAAAAGTTTTGACCAGAGAATTCAAGAAAATTATGTCAATCTTTGAAACGCTGTAAAATTCAAACCACGTGACTTACGCCTACGCAATTTACACACGTGACACGTATGCACCTGTGGATTAGATTGATTCAACCCGCAATGAATTCGGCCATCATCGAAAAATGTCAACTTTCGACACTGATTCTCAGACCAGAATCTTCAGATCAAAGATCACTAAAACTTCTCGCAAGCTCGAAAGCGCGCGATAACCATACGTACTCGTAGGGCAGACTGTAAGCTCTCACATACCTAAAGCTCGCACTCCTAGCTTAACTAGGAAGCTCACAGGAGAGTCAAAAGTAACTCGCTATACCGACATACTCAGTCCTATAGATTCTGTCTTTAAAATACTGTAAAATTCGAACCACGTGACCTACACCCTCGCAATCTTCACACAGGACACGTATGCAGCTGAGGATTAGATTGATTCAACCTGCAGGAGAATTCTTGAGAATGACGTGATTTCTTAGAATCGGTTAATAAACGATCTCATCTCATACTATGTTCGCCTGATATAAAGTCGCAGAAATTGACAGAAGATTGCATGTCAACGCTGCGAATTTTTTAGGCGCAGTATTCTTGGAAATCGGTCAACGTAAGAGTTCCTTTAATGTTATGTTAGCCTAAAACAAAAGCGCAAAAATGGCAGAGGGTTTCATGCCAACGCAGCGAAATTTGTAGGCCCAAAATTTGTTGAATATGTTGCTATTGATTAGAATTCTCTCTTATACGATAGAGCCCCTTATCTCTATTTAAAATTATATTTTAAATATATAAATTAAATACACCACAATTTAATAACTTAATTTTAGAAATTGTGTATTGTGTTGTTCAAAATGGTTACATTCAGAACTTCAAAAATTTCACGATAAAAGAGATAAATAAAGCACATGGAAGAGATAATTTCTATTTTGTTCTTATCCTATTAATAATTATAACAAAGATCAAAGATAAATCCTGCAGAAACGATACATCCCTCTTCGGCCTTTTTACGTTGAATTTATTTCCTATCGTGTTTGCTATACCTCTACGTGAATGAAGAAAGAAACCTGTAATTTCTCTGTTCAAAAAATAATCTCAATATGCCCCTAATGCAACCCGTTATACCGCGAAAATACCTATAATGAGATAGACAGGGATAAAAATTGAAGCGACTTCAATCAGCGCCATCTGTGATTATGAACGCGAAGCTCAAGAAAATAACAGGAACACAGAATGCACGAGGAAGTCGTCGAAACCTCGGCACGTGATAGAAAAGGACAAGAAGCGGTTAGAAAAGGATAGAGACGACGCAGCAGTGAAAAATCACAAATTTCTAAGTTTTTGCGATTATTTTATACACTTTTATAGCAGCATCGCAAAGCTGGAACATTGGGCAAGATCCCTATGCAATTTTTGTATACAAATTGATGCTGATTAGGCTGTAATTAATAATTATTTGAAGGCGTTCGTAAGTTGATAACAACGTTCGGTATGATTGTTTGTTTAAATATTTAATTATGAACAAAACTAGAAGTAAAATGTGATCATAAATGATATGAGAGGATGCACAAGAAGATTGTTTTTATAATATGTGTACGTAATTAATAAATTAATTGCAGAAAAGGAAGTAAGATCCCCTCACCCAATTTTTAAGACGAGAAAGAATCTCTTGACGTTTTTATTTTTTGTGTATTATTTCATTTTAGCCAAAAATACAGAGATAATGAAAATATTTTAACATTTATATATGTCTCATGGAAATTTATCCTATGAAAGTACGAATGTAGTTACAGGTTATAAAAAATGTATGAATTGCCAAATTTATTATTTATAACAAATGGTGCACATTGTAAATTTATAATAAAAGTGAAAAAATTAATAAATTGCTGATTATTGCATGAATTTATAATGTACTTTTGTTAAAATGTATCTTTAATTCACAAATATTTTACAAACTATTACACTTCCTGTTAATAACAAATTAATATTGTTATTAACAAATTGCTCGCGACGCTTATTTATAATAAAAATACAAAATTAATAAATAACCGGTTACTATCTGAATTTATGACGTATGTATGTAAAATTGTTCCTATAATTTGCAAAAAAGTTTATAAATTATTAAATATATTGTTAATAAGAAATTAATATTGTTGTTAACATATTGTTTGCAATGTATATTTATAGCAAAAGTGAAAAAATTAATAAATTATTGGCTATGAGAGCAGAAAATTAATAATTAATAAAATTAGTGAAATTCGAAAATTTCCGATGGGGGTGGGGAGCACGGCTGATCGGAGCCTATATAAAGGGCGACGCGACGCAGCATAACTCATTTGTCAGTTCGATTTCGGAAGTGTAACATCTAAATTTTCGTTGTGCGCGAGGGGTGGGAGTGCGAAGTGAGGTTGGGGATGGCTACCCCAGCCTCACCCCACCCCATTAAACAATTTACTAATTATTCCGTTATTGTTTTCAGATATTAATTATTTTATTCTTCCAGGTTTTAATTTCTTTTCCTTTTACAGCTATTCATTATTTTTTCTGTTTTCAGATTTCAATTTTTCTCTTTTATTTATTTCCTTTGTCGAGAATTCGAATATTTCGTATAATATTCGAATGTCTCATCGTTAGATTCTTTATGTCTCATCGTTGGGTAGTTTATATCTTATCGTTGGGTTGTTTATGTCTCATCGTTGGGTTGTTCCATCTATTTGATTTATCATTCTGGTTCATATTCGTTTCGCTCTTATTGTCTTTTCTCTTACTAATCCGTTTCATTTCAGATTTACATATTTTCTTTTCAGGTTTGTAGATTTTCTTTTCAGGTTTATATATTTTCTTTTTAGGTTTTCAAGTCTTTTACGATTTCATTCGGAAGCCATTCGGATGCGTGCGTTTAGACGTAAGTAGTTATAAGCAGTTATAAGATAGATACCTAGACTAAGTTTCATGTGCGCGCTATTTGTACAAAGGTAAGCTACCTAACTTGGAGCGAATTTCATATTTTGCCTCCGTTATCCCTCTCGTTACTAAACAGAACAAAATTGTTCTCGCGATTATCGCGATTGTTCTTAAGTACCGACTAGCCTGCGCGTCGTACTCTCGTGTACTCGATAACACCATGTTTCGTAAGTCATCCAAACGATTCGTTCTACTAGCCTGCGCGTCGTACTCTCGTGTACTCGATAACTCCATGTTTCGTAAGTCATCCAAACGATTCGTTACGACACCCACCCTGATAATTATAGAGAAAGTCTTAGTTACAAATTTGGGCGATCTTCGTATTCATAGAAAGAGTTTCAATTTTGGGAACGTTGTCGAAATTACTCCGAAATTGCTTCGCGAGTTGGAAGAATTTCTCTCTCTCCTTTCTCCTAAATGCCACCCCTGTATCACTCGCGACGGCACCCTTTTCCTTCGTCGACGTGTGCGAGACTGAAAGAGATCCTCTCTCTGTCCATGGTTACCGGCGCTGTCTCACCCTGCTGCCCACCCTTTTCGCAGTTCTGGCTTAATGGCTGACGCGGCTATCGGGTTTCTGCAGAAGCGTAAAAGATATTCGGGGAAGGGCGCCGCGAGAAGAACGCTATAGCCGACTTTCTCCTTCTTGCCTCTGCCGCGATCGGTCAGCCCTTCCTTTAACTATACAAACGGATCGGGTACCTATCGACTGTCGGGAAATAAGAAACGGTCTGCGGACCGGAAACTCGGCACTGGGGAGATAAAAAAATAAAAGGAATCGCGAGACGCGAGAAAAATTCGCTCGTTGGTTCGTGGAAATCAAAGGCGAGGGTGCGAGGGTGAAAAAAACGCTGGAAGGATCCGACTACTCATCAGCCTGTTGCGGAGCCACCCCCTCTCGAGGCTATTGTAGGCTGGTGTATAAAAAATCAAGAGGGTTGCACCCCTGGAACAGCACGGTTCGTGCAGTGGATGGCAGATAGCCGGTCGCTAATTGATTATAATAAGCGATCGGGAAGTGGGACCGGAAACGGGATGACAGGGGTCGTGGAATGGGAAGAATTCGAACGACGAAGCGATATTTTCGTAATGGGGCGATAAAAGGGAAAAAGGACGCGAGACGACGAGGAGAGTCTTTCGATATCGGGCGGAACCGATCGACGCAGAGTCGAAAGCGATTAAGCAATTAAACTAATTGGATCGTCGCGTCGGGGTACCGTTGGCCAGCTTCAGCATCGGTGGCCGCCGTAGGCAGAGAATCGGACGATTTTTGAAGAGCCCGAGCAAGATCGGAGGAACGGTTAGGGCGAAGAACGGGGAAAAAGGGAGAAAATTAAAGAGAAGCGGGGTACGGGTACCGGTTAACGACAGACGGGGAGAGAATGGGATACAACACGGTACCGACAGCGGGGGCGTTTGACAATTTATCGTCTTCATTTGGCCACGTCCATATTTATTGCGTCGTGAGGAACAATATGGCGCCTATTAAGCGAAATACGGGCCCCACCGTGGATGCGGAATCGAATTAATACCGCGCTTGTGCCGCCGTGTCCTGTAATAAGCTTAATAAATATTGATTGTTTAATTAATGTGGAATCGACGCGTGGGACATGGCGCGCTATCGGCAGTCCATTGGCGCGCCCACGCTCCGACACGAATTTATTAATCGTCCGCCACGGATATTCCAGCTCCAGCTCGAGCGCCGCGTTTCCCAGACGATCGTGCACATTCGTAATTATCCCCCGGTAACCAGGCTTTCCGTCCCGCGAGATATTTCCTTTAAAGCAGCCCCGTTTTTAAGGTACGACCGATTTCGTTCCATTTACCAGGCAACGAATAGATCTGCGGCAAATTGTTCGCGCTAATTCGCGGTTTCTCGGTAACGCTATCAGGGGATCGAAAAGAAGAAGGAGGATGGGTCGGGAGCGAGCTCGTTCTACGTCTACTAATTATACGTTCTCGAAGCAATTGGGGATCATGGCGCGCGAGAGGAACTGTCGACAGAGCGACGAACGGCGAAAAACGGCATTCGCCTTCTGTGGGAACGTTCGTCCCATTAATGGAATCACCAATTGCACACTTATTGGTTTAATTGCTAATTGCTAGTCTCCTTCTTGCTCGCTCCGTCGCGAGGCAACAATGGCGCCGACACCCACCACTCGATAGTTGCCATTTTCATAACCATTCCCGCCCCCCAGTCCGTCCGTCGCTTCTGCCTCCTTTTTCCCTCGTTGTCTCGTCGAATCGTCGGAAATTTCGTGGGCGACGCGGGATCGATCATCCTCGATCGGACCCGCTCGATCTGCCCGCTCCACCACGATCCTCCCTTTCTTCCGCCACGCGAACCGGGCGAGGGAGAGGCCGCAACGTGAAAGAAAAAAGCACGGAAGTCGTCCTCGAGCCCGTGAGAAATATGTCGAAGAAAGAAAACGTCTTCGAGCTCGTTCCGAGTTGCTCCGTTCCCCGGTGTTTCTCGTTTTCTTCGCCGCCGCTCGTTCCCTCCGCCGTTCCGAGAAACGCTCGCTATACTCGTTTTCATTTCCCCTTACGCGATTTGCCGGCCCGCGCGGTGTCTTCTGCACGCGCGACTAGCTCGCGTGCAACCCGGGCAAACGCGCTTTCGTCTTTTCGTTTTCTCCATCGACACCGGCCACGTCGTTCGGCCAGAGGTCTTCGTTAGCCGCCGATACGCTCGCCGTGATCAATCTCGCGTAGGAAAATGATAGATAATTGCATCTGCCTTTAAAACGCCCGGCAATGTTCTCGGGCAAGCTCGAGGAATTATAACTAAATAATTGGTATCGATTAATTCCTGCTCGACGGTCAAAAGTCATTAGAGTCGCGAGTTAATCTCCCTTCTGGGCTGCTCCGCGCGTAATTCAAAGGCGTAATTCAAAGGGAGGGAGGAATACGGAGAGCCGTGAAAGGAAGGAGTCGAAGCTCTCCACTCGCGAACGGGAGTGTGCAAGCAGACGAGGCGAGGACCGCGGTCGGCAGTCGGTCGAATCAGCATATTCCGTTTACGGGACGCTCGTGGTCGGTGGATAGAGGACGATAAGGACCCGAAAATCCTCGGGAAAGCCGCGGTAGGGAATTTGAATTTGCTCCGGCGCGACAGGGATAGCGCGGATCACGCGCTCGTCGGTATTCGAAACGGGTGCGCCTGGCGACCCTCTATCCGAATAACAAAGCGCGCTGCGTCTGGTCGAAACGCTCGTTAACGGGCTACGAACGTTCCCGTTCCCGGAGCCGGCTTCTTGCCGTCGCGGTTCGCCTCTGAACGGGCCCCGATCGGCGTTCCCGGAAAAACTCGCGGAGGAATGAGTCTATCGGAGATGATTGCGAAACGTCCACGTTTCTCGGTCGTTTGGCTCTGCGGGATAAACGCGCAGCTGAGAGTCTCTTTCTTTTTGGTCTCGATGGAAAACGCGCGATCCAACGAGCCTCGTACCCTTTCGAAACCGTGGAGCCGCGGGATGTTTCGTGACAGGTGATCGGAATTTTCGAACGCTCGGGTAATAGTTGGGTGTAATCGAGTCACCCGGTGGATAAAATTTCTCATCTTCGGAGGTTAATGCACAATTATCTCGGTGATTTACGAATGTGTATTTAATTGCAACCGCGATTTATGAATCGCGCTGTATATTATCATGTACATTACGGCACAAGCATATAATCTGCGTCCATAATTCATGAACGAATCTGTGCGTTATACCGGCAATTCCTAAATAAATCTGCAAATTTAATTACGCGAGAGTACCCCTATCGACCTGTATATCTAATCGCGTCGCTAAACCGCGAATCGGACCGCGATTCCAACCACGGACACGCGATCGCTCGAACAAAAGCCAAACGCGAATCTAAGAATCCGCGAATACGTGGATCAGGAGATCTGCTAACGAGGTTAGGTCCTCTTTGGCAAAATCGATCACGATCACGGCTGACCACAAGGTGCTTCCTCTCGGCGCGAATTGGCCAAAGTGACGCGAGATCGGACAATCGGCCGATCGGCTGAGAGACCTCGGGGCGAGCTTAACGGGAATCGAGCGATACGCGGTAAAGCTTTTTGCGACTAAGCGAGCGGCTTTTCCAGGGACAGCCGGCGACGCAAGAACCGGACGTTCTGGATTGGCGGGCGTGAATGGAAGGTTCTTGCGGGAGGGTCGGGAAGCCGTTTCGGCATTCAATAGCGGTTTTCCACGGTCACCTCGGTCCTCGACGGCCGATTTGAATAACAAAATCAGCA
>NW_016908280.1:1423607-1544494 GCF_001483705.2 Eufriesea mexicana | reverse complement strand
AGCAGGAAGACGTATTATCGTGGAAGCGGCCGTGCGACCAGGCCCTCCGCTCGTCGCGGGTTTATCGCCGTGACTCGTTTGCATTCCAAGCGAAACCGATCTTTCCCCCGTTTCCGCTCGCCCATTTCCATCCTCGTTCATCCCGTCGCGAATCCGCTCCGCGAAATCGGATTGAAAACGCTCTGAAAAACGCGCTCGCGCTGCTCCGATTCAGGGAATAGTCTCGGGTCGCGTTGCACGCGATTTGCATGCCGGTTCTGAGCGGACTCGAAAGAAGGCAATAGCCTGCGAGGTCGCGCTAGGAGGAGTCCGATTGGAGGACGATCGACGGAGTGATCGATGACCGCGGTACGAATAGGGAGATCGGTATTGCGCGGAATATGAGGATTCCGTGGGACAGCTCGGCTCAAAGTAGGGGAAGGTTGAACGACACCGATCTGGAGTAGCGAGAAGCAGAGGCTGGTCTCGGACGTGGACGGATCTAGCAGGCTTTAACCCTGCGCGTAATTGAATATACCAGCCGGACAAACTCTCGCGGAGGTGTGTGCCGGGAGAAACAATAGCGATATCGAGGCAGCCGGATAACGATCGACAGGTGGAAGAGAATCGGCCCATAAATTACGCGTTGACCCGTGGACTAGAGCGAAAGAGCCCCCTGATAAGCATCTATTATATCGTCGACACCCGTTCGCGATGCTTTCGGTCCGTTCGACGGGGTTGGGAATCGAACGGGAGCACGGAGTCACGATTTTTCGATAATCCCGGCGTAACGCTGCCGTCTCGTGATTAAACCGCGATCACGGCGGAGAGGGCGAGAGGAGGAAGAAAGACAGGAGTGGCCGCGGGGAGAAAAAAGACAAAGAACGAAGAAAATATCGCCGAGAGTTTACATTACAAAGTATGATGAGGGACTTGGCCGTTCTCCGTTCGAGAGATCTCCATGAAGCCCGCGTTAAAAGAATCTCTGGTCTGACCATATCGGTCGAACAGGTGTGCCTGTACGACGCAGGAATAAACGATTAGCGATTCGATTAGCATCCGTGGATCATATCGATCGCGGCTACTTGCATTCCCAATGATACCTTGCTTCTTTCGCAGCCCGATTTCGCAATCGGGCCGCATGTCGTCCGCATTAGAGGAGCGCGTCTTCCAGTCGGCACAGCTTGATCTCCACGGCCGAGTTAATTATCGACGATTCGTTACCGAGGACACGAGAACACGTTAATTAACGTCTCGTGCTGCGTCACGCCTGTACGACGCAAAAAGCTTCGGCTTGAAAATTGAAAAGCACGTCGCGTGGCCTTCTGTCGTACTTCTAGCCGACCGTATTATGGAGCCGCCATAAATCCTATTTTCCATACATAGGGATCGAGAAAAATCTCGACCGGTGGTCCCGCGGGGATCTTTATCGGTCAACTCGAGGACGAAGAAATCAGCCACGAGAAAGAAAGAGAGAGAGAGAGAGAAAGAGATCGAGCCAAAGACGCTGCTCCTCTCGCGCCCAGGAAGGGCAGCGGGTGAAGAGAGGAGGTAGGGCAAAGGGTGGACGGAATAGACAGGTTTAAGGAGAGAAGGAAAGGAAGAAAAATGGAGCGGGTGGCGGTGGTGGCGCTAGGCGATCGGAAGTGTGTCAAATTACAGAGGTCCGTGATATTAATGACTCCTAATGACATGCCCCCCTTCTGTCCGTGGGCCCCTTCTCCCACCTGACCGCTCGAATCCCCTCCTCGCCGGCTGATTTCCTCCTACCGGCTCCCCTCGAACCACCAAGGTTGTCGGAGGCCGCTGTTCGTGGTCGAAACCGATTCACGGAATCGGCATTAAAGATACAATTGCTAATTGACGGAAGGCTAATAGCAATAAGACAAACAATCGGGGCTAAATGCTATAAAGTAAAACACAGGTTGCCAATGGCGTCTCTCGTCGTTCCCTCTTTCGCTTCGCCATCTCCGTCCATCGTTCCTTCTTCGTTTTCGTCCTCTCGCTAGACAAATACGACCCGAGTCCAACCCGTGCCGCTATTCGTGGATCCTCTTTCGGTCTGCCGTCGGTAACGACCGGTTCAGCGTTTCCTAGAGCTTCTTCTCCCGCGTCTTTCGAAGCTACCTCAGCATCCCGCGTTCCCTTTCGGAAGAAGAGCATTCGGAGACCGTCGAGGATCGTGACCTCTGCGCGAATTTTGGACTCCGGTAAGGGATCCGTGATCCCTGAGATCGTCGATCCGAGGCGAACTGTACGCGACGACGTCTCGATGGGAACAAGGTCCCGTCACCGTCGATGTTCCAGCTTCTTTGACGTCCCGAAGACAGACCCGATCGTAATGTACATCGGAAGGGACGCGAAACGTGCCGCTGATCCGGCTCGTTAAAGATCCGGCTCCGTTATTACCGGCCGCGTTCTCCGCAAGGCGCGATCCCCGACGTGTTACACTTGGCGACACGTGACAGCCCCGAGGAGCCGCGTTTTCCAGACGAACCGACGGTCAGCAGAATTGCACACGCAGAAACAGAGGGACGCGTCTCACGCGAGCCTAAATTATCCGATGGAATCCTCCTCGATTCCCCTATCCGCTGTCGCGTGAGAAGAAACACTGTCCGAAGCTCCGTTGTCCTTCGACCGGGCGATAAAATCCTTCGAGGAGAGGGAAAAAGATTCCAGGAACCAAGGAATTTTTTGGGAAAAAATCTCGTTCAGCCCCGGGGGTTCCACGACGGGGAGACGTCTTCGTTCGGGGAGGATTCCGCCCCTTTTACCACCCGGGCCAGGGGTCCCAGGGATCGAGGCAAGGTTGGCGGATAATGCCGCAAGTTGGAAGGCCGCGAAAGGATTCTTCCAGGCAAATGACAAACCTTCGAGCTGCCTCTGGTGGGCGGCGTGCGAGCACCCAGTAATTGCTTTTACGACATATTTTACGCGGAAACAGATTAGCCTCAGGACGCAATGGCCGGGAACGTCATACCAGCGCGACGGTAGGGATTCTCTGGGTCTTCGATCCGGTTTAGGAAAGAGGGCGCGAATCAAAGGGTCCTCGGGTACTTGAGGACGATATAGTAAACGGTGGACGGAGAGTCGAAGAAGTTTGGAATAGACGAAAGAGAAAGGACGAGGAAGATACCGGACGCGGGACACACGACGGGGATGATGCATCCTTCTTACGACTGGTTTCGCGATTGGGCCGGAACCCGTTCCCCGGTGGGTCGATTAATAAAATGCCCGTGTCCGCGGCGACGCTGGCGGCGGCCCGTCCGATTTCTTTGTCGTGTCTGAAAATTTCTCAATCAGCGTGCCCAGGTTTCCTTTCCGGCGACGGAGGGATTTTCAGCGGGCACGCCGGCCGCGATGGCGCACAATGTTAAAGCCTCATCGTTGCAATTAAACGATGTTGCCCCGGCCCGATCGGCCGTGCCGGGCAAAAAGCCGGCTAAGAAATAACGACGCGGATTTATAATGCCGATACTTGAGCCTTTCGCTCAGACTCCGCCGTGTCGTATTATTCGTTTGTGAAATTTATGTTCCTGCCATCGGCGAAGGTTAAACCCTTCGGTACGTTAATCGTATCGCGATTGGACGAAGAGGGGGGCAACGTGGTCGGGACGAAGAGGAAGCGAGAGGAAGGAAGACGGCGGAACGAAGCGAAAGGGAGAAGGAGTGAGGAAGAAGAGGGAAGCGGACGACAGACGGACGATGAAACTCTGTGCAAACTCACCTTGTATGGATTCCGGCGAGGCTGGCTCCTTATCGATTCGGCCGAGCGCGTCGCTGGCTGCAACAAAAAGTGCAACGGGGCCTCGTTAGTGACGTCGCGTTATAAAGCCGCCGGGGAAACTTCGCCTTTTTCTCGTAAAAATGATAGATGCGATTCGAAAAAGAATTTCCGCGAGAGCGTTAGCCTGGCTACTCGTGGTCCCGGCCGACCATCTCTGCCCATAAAGATCGACGGCTCGTCGCGGCAATTAATAAACGATGCGTCCTCTCGATCATTTGTGAGTCAAAAGTCCGTCAGGGATCGAGAGAACTCGCGCGATCCTGGAGATTCTCCGTTGAAATTTTTATCGCCGTTGCCGCTAAGCCGAGTCCCGATGCTTCTTGCCGGGGATGGTATACTCGTTAAGCGAGTGTCGTTTATCCTAATCGTCGGGGACTCGCGTGGAATCTTTGTTAGCCTAACTTTTATACGGAAGCCGGTCGAATCCCTTTTAGAACGTCGTTCGCTCGCGTCGCGAGGCTCCAACGACGCCAGTTCGCTAATCAGTCGCTCCATCTCGCCACAAGTTCCTCGAATCCTTTTCACGACCGACTTCGTCTCTTTCAGCCCCTATAATTTCGGCCCAGAGCCGCCCGACGCCCACATCGGGCCTGATTAAACCGGAGGGCGCGTAAATGCGATCACCGCGATAGCATCGGGCACACGGAGTCTTCATCGAACAGCCGAATTATGCTAAAACGCGTCCACTCGCACATGTCGGGAAATCCTCCCCTTTTGCCCAATTTCCCAGAAACGGGGCCAACTTTCGCTCGATATTCAAATAATCTATTCGAGGTCCCCGACAGAGAGAACCGGAGGAAAGAAGATGGCGGTCATTCGCAGCGAGGATGACCATCGTAGATCACGAGGGGTCTAGGATCGTTCCGGAGAGGCCCTGGCCGGCCACCTACTACCCCCCAGGGACTCGCAACTCACCCCTGAAAACGACTGTATTCAGATAATCCCACCTTTCCTCTCGTCCCGTTTCCACCAGAGCACGCGCGACATTTCAATACGACCACGCCAGCCGGATAAACCGGCGCAAATACGGCCGGATCTGCGCGTCCCACGGCTTCGAAAATAACGGAGGCTCTAACGATGACATATCGACGGAACAGGGCGTACGTCAGCCCTGCTGATTTCTCGGTAAAAGAAGTACCAACGTCGCTTGGAATCGCGAGGATTCGTGGCACAGCCGACGCGGGTTTCCATGGAACTCTGAAATTTCCTTGGATTCCGCGAAGCGATTAAAATACAGAATATGAAGGCAGGAGATAATGCCGTGTCTAATAGTTCGAACGAGTTGCAAAGGTTGGCCATAATCGCAAGGCAGGAGACCGAAAAAGGAAGCGGGAATGCGAGCGCGTCTAACGATCATCGACGCGGCTCTGAAAAACGAACAATGCGAGGTCCTTGATGCGCTCGTTTTCATTATTAAACGAAGGACTGCCGCTGGAAACTGGCACACGCTTACATTAAATATGAACGGTGACCTCGTTCGTGTGTCCATCGACTTTTTCCAACGACGCGTTAGTCACAAAGAGCGCAACGAACGCCCCACGGCGGTATATCCCTTGCCGATTCGAAAGGAAAAGGTCGAGCGAACCGATCCCGCTATGATCCATAAATACCGCGACGCGAAGATCGATGAGTTCGAACGGTGTCATCCGAATCGTGACCGGGCGGATCGATCCGCGGATCGGCCGACCCGAAATACCTCCCGACGCGATTAATCCACGCCACGAGTTCGAGAACCGTTTAAGAGGGAAGAAACCGCGATAAATTCCACCTGTCCCTCCGTTCCTCCAACGTCTCCGGGGTGTTGTAAACCTGTTACCTTTGCACATGCACTTATGCACTATTCACGGCTCGAGCATCGAATTGGGCACTAAACGCGTCCATCTAGTCGCCATTTTTCTACCCAAATCGTCTACGACTGGGTGAAGCGTGCGTATCGCGTGGGTGAAAGTACTGAGGTGAAACCAGACGACGTTTTTCAACCCCTCGCTCCTCGTTCATTCCTCCGACCTGAGTAAAATCAGAATCATTCACCCTTACGGTCGCCAAATATTCATGGGAAATGCGTCCACGAGGCTCGACATTTGCCCGAGATCGTCGAGATTTCCTTATTCACCCCTGACAGACAACACAGACGTGTCAGTTATTAATTCGAAGGAATCGGCTTCTGACAGGCCGGAATCGCGTGTCTGCGGCCGCAACCCCTTCTCCCTTAGTATTCATAAAGGTCACTCGCGGAGTGCCACCTCTCGTGCACGTATTCCCATTCACCGGGGTTACGTCGACGAGACACCTGTACAGCCGACAGCTAGCCGCGGACAGGTGAACTCGACGGACTTCCACCGGCTGCCAAAGAATGGCCGCGGTCGGAAGCTCTATAGGGACAACGCGATTATTACGGCTCCATCCTGGCCAGTCAACGGCCTCCGCGAAATAATGCAGCGGAGGAATCGATTTTTCCAATACGCCGCATCGATTCGTGGGGTTGATCGGGGGTGAACTGCGCGTTTCGAAGCATACGTCGGTGATTCACCGATGATCGGAATAATCGCGTGCTTGTATTCAACGAAATAATTCGACGTGGGAAATTTGAAAATTTATTCGAAAATTTAGCAGATCTCGATCTACCAGATCTCGAATCCATATTACGTCAATATTCGAACGGCGATAACTTGGCGTACAGAAATCTCACGATAATATTTGTGGAGCCAGTGCAAAGGGCAAAGCCTGTACTTTTGCAACCCCTTCCCCCGTTTAGTTTCTATCAAGAAATTTTTATAACAGAAAACAAAGAGAATTTTTCAGTCAGAAAATTGTGAAAATTCTAACGCTGATAGTTTTCCGAAGAATTTTGTGCAGGGTGTGTAGGAATTATGGGAAAGAAGATAGAAATAAACTAAATTCTGCTGGTTTCAACTAAAAGTATATATATTTTGCGTAAACCCATGCAAGGAACCGGACTGTCGCCTTCTTAACACAGCTAAAAGACAGAAAGATTAAAGCAAAATCCGATGCAGATCCTCGTTACGCCGATGCTGGCCCAGGTTACAAATTACCAGGAGTTTGTTATTTACGAATAACGAGCACCAATTGGAGTAATAATCCAATAATAATAGAAGCCCGTGACGATTTCGAGTAATCCATAACAATTTAATTTAATGAGCAAGAGGAAAAGTCTATACCGCGGGACATTTATTGACAGCGTTTGGGGTCGATGCGTACGATAGGTCTCGATATTTCGTTCGATCGTTTCGAGATCGATTGGAAAAATACAAAGACAGAGCGACGCTTCGAACGAGCCGGTTCAAAGGTAGATTCTCGACTGTGAAGTTGGATCGGAATGTCAAATGCACTTTGACCGCGACGAGTTAAGGGACGTTTCGACTGCTTTATAAGCAGCGCGAAGTTTGCAAGTTTCGAGAAGAGGAGGAATCTCGAAAGGAAATGGGGAACATCGCCTCGGACAAACTTAAAATATACGAGAACCGCGATATTCGCGGTGGAACGTCCTTCGACGAGTTTCGGGTACAAAAAGCCAGCAATGGGAAGCAGCGTGCTCCGAAGACTGTATCGACTGCCGGTGTCGAATCCACGCGGTCTTGCGGCGTGTCCGCGTTTCACCGTCCGGCAAGGAAAACGAGATTTTAATATTTAAACCACGCCACGATACAATAAGTGTAATAAGCATAGAGGCGACCGTTGGCCGGCGTACAAGAGACGGTTGAAATATTAATGCTGACATTTCGTTGCTTTGCGGTAGTCTAACCACCCCTCCGCACCATGCTCCGCTGTGCCGCCGGTGGCTTTCAAGGCTGCGGTTTCCGGGGAACGATATTGCACCGAGCCATTCCCGTCGCGATATATTCTAATCGCGCTGAATTCGCAGCGAGCACGCGTTTTCCCGACTTTTCCGTGGATTCTTCCCTTTTTTCTCCTGCTCACGCCTGGGTCACGCCGGCCACCCCTCCCAGCCCTCCGCCATTCTCGTTCTCCCGTCGAAGGAGCACCATGAATACCAGATGCGGGATCCGGATACGTCTAGTTTGCGCGGTAGCCGGCCCTCCTCGTCAATTTTTAAGAACCAGCTTGTAATACGTATGCACCGGCGTTGGATATGGAAACCACGTTCCCAGCGTTGAATACAGCGGGGAAAATCGTGCCGTCGAAACGGGCGTGAATAGCGATGAGAAATCGCTGCGATCGTACGAACGGGGTGGTAGCCGTAGCGGAACAGATTTGCCATGTGATTCGCGGTGACCAATGGCCGATCGTCCGACGAGTTTGCTCCGCGATAAAATCTAGTCTAACGAGCGAAGGGGGTGGATCGTGGCTCGGCCGAGGGTGATCTCGAGCGGGAAAGTTCAAAAAGTTCCAATAGAGCTTTAAGATAATGCATGGAAATAAAGATCCGGCAAGATCCGGGGGCTCCATTTACCGCGGAATCCGCCGTTCGTCAAGATAACCGGGCGAACAAACGTCTTCGCTGCCGCGAGAAAAATCCTAATCCGCGGCAGCCGGAAAGTTGGAGAGAGACCGCGTCTGCGGGGAGGAAGGAGAGGAGAAGGTGGATGAGAGAGAGGGAAGCGAAGGGAGGAGAAGAGAGACAGGGAAGAAATGCGCGTTGGAAACAGCGTTCTTGTACGTGAGCCGAGACTTTTTCCAATTACAAACGGCGCCATTCGCGAGCCGGCTGGCGGCGATTATTTTTAAAACAAGAATATTCCCTTCCGCCCCGGGACATAATGAGGAGGAGGGGAAGCACGGTCGGAGGGCGCGATAATGGCGGCCGTTATGAAGAAATCAACCCACCCCCGAGTCCCTCCACCCCACCCGGCCCGCCACGCCGCCCCTCTGCCCACTTGATCTTCCGTCTCCATGGCGACCGCCTTGTCCAACGGACCCCTACTCGCACACGGGGTGGTTGCGAGCATTCTCTCTTATTATGAGACTTGCTCCACCCGCGAAAGGGTTGCAACCCCCGTGCCTCCGTGCCTGGCGCTACCGTAGCATCCGATCGCTTCGGGAACCGCTCGCTATCCTCGTGCGTCGCCAGGCTAAAAACCATCGCTGGCGCCTCATCGTCGCGTGTCTCGCGCAGTATCACCGAGGCCGGAGAAATTTAACTGAGAAATTCCAACGAATAAACGAAAAGTCGCATCGGAGGATAGAGACAAAATCGTCGGAATTTTCATAGAAACGACCCGCGCGTTCTCTCTCGGGTTACCCGACGAGGGAACGAGGTACGAGAGTAACGAGTACCCGCGTGGCCACGATAATTTCGAGGTATAAAGGCTAACCAGATCGTTCGCTCCGGTCAGGGGTTTCCGAGAACTCGCGATGTTTCATCGGGACTCCTACCCGAGCTCGCAACGCTCTCTCGCTGGCCCCTCCGCTTCCGCGAAGCGTAACGAGCGTTATACGGGTGCAAAAACGGTCCCAACTGCGTTCCGTCCAATTAGACGGTCCCCGCTGTCAGTACGCGCCTTTCACGCGCCGATCGATCGATCATCGGCCGATAATCGTCCTCGAAACAGCTAATCCCGCGACCGAACTGACGGATCCCGGAATAATTGCTCGCGGAACGATCTTTCCTCGTTCGACGGGGGTGAACCGTGTCACGCTGGCACTCCTCGTCGTCCCCGTTCGTGAAAACGTGACGAGATCGAACGAGACGCATCGACAGAGGGTAGCAAAAGCGACATCGGTGGACACGGTGTTAAGGGAGGGAGGAAAAAGAAATGGTCGCGGCGGAGAGAAATTATTTGAAATTGACGAGGACGAGCAGGGAAGGGTTGGGGTCGCGTGGCGAGCATCCGATGCATAAAAGAACCCCTGCCCCCTTTTATTGCTTTCCATTCGGCGACACGCGCGCACTCGCGCGATCTTGCAGCCCTTCCTCGAGATCCGCCGGTCCCCGGCCGGCCCGTGGCAATTCGAAAATGGCGCCGTAATTTACGGCGAGTTAATTCGACGCGATTTGCGGGCTGCCTCGACCGGCCTGCGGGACCAGATAATACGCGCACCGCGCACCGCGCGCGTAATATTTCCACTCGCGCGATGCGTATCGACTCTCGCGGAGGAATTTATATTTATCGGCCGCCCCGTTGTCTTGCAGCCACTTTGTCGATTGAATTTCGCGCCGATATAACCGACAGCGGTTACCGAAAGTGCGCGCGAAATTGGACATCGCGTATCGTACCGCTCATCTACTTTGCCGATGGAATTTGAGAGAAGCGGCGGCGAAGCTTAAACTTCTTAAAGAGATTCCGGGAGTTCGCTCACCCTCGAATTCGACGAATTAATAAAGATTGCCGGATCTCGGTTGGCTAATTTCTGCGGCTCTGCAGCGAGAGGCCGACTCTGGTGGTGTATCTGGGAACGGCGACGAACGTGTCGGGTGGAATCGGAAATCGTGGCAGAAGGCCGGTGGCCGCGCGTATCACGGGAAGAACGATCGCCGAATGGAAAGCCGGTATGGCCGACACCTTCGCACGTACCGTATTACGGTATTTTCGTTCGAATTACCGTGAAACTGTGCAGACACGTACGGGCGGGTCGTAGCGCGACGACATTTCGTTGCACGTAGAGACGGAGAGAACGAGGGGCCATTAACGGCCACGTAGGGACGCGTACGCGGACCTTGCGCCCGAGGGGATGGTTTTCCAGGCGACTCCGTGGCCACCACCGAAGGAAGCATCCGGCGCGACGAGGAGAGACAGGGGAGGCGAGCGTAAGTGCTTCACGCGGCGAGGTAATGGAGTCGACTTATTCGTCAGGGAAACGCCTCGGCCGGGAGCAATCGAGACCGAAGCTACGTGCGAGCAGACGAGGAAATAACCGTGACTCTAGACGACACTCGCGTGGCGGATTCGTCGCGATCAGGCTCGCGCGGAGACACACGCTGGATGCTGACTAATGAGCTTTTGATTAGAGCGGAGGACGACTGCGCGGCGTTTACATGCAGAAGCGCGTGCGAAACAAAGGATTCCTCGGGGTCTCGGTTCCCGAAGCGAACCGTGTCCTTTCGGGACTCTGCCTCGGTACAAAGTTGCAGCTGTTAGACTCGTTAACCGCTCTACCTTGAACCCAATTTCAGAACTGACGGCTTTTACAGCCCGCGACGTATCGATGTTTCCGAAACACGCAGCCGCTATCTGCCATCTAGCAAACGTGCCCCGTTAAACGAGCTTTCGTACACACCGCGGAACCGTCCAGATCGCTCGATTAATTAACCGCCGCTTTTCGTCTCGCGAGAGCCACCGTGCCCGTGGCGAATGAAATATTCATCGAATGCAAATGCACCTCGGACGCGTGTGTAATCCATTGAAAAATAATAACGACAGAAATTCGCCTTAATTGGCACAATAGCCGCGCGACAGCGACATGGCTACCTCTCTCCCTAGACCTGACGATTACGACACGACCCTGCCGTGGTTCTTGGCCGCGTTACAAGCTACCAAGAGGAACGTCCATGCCGATGCTCATAATTACTCGGTAATTAGAGAGGTTTGCCGAGAGTGCAGCCGGTACATCTTGAATATCGGCCTTCGATCCGCGGCTCCACGCAACTCTCGCGTTACCTCCGCTCCGGACAGCTTCGAATCATCGTTTCACGTCCGATATCCGTGTGCTATTCAGATGGAAATTTAATCGACGCGATTATGCGCCAGGTGGCCGCGCCAATGCGAATCTGCCGCGTAATTCATGCTCCATAGATCCGCGCGACGCGTCCTTTCCGTGATGAAATTTTCGTACGCGCCTTTGTACGAGTTCCTTGCTCGTTCGAGATCGTCCACGATGGCGCAAGAATCGGTGGAGCCTGTTTCACGGACGTTCTTAGGGTCTACCGGGCCAGAGGCAACGAGCCAGAATCGTCCTCCTGTTCTCTCCGTCTTCGCCTTCTCCGAGATATAATTTCTCGGGGCAAAAAGTTTCTAATGACGGAAAATCTAATATATATCGCTCGAAGGCAGCCCGGGCTGCCGGTACGAGCAGCTTTTCTTGTAATTAAGTTATAACTAAGGACGCGAGCGCGCGGATGGAAGCGGGAGGCGAAAGAAACGCGGGAATACGGTTGGAAGCGGAGGGTGGGTCGGGGGGAGGGAAGCGGATCCTCGCAAGAGTGGAAAACAATAAGAGGGCTCCGCTAATCCAGACGATATATTATATCCAACGAGAGTGCTTCTGGCACTGGCGAGCTAGCCGTGTGCACGTATGTATACACGCGTACACGAACGGCTAGGGGGCGGGAGGGGCACGGGCGAGCAGAAAGTCGAAGAAATAAGGAGCAACGAGATAAAGGCACATAGTTTGCAGCGTGCACGGGATCCATGCGCATTTACGTAGAGGAGCTTCGTGTTATTTTTATCAACGATCGCGATTGCCGAGGGTACGGCGTCTAGAGAATCGCGCGTGAAATTAATTCTTCGTTTCGAGCGGTATTTATTAATACTAGGAATCAAGGTTGAACCTCGCATCACCGTGACATCGTTGCAATTAAATCGAACGTCTTAAGCAGTCATAAATAATTCGAGAATTTATTTGGTCGGAGGCCGCGCGGCAAAGGCTGTATCTTTGTTCGACAACTCGCGCTGTCCGCGTTTGTTCAAAGTGAATTATCGCGAAATGGACTGTCCCGAATGATGAATACCCGTAATTTTTCAAAAACACCAACGGAGCCCGCGGTTACGGATAGCCGTGAAACAAGGGGGCGAATTAAAACGGCCCTGGCCGTCGAGGCGTGAGCAGATCTCGGGCCTCGATAATTATCGTAGCGTGCAAATATCGATAATACGACGACTTGGAAGCGGGAAACGGGCGAGAGGAAACGGAGGTATGCCGAGGGGGCCGGATGCCCGCCTCCGAACGAACAACTCAATTGCGCGAAATCGAGTTACCTACCAGCCCTGGCGAACGTGTAATTAATTAATTCGAGCGCCATTTTGCTACTGACGGGCAAACGAGAAATATTATTTTCCGACTTTGCCGGCAAACAGAGCCTCCGATTCTCCCCTTCTCTATTAGTCAGCCTTTTTCCTCGATTTTCCTTCGCCGAGAAACGCGATGGCCACCGTTCGACGCGCTGTTTAGTCATTATTTTTACGCTCTTGTAAACAATCGAAACGAACCAACGTATCGATCTCTAATTAGGAAAAAGAAAATATATATATATATAAATATCTATATGAAATTAATTACCAGCTAGAAGATTTAATGGAAATCGGGGTACGAGGCTGGTTCACGGGGCAAGCGAACCGTTGGAGCAACACGGCCACAAATTTGTACGAAACTCGAGGAGGATCTGGTCGAGTGCGCAACCAAGGGAGGCTACGTGTTCGCTTAACAAGGAATTCGAGTCATAACGCTTAATTAAGGTACTGTACGAAGTAAGGCCCGCATGCAGGAGAGGGGCAAAGGAGCGGGAAGGTATGAGGGCCATTGGACCCCGGGATCGTGACCAACCCAGAAGCAGGAACGCGGTCAGATCGGTTGATAACGATCTGATAAGGTGCCCTCCCAAGATTACGAGCCGAGTTTCGTTCGAGCCTCCTCGCCTCTCGATGAAACCAGTTTTTCTGCGGGCTCGATTTAATTAGATTTTCCGTGAGATCCATCGCCACTCGCCCTTAACTCTCTCCCCCTCTCTCTCCCCCCCCCCTCTCTCTCTCTCTCTCCCGCCACATTTTTCTCGTTAAAACGTCGGAAAGCGCGCGTTACAGCTTCGTGGAAGCAGCTCGCTGGAATTAATCCGTTTTAAATTCGATAACGCGAAGAAAATTTATAACACGGAACGCTCGTGGGTACGGAAGGTCGCGTGCATCTCGCGATTCGTCGAGTTGCATTACTGGGACAGTGGAACGAATATTTTTCCTGCACTCTGCTAAGCGGAATCGATAGAGAGGCGCGAGAAATCCATCGATAATGCAAAGCGTGACTGACGTTCGACTTATCGCGATATAATCCTATTAAACTATCGTTATAGGCTTACGAGGGAATCACCGCAAGTGCTCGCCGATATTTCATGAAAATTTATGAATCGCAGGATCGATTAGCATACGCGACGATCGCGCAGTTTCACCCCGGAGAGCTAATTACCGAATCGGAAGCTACGCTAAGCCGGCGGCTCGTTCCCCGCACGAATCGATCGGACGTATTCGGAATAATCGGGGAAACAACAATCTCGAAATAGAATCGAAAGAGCCGGGAAGGGGTGAGAACGCAGGGAAAAGGATACAAGGGAGTCGAAGGGACGACAGAATGGAATTCGAGTGCGTCCACGGATAATCTGAAGCGTATGGGGCGAGCACGGGCAGAAGCTACTACAAACGAGCAGAGTGGGGACTTTAAAATGGCGGGAGCATCCCTCCTCGACCTAAAAGCAACCCCAATCGTTGCACGCTGGTCTAATCACGGAAAGGGGGTTGGTTTTGCATTTCATTCCCCGACGCGGAGAACCCCGACAACCGTTCCCTGTGTTTCCCTTCGCGCCGAGATACTCGAGCTTCCACCAATTTATTAACACTAAATTTACCAAGCGGAGTCGAATGTCTCTTTTCAAAATTTACTCTATAATTGTACATTTATCGTTATTTCTCTCGCTCATCTGACTTTCCGTAAATTCGTATATTATCCGATTGTTTAATTTCTCTCAACTTATTTTTCACCGAGAAATATTCTTTGCATACCTTACGTATGTTATTTGACCCCTTATGGTAAAAATAGATACGTGTAAAGTACCGCTACGTTTAGTATTAATATTGGAAGATTAATAAATTTTCAATTAAACCTACCCAATTCCAAGACTATGAGGGTACAGGAATATACAACGAAGGCATAAAAGCGCGCCAGAATTCGAGCAAACACGTTGCCCCATGCGGGACAATGGTGTTTTTCCATAAAAATTCTCCAGAGGAAACGCATGCTGGTATTATCGTTCACCGAATTCGATATGGGTTCGACCGAGGAACCCCGCCGGAGTGGAATGCCATTAATTCGATTAGGCGAAAATCGAACCCTCGTGGAATTATCAACCGCGCGGTTCTTCGATTCGATCCGTAACAAAGCCTTCCCTCGTCCACGGGGGAAAAAGAAAGAAAAGGTTCTGCTTACGTATCCGGAAGGTGGGCTTCGCGTCCGCGTGCATCTTCCTCTTGCTCCCAAACTGGCAGATCCCAACGACCATGGCAAAACCCTTGACAGTGCGGTAAACGATATCGATTCTCTGCCAGACTTTCTCTGGTCCTCGTGTCAGGAAAAGCGAACAGACTCCCTTGGACCACGCACTCGGTTCCCGTGCAAAAGCAACGTGTCTCGCGCACAGAACCTTCACCAAACGTAAATACACGAACCAGACCGATCTCGCCCTCGCGAGCCCGGTTTCACCGGTTCACCGACGCTGTCGAGACGAGATGAAGATGAGATAAAGAGGAGACAAAGAGGAGATAAACGAGAGATGCACGAACGTGCGAAATTTGTGGCGCGAGTGGCTGATAGATTTGGAAAAACCGGGGGTGCCCCAAGTTGGCCTGCCGGGGGCAACTTGTCTACTGGTGAGCCAAGAGCTGTCCGTTCGCGTTGGTCAGCGCTGCCCCTCTTCTCAGCTGGCCCGTGGGGGTGCACCCCCGCAAACCCTCCGCAAGGCCAGCGTGAAGGAGAGAGAGACGTGCCGGCGAGGAGACAGAGGTACGTGCCACTGCTCTCTTCTCTCTCGCGGTGCTCGACAGAGGGTACATACATTATCCGCCCCTGATCCTCGATCCCGAACGATCCACGTCTCGCAAGCTACCGCGCTGAATTATAGAAACGTTTCTCCCTCTTTTCTATCGCCCTCGTTTTCCACGCCGCGCGACGCCCGGCCTTTTAATTTCGGCAAAGATTCCGACGGCTGCTCCAATTCGGCTCCGGTTCCCTAAACACCTTCGGATAATCGCGATTAAGGGATTCGCGCTGGAAGATCATTCCTCGGGGAGGGCCCGGGACCGGGGGGTTTCCACGAATCGTGGACAAGAGAACGGAGTTACGAGAACGGTTATCAGCGTCTCGTCTCGCGGTAAATTCCATCGCCGGTTATTCCTTTAGCCCTTTGGTCGGTGCGAAGGGTGCTGCTCGGGAGTATGGCGGGCGAGGGCGAGGAAGAGGAAAAAAAAATAAGGAACAACTGCGGTGCAGTTCATCGGAATTTCGGAATGCCTGGTCGGTCGGAGGAGTCATTAAGTCGTAAAACTAGAGAGTAACCTCCTCGGCAAAAGAGGCGGAAAAAAGAGGGAGAAAGGGGGGAAAAAAAATACAGATTTGCGTCCCGGGCTGAAGGACCAGGCGCTCGGGGTACCGTAAATTTTTTCCTCCGCGCTAAGAGGCTAAGAAAACTCCAAATGGGTTTTCCCTGTTTTGCGAAAATCTACATTTCCGATGGCTATCTTGCTTGTAAATCTTTTAAAGACCGATGCCGGGGAAGGTTTGGGAAATAAATCGAGCGTCGAACGGAGACACGGCGATGTTGAGTTCGAGTCG
Organism: Eufriesea mexicana; assembly: GCF_001483705.2. Classification (NCBI taxonomy): domain Eukaryota; kingdom Metazoa; phylum Arthropoda; class Insecta; order Hymenoptera; family Apidae; genus Eufriesea; species Eufriesea mexicana. Next base: position 1,528,221 of record NW_016908280.1, on the reverse strand, counting down.
GTGCAAGCGTGGCACGAGCTGCCGAGACTCGCTGAGCCGTCCTGGATCAATCTACGCTCGTCCCAGCTGCTCGCCATCGCTGATCATTATTGTAAATGTTGATTGAGCAATTGCGATGGAATTGGCCTTCCCACGGCACGCCGGTATAAATACCCGCGTTGGCCAGAAAAAACCTACGGCCGACTAACGTCGGGGCTCAATTATTTTTACACCCGGATCGATCTGCAAATTATCTAATTCGGTTAATTAGTCCATTGGCTTAATTATCGCCGGGCAACGAAATGGGCCAACGTCAGCCTGCGTTACTGCGGGGTTCTAATCAAACAATCAAGCACCTCATTACCAGTTTCCCCTATAGCGTAACCGTGCGCCGTATTTTACTCGCAGCGAGATAACGAAACGGAGAAACCCTCTGTTCTCTGGGTTTTGGGTAAACAAGTTCTCGACGGGCCAGCGATTAGCCGTTCGCCAGCCGAGGGAAAATTTAAACGGGTCGAAGGAATCTAGATGAAAGCCGGGTGCATCGGAAACGTGTACGAAGGAGCGAAAAATATTTTGCTACGCGTCCCGGTGGCAAACAAAAATCGCGACATATTATTTCGATCTCGGTCACGGATAGAGGGACTCACGGCTGCGGAGGAGTAACCGAATCTTGGAAGAGCATCGGAGCAAGAAAATGGCCCGCATCTCTCGCTCCGAATTCCCGCCCGGTCACGCGACATATATCATTCGTGGCCTCTCTTCTGTTCGAGATCGATCAGACCGAGAATCGAGCAAATTTTCAGAGACCGTCCGATTCTCGGGCAGAAAATGCGAGAGGTGCGGCGTGAAAGGCTCCGTTCAGCCACCCACGCTTTCAACGGGGCAGCGGGAGAGAGCAGCGTAAGGGTCCATTCGCCGCCCCTATTTTGCAACCACCCCCGTCCGCCGTTTGCCGTCGATAGTGCATTTGACCAGAGCATTGTCCGACCGAACGGTCCATTGTCGGATTGAATCATCGTCCGGGCCCGGAATATTCAGGGATGGCCGATGGTCAGTGGCCATTATTGTTAGGACAGCGCGTGTGCGCGCGCGCGCGCGGCCACTCGTCCGCTAGCGTAGCGGAGGGCGGAGGGGAAGAATGGACACACTCGAAAATCTGGAACGCGGTGGACACTTTGCCCTTTCATGCGTTGCTGTCGGGCCTAAGCTACCCCCCGGCCCGGTGAATTATTGGCTTTAATTGTGCCCACGGTAATGGCCGGTCTGGGACAAATTTCCGGGCGGGAAGCTGCCAGATTGTTCGGACGCGAACGGTCGCGTGGCTAACGTTTGCCTTCTCGGATACGGGAATCTGGTCTGCCGTGAAATTCGTGCAACTCGTGTGGGAGATTCCGACCTGCGATTGGGCGTATCGAACGTGTCCCCTGGAAGATTTCGTCGCGTCGCGCAAGTACGATAATTATGCCATGCACGGGGGTGGTACGAAGACCGAGTTGCTGGATATTTCGTGTATTTCGTAACTCGAAGGACTGTATACCGTAGGAAAATATTACAGGTACGAGTATACGAATTTTCTACAGGGATACTTTCATTGTCCCGCGTGGGGAGGGGTCAGGCTGGTCTAGGGTGCAGCGGACTGCGTCATTGTATAACGGCATTGCTCGTACGCCGTTCGTGTTCTGGCCAGTGGAGGTTAGCGGGGTCAGAGGGCAGATTTCCGCCCTCGCGTACAGGGTGGTTTATACCCTTATTATGACGCGAACACGCCAAGGGTCACGTCCGTGTTTTCCATGAAACGGGGAAAACAGAATAAACGTGGAACTGATCGAGCAAACGTAATATCGCCGTCGCGAACCTCTATTTCCTCTGTATCCAATTTCACGGAGAACAACGGACCGTGGATCTCGAAAATTTCGCCGAACCAACGAAATTACAACCTCTCGAAAATCCCCGGGGATACTTTAAAAGTAACAACGTCAGTCCATCAGCTGCACTGATCGGTGAAAAGCGTACACGACCACAAAGGCGTCTTAATGAGTTCATAAGGCTACCTGAGGGAAGGCCTATGCGATTTCGATCTTCCATTTGGAAACGACGCGCCCCGATCGACGCATCCTTCGACATGCTAATGCAAGGGGATGTTCCGAGGTCCTCTAAGACTCTCATTACCCTCGGACCCACGTTCCGGATCCGTGCAGCCTGCTATCGCTTCTCCGTCAGACTCTCTCTCTGCCGAAATTTTTCGGCGGTCGGACTCGTTCAGCTGGCAAAAAGCGAATTTACATATCTATACGCTTGGCAAACGGGAGGGAAACCCGTGAATGAAAAGAGGCCAGGTAGACCTGTTAGAAATTCGCCCGAATCTTTAATATTCAGCAGCGGTAAGCTTTGAAGAATCAGAAAGTTTCCACGAATTTCGGAGAACGGCACCGCGATTGCGGAACCTTTTCCCGAACCGTGAAAATCGGTAAGGAATACCGTAGGAACCGTCAATTATCCCGCTACTGGCGAAAAAATCGCCTATGATTTGTTTCCGTCATAATCGACGCAGTTTCCCTGTCACGGGAACCTTTGTTTCCCTACAGGGTTGCTTTCACCCTTGGAGCTGAATTTCACACACCGACGTAGAAGCCGTCTACCTCGATTTCAGCTTGACTTCGACGATAAAGCCAACTCCGAAGTCTCGGATACCAGTTTGCGGTAATTTTCTCGTCTGCATCGCGTTCGCGAGGATATTAAAAATTTTTCCAACGGAGCACCGAGACACGTCGGACTCGTTGCATGATTGAACGTAGGGAGCGGAGGGCAAGGGAAGGAAGAAAATATTTCCGGAATAGGGAAACCGAGAGAAGTACGGTCGCAATTAACGGCAAAGCGAGCCTTCCTGCGAAGAAACCCGATAGGCTGTCCATAACCGCATTCCATATGCCCGGGCCGAGGGTTGTCGGCCACCGGCAGGTCCGCGACCCAGGAAGTAGGTAGTAATTTCGGGCACAAGGCCCACCGAAATTAGCAGGCAAAGAGCCGAGAGATGATTTTCCAAAATAACACGTCCCGATACAATGGCCAGGCAATTTCCCGAGCACCAGCTGCTGCCACCTATCTGATTTATCATCTCGCCTCCCTCGACCACCCCGTCTCGCCACTCTCGCTGAGAGAAAAAAGATGCATCCACGATCGATCGTTCCCTTTTGTTCGCTCGAAACACGCGGTTTAATTATGCTCGCGATCGTCTCGCGATCGTCGAAGAAGAAATTTCGAAAATTTCCAAGAGACGCGCGAATTTTTGATACATATTTCTCTGCGACCCTGTGCTGACAGCGATCTGCGTGTCTAATAAACAACGACTCCTTTTCAATAACAAAACACATCTATTTAACTAAAATATTACACTAGGTACGAGAGCAATCTTTATTTCAATGGCGTCACTCTGCATCGAGATCTATCTTCGCTTCGAGGAACCATCCAGTTTATCACTTTTCAAAGCTGGGTTGAGTGACGCAAGGGGTTGTCATAGAATCTGTAAAAACCTAGCTGAAGGGTTACACCGGACGGGGCACAATTTTTGACAGTGTACGGTGCGCACCACGCATCATAGAAGACTTCGGGCCTCCGTTTATTTTGTACCATCAAGAAATATAAAATATAATCAGAATCAGAAGTCCCTTTTGATTTATTAATCCGATCTTTACCGCATAGGTTTCTCTCAACTCTAACTCCCAAACGCACGATCCTCTATTCGCTGCGTCTCGACTAAGTGCCCGCGCCCTTGCACCCTTACTTAAAGTTTGCCACTCCTTCTTTTCATAGATGGGCTTTCTTTCTCGATCACTCGATACAGTCATACGTATCCCGTCAAAAATGATTCTTTCGCGCTACCGTTTGTTCTTTCGTCCGTATCCTAGATGTCGCCCTGAACTCCCGAGTCGAAGCCTACGTCGCTGTTTATTATTCCCCGTTTTTCGAAAATGCTCGGTCCGAGCGTTCCCATGCATTCATTTGGAAGCAAGACCGCACACCCATCTGCTCTGCTATGACTCTTAACCCTCTGCGCTCGAGAGGCGACTCTCAGTCGCCATTTAATCAGATTGTAAAGATCGTTGTTAATTAATATCTCGAATTTAAAATTGTCCAACGACACGTGGAACATCGAAATAAAATAATTCTACGCGTTACAATTAATTTGCACTTCCTATTTACCGTTAAGTCCGCGAATTACTATGTTTCTGTGACGAAAAGATCGGCAAAAGAGTGCAAAGGGTTAATACTATTTCCTGCGTTAGCGTCCATCACTTGCCAGCGATAGCACGGTATTTCTAATTTTCGAAATTTCGCGTACGAATGGAAAAAACCGCGAGTTAGGTTTCCATCGGCCACCGATCACGGTTCCGCGCGCAATTATCCATTCCTGGAGCAGGAGGAACCACCAGGGAGAAAGTCATTCCTGCGAGCAGCGAGCAGATGGGGGTTGAGCGGGGGTTGTTCAATCGGTTATTGATTGGAAATGTAAGCTGGAGCGTGGCAGGCCGTGGGGGCGAGGGCGAGGGGGCTGAAGGGTGGAACCAGTACAGCAACGACCCGACAGATGGCCATTGGTCAGCGGGCCCGCGTGGCGAAGTTTGCCAATCGAGGGAACAACTTCGACTTCGTGCTCGAAATTATTAGATCTTCCAAACTTCCAGCCGGGAATTCCTTTCCCTCGACACCTGTCGATGTTGCAATTTCACCGAGAATAATCAGCCTCTAGCTCCTCCCGATACGATTAACCCGACGGTCCTTCGCTCCTCGTCGGAAGCTGCTCGTCACCTTCCGCTCGCATCTGCGCGAGGATTCTTCCCGGAATAATCGGGAAAGCAACCGGGAACCTATCTCATAGCGACCTCGAGAAATTCCTAGACTCGAGTCGACCATCTGCCGCGTCCAAACGACGCATATTCCGCGTCGAAGGTGGCGATTCTAGCTAATCTCCGTCTCAAGGGGTTGACCAGCCTCGGTTACCAGAGGTGCAGAGGTCGATGGGCCTAGGCGTGAACAGGGGTTCACAGTGGGAAGTCAGCCGGAGAGAGATGGTTTGCCTAGGTCGGAAGATCGGCGAGGCGTCACGCGTGCGCTGGTCCAGCGTCTCGCAGCGTCTTCGAACCTCGCGTACCGACGCACGGAACATTATAGAAGGATCGAGAGGCGAGGAATCCCCCCTTCGATGCGACCTCATCCTCCTCGGGCTGGAACCACAGCACGGAATCAGCACCACCGCCTCCGTGGCCGCTGCGATAGTCGGGCTCCCTCGCATCCCCCGGGCAATCTTTTCAATTTAAAGTCAAGCATTATGGCTTAAATTGCATTATGGTTTCCTTCCCCACGAAGAAGAAGGTAGGAACCGGAGAGCAGCAACGAAGGGCGGCTCCTTGTAAGCAAGACTCAATCACGCCGCTTAACCTCTGACCCTGCAGCCCGAGCGAGCACACACGCGCGTACGTACACGCGCGAACACACACCACCGCGGCAACCACCGACGCGCAGTCCGCTCGATTCATCGCCGTACGGACTTCGCGTGGAGCGCGCGTGTGCGAGAGGATCGACACGGGTATGCGAGCGGACGTTGTTGGATCACGCGCGTCCTCGTGTGCACCTCGGCGCGCGGAGGGCCTCGATCGTCGCGGTGTTCGCGAAATTAACCATGAAAACCTGTCCGGCCGCGCGCTCCCTACGTGCGAACACTTCGTCGCGCTTTCTCGCCGCGCTCGTCTTTCAACGGCTACTCCGGGAACAACCCGATCGCCACGCTATCGTCTCGATGGCGTTATTAATCGCGAAGCTTCCAGAAATTGGACATTCCTCCGAAATTGGACGGATTCTTATCTAACCTTCTCGGGAAACATCTTTGCCCGCGCGCGCGTAATTTTCCCCTAGACGCTAGGAACAAAGCGTCGTAACGAAATTCATCGCGCATACGTGCGTATCCGCTGGCCGGTAATTTCTGGAAATATTTCGAAATCGGAAACGAGATGGAGGCTTGGATGGAGCGGAGAAACGGCAGTCGGATCTCTAGATCGGCGCGTAATGCGCGCGAAGCGCGAGCACGAGTTCCTGGACGTGCTCGGGCAGGCACACACGCGCGCTTTCCAACGCGAATGAATGAAACGACCCAACCCAGGACGGACCTTGAACTTGGCGTTGCCGGGGAAAAAAGTCGCTGCTCCCCTCGCACGGCACCTCTAGCGGCTGTAATAACGCGTTCCTGGCTGTCCGTAAGGCGTGTAACAGACACTCGAGCCCCTCTCGCCTCTTTTACTTTTCCCTTTTCACGTATTACGTTATCGGCTGCACGCCGCAGCGCACGCATTCATCACGTCGCCGAGGCCCCCCGATAACCATCGATCGTTTTCGTAGATCGCGCACCCTGGCTGGAGCCTGCGATCCCCGACGACCGTGCAAAATTCCATCCAGTCTCCGCAAATCTTCGCGAATTTTCGCCAAATTTCGCGGAGTGGTGGTCCAGCAAGCTTCCGACCAAAGTCCTGATCCGCGTGGTCCAACGATTTTCCAGTACCATTTCCCAGAACAATCTCCGCGGACGTGCACAGTGATCACCGATGTAAACGAAGTGAAGACGAAAAGAAATATTTAAAACGCGCGCAAATGCCTGGTTGGAAGAGATTTTGAAGCGAGCGATTGGCGCAAAATCGAAAGCCATTAAACTCGGCCGCTACGCAGAGGAAAGCTCCGGCACGAAAGCTCGTGGAGAGCCGAACGGAGTCCGCGAGTTCACGCGGGGGACCGTGATCGCCGGACGTGGAAGCATCCTTATCGTCTGCGTTCTTAGCGAGCAATCCTTAAGTAATATATTTCTCGGGGGTAATTGCAGGCAGCGATTTCGTGCGGCTCGTTCGAGATCCGCCAGATACGTCGTGCTGTACCGCGGAGCGTGTATTGCACGTGCAAAAGCGGGCGCGCGAGCGAGAGGGCGCGAGGAAGAGGCAGAGCGAGAAGGAGGGAAGGAGCAGCGGCAAGTGGAAGGTAGGTACGTACGGTAGGTTGCACGCGTAGGTAGGTACTTACGTGCCTATTCGACGTAGGTAGACACTCGGCGTTTCCATCTCGACGGAGCGAGAGCGAGCGACGCTGGTCGTCGGGCGAAGCGGGAAGGTCGAGAGGAACGAAAAGCGAGACGCCGAGCGCGATGCGGGGAGAGGGAAAAGGGTCAGATCGAGGGAGAGAGGCGATCGGGAATGACGGTGGAAGAAGGAGAGAAGGAGCGTACTGATAGAGCGTAACTGACTTCTTGGCCGGTGCATATTACCGGGCTGTTAGAGGGCGGAGCCGGCTGATGAGTTAGCAACGTATTGACTTTATAATAATCACGTTAGCCGGTCCACCGTGATCCCTTGGTATTACGCGGTGCTTCGCGCCGATTCACGTACCGGGTGATTCCTTCCTCATCCTCGGTACAGGCTCGTGGAAAATCGCCGATCCTCGGGGGTAAAAACGGGCAACGGAGGAATATTCTTATTCGTGCTTATCGTTATCGGGAATTAGGCACGAGCGTCGACCTAATGGATGCCCGATGGTTTAAACGGCGGATTGCCGGTAGCCGATCGCGCGGACATATTTCCAGCGCGTATCGATAAATCTCGATCGATAAACGGGAGTCGTGGCCTGACCGACGAGACACCGGCGCAAAACCACCGACCCATAAATCAACGCTGGTTGAAAAGAAAACGAATCCTGGAATACGTAGCCGGGCACGATCATTAATATTAACGCCGTCCGTGGGCCCCGATCGGACGCGAAATTGCGTTACTCGATTTGGCAGAGGCCAGTTTCAGCCTGGAACCCGTCGAATCCGGCCACGATTGATCCGGTGATAGGAAAGTCGAGGAATTAGCTTCGCATCGGCCGTCGTTGTCGGATAGAAGAGCCGATGGGGTTCCTTCTACCGGTCTCCGCGGCTTAATTAGTAGTTCGGTTTATCCTCCACGGCTTCTCTTTGGACAGAGGCTGTCGGGCGCGGAGGAAACGCGCGAGAGTGAGGTTCGGGATGTTACGTATTCACGCGCATCCGTTGCAACGCGGGGAGCTCGAAGCGGGCTGACGGACAGCGTTACGGAATACGTTCGTACTCCTTTCTTTTCGCCTAACCGCTTTTCTCCGCTCGCACGCGCGTGTCGTTGCTCGCGAGCCGCGGTGTAATAGACCGGTAGTTAGCTTTTCGAAATTTCCCCTGCTTCCTGGCTGCTCGCTCGGGAAAGATATTCGGTTAATTCGGAGAGCGTAAGAAGACGACGGCGACCCTGGTGAAATAGAGACATCGCGCGTGCAAGACGTCAGAGGTATCCCCGGTGAACTGACGGTGGCGTTAACCGAGGCAAGAAAATAATCGATCCTCCGCCAGGCCTTTTTCCCCGTTCGCTATTAATAGAGGCCTCGGATGATCGCGATGTTAATAGCCGTTCGGCGCGGATAGACGCGTGTTTCTTGTCTCCTTCGCTAATCTGCATCCTCGGAGCCTCTCGTGAAATCTCCATCGGACGACGGACGTAACGAGCCGTGATCGTTTCCTTTGCAATGGTCATCCTCTTTTCGCGGCTTCGATGCCGATACGAGCCGTAAACGCGTCATCGCGAAATTCCTTTGCTTTCGAGGACGTCGCGCATCGATCGGGTTTTCGTCCCGAGGGATTAAGATAAAGGCAGCAAAGTTGCAAATTGCTTTTGTATCGCCCGGTAGACGAGGCGGGGAGCCGCGGCAACGGACGGCGGATCGCGCTGACCTCCAATCTCACCTCAATTTGCCTACACGCCGCCATTTGCGTCAGCGGGAACGGCCAGCGGCCTATCTAAAATTATGATCTGAAAAAAATACCCTCGGCTAGCGTGGTGCCTCGCGATCCAGCGCGAGACCGCACGTCCCGCCGTAATCGATTAATTATGGTAAATCGCGCGTTATTATAAATTTTTGGGGTAATTGCTATCTTCTTTCGGTTACGGCTCCGTGATGCCACGGGATGCCGGGTTAACCGCGATCCTCGACGTCCGAGCGTAAATGTCGCGATTAATCCGCGCGCGTTTTCTGCGCGATTACCCAGAAATCCGCGTCATTCCGCGAAAACGCAGAGTTGGGACGAGAACGAGAAAATCTGAACGCGATGCGCGTGATTTCCGAGGGAATTGCGCGATTTTCATCGCAGCCTCGTTAACCGTTCGATCGACTCGCGGATGCAAGACACGTCTTACTCAGCGTCCGTCGAAACCGCTGTCGTTTATAGCCCCATGCTAATTTGCGGCGAGCGCAGCTGCGAGTGCCTCGCGCCGATCCACGCGACTGCTTCGAGCTTTCCGCCGCAACGTCTTTCTGCTTATTAAAGCCGGTCGTCAATTACCCTCGTGCATCTCATTTTTCCCGCGTCTCGCGCCATCAGCGAGCAATCAGCGCGCGATCATCGCGTGGCAACGAGCCTCGCGAGACGCCGATTTCCCGGCTGTTCGATCGTGTTATTCCTATTGCACCGCGTAACGAGAAGTTGTCGCGAGTGTTCCTTTTTCGAGTAAACCGATCGATTATGTACGATTTCGAAATACCACGGGGCAGAAAGTAACCGTGGACGCTCCTTTCCGTTCCCATGCCGCGGACCCGCCAACTTCAAAGCACCGATGTCAAACGGGACGTCCCACTCCACGCTTAATTGAATTTTCGAGCGCGTTCATCGCGCGAGAACACGCTCCGCAGGAGAGAGAGAGCTTTCAGCGCAGTTCGAAACAATTCGACCGGCCATAAAACTTGGGCGCAACTTCGGTCACTATAAATCCGGACTCTTAACTGCGTGACGATAAATCACATAACTTATATGAGAAAAAGAGAGAGAGAGAGAGAGGGAGAGAGAGTTGGCCAGCGGAAACTGCGAAACTCGCAGCGTAGATCTTTCCCTTCGATTCTCGTCTCGAAGGAAATTCCTACGTAAAGGATCGATCCCCGGACCCGTGGCCACTTCCTCCACCACCACCCCCTCCTCGTCCACCCTTCCTCTCCTCCTCCTCCACCTCCGCTTCCTTCTCTCCTCTTTCTGTTCGCGATGAAAGCGACGCCAGCAGCGCGCAAAGGATATTTCTGTGCTGGCAAGACGCGGCCAGTTAAATCAGAATTCAATTTGAACGACGTTCGAGCTGGGAGATCCCCATAGAAGATACGAAATATTCATGGCGAGAATACTTTATCCGTTGTTATTCTTAGGCCGCGGCCACACGGCCTTCCATAAATACATTGCGCCCCGCGACGTCCATTTACAGCCGTCTGATCCCTGTCTTTCGTTCCTCCAGCTACCTCTTCGCAGAAATTTAGAGTACTCCGTAATCATAACGGTGCGTACGGCACTGCGTAATTTCCGCGTCGCGAGATCTACCGCGTATCGACACCTTTGCTCTTCAGTCGCTCCTCTGGCTTCGAATTTTAAGCAGGATCGCGCCTAAGGTCTCTGACGCGTCGAAGGGTAGCGAGCTAGGAGGCGAATTAACCCCCTTGACTGTCACACCGAAATCACGCGCTTCGCACAGGACGCCATGGGATTCTTTATTTTTATTAATCAAAGCGTACAAACGCTCCGGTCACCAGTGACCATCGTGGCGTCACAGAAGAAAACGGTACGCACGGCACTGCGTAATTTCCGCGTCGCGAGATCTATCGCGTATCGACACCTTTGCTCCCCAGTCGCTCCTCTTTCTTCGAATTTTAAGCAGGACCGCGTCTAACGTCTCTGACGCGTCGAAGGGTAGCAAGCTACGAGGCGAATTAACCACTTTGACTGTCACGCCGAAATCACGCGCTTCGCACAGGACGCCATGGGATTCTTTATTTTTATTAATCAAAGCGTACAAACGCTCCGGTCACCAGTGACCATCGTGGCGTCACAGAAGAAAACGGTACGCACGGCACTGCGTAATTTCCGCGTCGCGAGATCTATCGCGTATCGACACCTTTGCTCCCCAGTCGCTCCTCTTTCTTCGAATTTTAAGCAGGACCGCGTCTAACGTCTCTGACGCGTCGAAGGGTAGCAAGCTACGAGGCGAATTAACCACTTTGACTGTCACGCCGAAATCACGCGTTTCGCACAGGACGCCATGGGATTTTTTATTTTTATTATTCAAAGCATATGAGCGCTCCGGTCACCAATGACCACCACCATGTCGTCTGCGTCGAAGGGTAGCAAGCTACGAGGCGAATTAACCACTTTGACTGTCACGCCGAAATCACGCGCTTCGCACAGGACGCCATGGGATTCTTTATTTTTATTATTCAAAGCATATGAGCGCTCCGGTCACCAATGACCACCACCATGTCGTGACAGGAGAAACCGTGACCGGTCATGCATGACCAACAGCAGTCAAAGCAAAGTTAATCGACTGCGAGGTATTTTCGCAGTTCACGAAGAGCGCGAGACCCTCGCGAATGTAGCAGTGACGAGGCGCGAGTAGAGTCTGATCGATTTAGCGCCAAATGTCGCCGTGTTTTACACGCGCCAATAATGGTCGAAATCTATGTAGCCAATATTTCACGGGCCACCCTTTCTCGCCCCCTGAGCGTCCCTTGCGTCGCCGTTATGAAACGCTCGCGTACACCAGCCACGCGTAGCCTCGGTTATTGGCTCGCATATGGCCGCTGCTCGATATTTCAAACTGCACGACGAAATGGAGATACGAACGGCCTCGTGCCGTCACTGAAAAATTTCCTCGGGAGAATTACTCGGAGTTGCTAAAATTATTAAAAAAGAAAGAAAAAAAGGGAACGAAGAGGAATTTTTTTAAGTGGATTTATTTATACGAGATACGTGGAATGAAGATTGGCAATTTATGTGGAGACAGAGGGTGCGAGAGACAAGCCTTTTCGCGTTTACGGATTTAGTACAGGCACGCGTTGAAACGGACAGGCACGCGGAATTATTTGGCCGGGGTTGGTCGAATAAACGGAATTTAAATACCTCGGAAGGAAGAGGGTGATCCCGAAGAGAAGAATGATAGTCCCAGGGGAGAGATACATCCGAGAACGGCAAGAAAGGATCCTTCCGTAACCGGACAGCGTAATTTACACGCGACGAGACTACGTTACACAGTTCACTGACTTCAAAGATTACTTTTTAACAGGCACTTGTCCGCAATTCCTCCTCGTGCCTTTCGCCTTTGCACGGCCTTCGCCATCTTCCGTTAAGAATTTGTTCGAATCGTTAATCGTTTTCCGAAATTTTACATAGTCGGTGGCAAGAGACAGGACAGACAGTGCGTTTCTCTTTTATATAAATTCGGAATTTAGGGTAGATGCGCGGGGCCCCTTGGTCGTTTTGTTTTTAATTATTCCAATGATTTATAGGTTTTCGCGGGTCTATTTTGGGGTTCGCGCCGCTTTCAGAGGCGAAAGGATCATCGTTTCGACACATGTCCACGGTGGGTTCGTGGATCGTTTTAGGGTGCTGTCCCTCATTCTTCAAAAACCGGCCAGTGCATATGTCGGCGCAAGAAACATAATGTTATCAAGCTGTCCGGCAGAGAGGCGAGCAGCGAGAGGACGAAACCCTTGGGGAACCTCGTCCTCGCTCTCGTCCACTTCGTCCTTATTGATATACCGAATAAACACACTTGGCAGCTAGGCGGGATAGCTTTGCGAGGCAAATAGACTCGGAAGGACCGCGCTCTTCGCCCTGTATCCTCTCTTAAAGCGGAGACTACGATCGAACGCGCCACTCCTATATATCCCTCCGTTACTCCTTAAATGTCCATAGACATTCCATAGAAAGTATCCATAGTCGCTAGTCGAATTGAAAAATTACCAATCGTATCAAACCGCATTGAAAGAAGCGCCACCCACTTTATCCTAGTCTCCGATCTCGAAACATCGCCAAGGAAATATCCATACCTATTCTAAAAATTTAGAAATTACCATTAATCATGGGAAATGGAGTTATTGCGAAAAAGGAAGGGATCGAGATCGGTCTGAATTTTTCGCGAAAGAAAGAAACACTACCCCCTTATCCTAGTCTTTGATCTCGAAACATCGCCTAGGAAATATCCATACCGATTTTGGAAACTGGAAAATTACCAATAATAATCGAAAATGGAGTTGTCACGAAAAAGGAAAGAGATCGAGGTTGGTCTGAAATTTCCGCGTGAGAAAAACACACCACCCCCTTTATCCTAGCCTCTGATTTCGAAACACCCCCTAGGGAATATCCATACCTATTCCGAAAACTGAAAAATTACCATTGATAATTGGAAGTGTAATTGTTGCGAAAAAGGAAGAGATCGAAGTCGGTCTGAATTTTTCGCGAAATAAAAGAAACACTACCCTCTTTAACCTAGTCTCCGATCTGGAAACACCCCCTAGAAAATATCCGTACCTATTCCGAAAACTGAAAAATTACCATCGATAATTGGAAACGGAGATGTCGCGAGAAAAGGATGATATTAAAGTCATTCGGAACTTTCCGCGAGAGAAAGAAATACCACCCCCTATATCCTAGCCTTCAATCTCGAATCACCCCCTAAGGAAATATCCATACCCATTCTGGAAATTTAAAAATTACCATTAGTAATAGTAAATGAAGTTTTCGCGAAAAAAGAAAGAGATCGAGGTCGGTGTAAACTTTCCGCGAGAGAGAGCACCCCTTTGCCCCGTGCCCGATCTCGAAACACCCCCACGAGCTAATCGAAGGAAGACGTTAGGTCGTGTCGCGTTACAACCGCGCGGCTTTCAACTTTCGACCCCTATCGATCGGCGCCCTTATCGAGCCTCGGCGCACCTTGTCCACTGGCGGCTCGATGGTAAATAAAGATGGCCGGTTTTCCCATCAGCTCGCACACACGCACCCCCAGCCGTCCGCTCATGTGTGCGCCGGCCAGACGGTTTTAAATTCCGCGAGTCAAAGCGATGTTTGACATGGAAATGTTGAACGATGCATTAAACATGCCGCTTCCTCTCTTTTCCACGGAAAAAGGACGAGGAATCAGCCCTGCCTGCCCCTGCTCGCCGCGGCTATCGACGGCGAAACAGGCCCCGATCCGGGCCCCCACGCTATTGTTCGAGCAATGTTTATTTAAGCAAACGAAAGGAGCCACCGTTCCAACGGACTGAATCCGCCTTCCACCGCGCTTCTTGGACCGGCTTCCGGTTCGGATCGATAGCGGCGCGATGCGATGCCGCACTTCCAGCGCAACGCCTCCGACCGGGCTACCGATTATTCTCAACCGGGCACCCTTTTACATCCTATTTCTTTATTACCCAGAACAGTATCAGAGCATAATCGGCAATTCCAAGAGGAAAAGAAAGCTCCGTCGACCGATAGACAAAATACTCTGCGTCACTTCCAAACGCGATCAAACTTTCGGAAGATCTTTCGTGGAGTTCTCCCTCTCTCTCTCGAGAGAGAGAAAGAGAGAGACTTGGCAGAAAATTTCAACGAATGGTCCTGCAGGGCAAATAAAACTTCCCGAAGGAACTTAGGAACGCGGCGTAAAGACGGTAACGGTTATCGTTGGCAATTATCGGCGCGAGTGAAAACGGGACGAGCATCGCGAATCGGGCGATCGCGATTGGCGGAGCAGCCGCCGAGGGTCGGAGGCGAGCACCTGCAAGGGGCAATTTCGATGGACCTCTCCCTAAAAGGAACATCCCCCTCCCATTGTCCGGCAAATGACATCAAGCTTATTGCATTATTTAAAGAGCCCCGCTTTAAGGCCGCTTTAAGCCGCTGACCCTCCGCTTTTTCGGAGTGCTGCCACCGTTCCCGACCAGAGTGATTCTCCTGTCCGTCGATAGCCACGGCTCGATCTTATCGCGCATTTGCCGGCATAAGTTATGCGGATTTATTCCATCGATTTACCCGACACTTTGCTAACTTATCCTCCGATTCGTAAATAATTAAATTTACAACCAGCTCCCGGGCGAATGCTGAAGCGGTCGTCGAAAGTGTCGCAGATGCGTGAATTGATTAGACTTTCACAAAAGCGCGGTATTGGTACTCACCGGGAGATATGCCGAGTTTCACGTGGAGACTGCTGGGGCTTCTGTGATCGGGAGTGGTCACAGGGGCGGCAATGGGTGGCGACGGGTGGGGGTGTGCCGGTGCTCCGCCACCTGTCGTCGTCGTGGTAGTGGCGGTGGTGCAAGGATTTAAGGGTGAGGTCCTCTTGAAAGACTGTTCCGTCCGCCACGCGACCTCGTTATCGCCTATCCAAACTTTACCTGTGAAAACAAGCGAAAATTCTCGTTAATTTGCCGTCACACCTGCGTTACTTTTAACGCGGAACGAGCTGTAGGTACTGTACGTGCGCGTAGTGTCTTCTCGACGTCGATAAATTAACACAGTTATTACGTGTACGCGACGGTTGATACGCGCGCCGAGTCGAATCGGAGAGAAAGAGCGCTCGGAAATTATGCCAACGGACGTGTAACGCTATCGTGCATCAGGATCAAATTGCAAAAGAAAGTCCCGAAACAAATTTTCCGTCCCTCTCTCGTCTGTATTAATATAACGCTGGGGCCTTTGTGTCTGCGCAGAAAATGGCTTCTCCCCCTTCACGAGTTCGCGTAATTAGCCACCCTCCGATCCCCTATTCCTGCCAGTTTTCCCGGCTTTCCCTCGTTTCCCTTAATTTCTGGGAACAATGCCGGCCTCTGGATCTTGTTCCAGCCTGCAGTGTCTAATTACACCCTGGCAGCGCAACGTTGCCAACCCTCGCTACGCGGTGTATAGAATTATCCGGAATTTCAAATTCCTTGCCGCGAATTCGTTACACGCTCCTTCTTTAACCTCTCGCGTTATTCTCGCGAGCGTTTCGCGACGCGATCGCGAAATCTTCGACGAAGCTCTGTCGTGCCTGCCATCTCGGCAGCCCCGGGAATCTCGTCGAGAGAGCGTGGATTTGCTCGACACCCCACACGTGACCGTAGGCTGCACGCAAATATCATCCCGCATGCGTGGGACGTGAGTCAGCCCCGGCGTTATTTGCTCGATGAATGATTTAGCCTCGACCCGTCTCCTTCCAACGTTATCTCGCGTCCCTGCTCGCGCTAACGAGGGCGAGGAGGCGAACTTCCCGTATATCGGAAAGCGAGAGGGAAACACGCAGAGGGTGGGAAAGGAGGAGAGGGTGGAAAGCGGGGTTGGTCGTGGCGATTCGAACGACGGAGGGTGGTCGAGAGAGCGAGTATTCGCGGAAAGGAACGGGAGACGCGGAGAGGAGGAGAGGAAAGAAAGTGTAGCTGGCGCTAACTAAGGGCGTCGGCTAATCAATATCATCAGAGAATGGCCGCTGACCTCGAGCCGACCGGTGGACCCTCCATTCTTCCTCGATACTTATGCCAACTTTCAGCGCGCAGGGATCACTATGAATCGGGACTTTCCCCCGTTGCAGGCTCCGCGCCGTTTTCACGCGGAATTTCGAGCCGCGTGGATTTACCTCGATTAGCATGGTTAACGCGTGTGCGTGTGGAACGCGGAGCGAGGGAATAATTAACAGGCAATAAGGAATCCGAACGGGAAGATAATTATTCAGGATCGGCCGGAGTAACCTCGAGCTATCGTTATTTTCTCTGTAATTAATAGTACTGGCAATAATACCGGTAATTGGACGCTCCTTTTACCTTCTGCAACTCCCATCCACGCATCGCTTCTAAATAATATATTATATTAATTACGGGTCGCGTCGCGATCGAGGAGTAATTGATCGACCTCGGTAATCGCGTTCTCGTCATCGAATCGAAGACACGTCGATACGTCGAACGAGATAAAATTTCAGCGAGACTCCGTCGTACTGGAATACCAGGGTAATTTTGACGAACCCGCAACCTTTGGACCTCTGTACCAGCGTGGACTGGATTTGCGCGAGGGTTGTTGGCCCGTGGCGTGTCTCGAGGCCACGAATCGAACGAACCACTGCTCCTTTAATCTCGCGGTGTTTGCATGCTCCCCTCCAGCACACGGAGACAAACGGAACCACCCCTCGAGGGCGGCGAAACCGACGAGCCTCCGCGAGCACGCCCTGGAAAATTCAATTACGCCTCTGCTCGCGAGGATCGCGCCTGCTCTCTCATCGATCCGCTACACCTTTCCTTGCTTCCTCAAAAGCAACCCAAGTCTATTCTCAGAACAACGTGCAGAACGACGATAAAGCGAAAACGAAATTAATTATTACCGCGATAAAATCGCAATAACGTCGGCTGTTAAACGAGCCTCTCGTTGGCTCGTCGAGCCCCGGAGAGCTAGAGTGACCCCTGATTTTCTTAAAAACGAGCCGTGGAAATCCCAGCGAGGCGATACCGGTCCGCATAAACGGAGCCATCCATCCGATTCTCTCCCTTTGCATTCCCCTCGCTCGTTCGTCCAGCAGGCGCGAACTCCATTCACGGGTTTATCACTGTCCAGATAACGACGATTTACCTATGGACTCGTACGAACGTCGAGGGTGGAACAGGCGCAAGGGGCAGAAAGGAGGGGGCCGAAGAAGTGGAAGGGTCGAAGTGGAGGGGTGAGAGGCGGTCAGCCACCTTGCATTCAGAAGTATTTCACTTTAACGGCCCTCCGGGGGATTGGCTGACCCTGCTCGAAGACCCTTCACCGTTTCAGCATAATGGACCTCTACATTACTTATTCGTCCTGGCCAATGTCCTGCCAGAAGCGACCGCGCTCGTTTCCACGTCCTTCCATTTCCGTGCGCGATTAATCGGCGGCCTGGATCCACGTTCTTCCTGTCTACGCCATCCTGCGCCGCGGACAATGGCTAATAATGTCCTGCCAGAAGCGACCGCGCTCGTTTCCACGTCCTTCCATTTCCGTGCGCGATTAATCGCGGCCTGGATCCACGTTCTTCCTGTCTACGCCATCCTGCGCCGCGGACAATGACTAGCGTCGAGGGCTATACGTCGTACGGAGGGTGTAATTAGAAAGCCTCTGAACGCGTTACAAAGGGGCGCCTAGCGTTGCATTAATTTCCCAAAAATCGAGAGAGAAAGGTGCCCTTATAGATGATACAACTCCGAGATAATTCGATCGCGTGGAATGAAATTAATTCCGACTACGATTTCGGAGACCCGAGCTCCGTCGGAGGATCCGGCAAATTGTCTCGGGAGTCTCTCGACGCGAGCATCCACGCGATGGTGGCTATTCGCGAAACGTCCGCACGAGTCTCGAATTCCCTTTTAAAATCGACTTCGGCGTCCTTCCAGCGGCCCCTGGCAATCTCGATTCCGTTCCCTTCTCCCTGGAATTCCTCGCGTAGCCGGCGACTTCCGGTTCGCAGGGTACCGTGCGACATTAGCGGCGTCACGTACCGCGCAATTTCACCGAACGCATCCTGGAAGCGGGCAGGTGGACGTGAAATTTCGTGGATCGAAGGAAAGGTCGCGGGCAGAGGCCCGGGGCAATCTGCTTTCCCGCGGTACTCGAAAGAATTGAAAATTCCTGCTCGTCCAAGGGTTGAAGAGGTCGGCAGGGGCGGCAGGAGAGAAGGGGAGCGGAGGGAGGGCAGGGGTGGAAACGGACGCGGATAAAGCGTTCGATATAAGATTAATAGCGGAGGCCGCTGACCGAGCCGCCTGTGCACGTCGACGAGAGGGCGGCCGGGCTATATAGACGACGGTGATTCCTCTTTGAAGGTGGAATCGTGGGCAGTGGCCAAATTGAATCCTGCTTAGGACAGGAGCCGCGACGTAGGACGGGTGCCTCGGGCCCTCGGGCACTTTCTCCAATAAATAAATTGCTCCGCGCTCGCGCGAGTCCGCCGCAGCGCGGAATCCGCTCGGATTAAAATCGTTCCGGATGGTGGCGAGACACGTGGATCCTGACGATCGCGCGGAATTAATCGCGTCTACGCATACGGTACAAGGTCCGTGATTCGTAATTTCCGTCGATATTCGATTGCAACACGGTGAAATTAAAATCACGTGCACCGTTGGTGTTCCGGTCGACCGACGAAATGCCGCGAATACAGCCCTGTCCCCGATTATCGTCCATCTCGCGATTACAGGCAAATTGGACGTGTGAAAAATTCCTACGCGTATCGTTCGATAATCAAATTTCTCCGCCTCTCGTCGCCTCTCGTCGCCTCTCGTCTGCTCGGCCGATAAGATCCGACGGCCACGTGCCGAACGGGCCGAAAGCCCGCGAAGGGGGTCACGAAGGTGCCCCGCGAGAGCGGTCGCATCGGCAGAGATAACGAGCATCTACGTGCAAGCACCTCCGCGATGCACGCGTCTCGGGAGCACCTTCCCGATGCACGTGTGAACGACCTTTAATCGGTCGTCGCTTCGACCGGCTGCGACCCGGCGAGGAGTCCCGGCGATATCGTTTCCCAAACGTACGCGCTATCACGGCCCTCTCGATCGGCTCGATCTTTCGTAATTTCAATAACGAAGACGCGCTACGTCCCGGCCGATCGACGATAAACGCGTGTCACCATCGCGTCACGTACGCGTCTCGAAGACGCGTAATCGCGATCGAGATCGGCTAGTCGCGACGCGCGTACGTGGTGTGAAAATTAAAATAGAGGATCAGAAATGTGACTAGAGAAGTAGGATCGCGTGAAACTGTTATCGTTATCCGAGGCATCGAGTTTCGCAAGCGGCCGTCGAAATGGTCAGCGATACGAATTTATCGCGTTAATCGTCCTTTCATTGAAACGAAATTGCCGAACGGGCCCCGACGGGGAGGGCGAAGCGTGGACGAGGAGGCGCAGAAGAGGCAAGAACGGGTGGCAGCGGAGGCAGCGAGGAAAGAAGACCGTAAAGACGAGTCGACGAGGGAATTATATTCTTTTTTTTCCTCCTTTTTCTCCTTTTATTATCGATAACGATGTAAGTTAATTGCATCGAGGTAATTAAATTACTTCGAGAGATTCATTAGGATGACGCATTATAGTGGAAAATTTATGCTGTTTACTCTGGAACTAATAAAGTGGCTTTATCTAGAAAAAGTATCCGATTATCAAGCGTTACTACTTACGCTACGGCCAGATAATGATACTAATACGCGCGCGCCACTTTTACGGGTTTATTAGAAAACGGAAAGAATAAAAAGACGGGACACGAGCGAGCGCTAGCGCGCGATCGCGCGCGCACACACGTATACGTACACGCACACGCGGCAACGCGTTAGCTTTTATCGTCCATCGTGACGATAGTGTAGTATTTAAAAGAATCGACCGATAACATCCCGATTACTATCGAAGCCGTGATCGTTTTAACTTAGCGTTTTAACGCGTCGCGAGTCGTCGACGGGAATTCTTTCAACGATCGTTCCCTATCGATGTTACACCGAGAAAGGTAGAAAACGGAACGGTTCGAGACGCCGAAATCGTATTAACTCGGATTAATTCGTCGCCGCGTCATCGGAGGTCCAAGCGTCGTCTCGTCCACGTGGAGAAATGTGGAAAAGAGGGATGATTTCGGTGGGAAGAGAAAGACAAAGGATCGGCATTCATCGCGAGAGAACGGTTTCCCTATTTCTTGCTGGTTGCCCTTGTCAGACGGCAGATCGATAAAGCCAGCCCCCTCTCGCCGCTTCTGGCTACCTTAACGCTCGTCCACCCCTTATGTACACTTTTCCGTGCCGTCCACGAAAACGCTTTGAACCCCGAAATGCACTTTCCCTCTTCGTCCACGACCTCTCCTCGACGTTCTCCGCGATCCGCACGAAAATCGATGCTGCAACCATCGCGCGAGCCATCGCCTGCTCTCCTCCGGCGAAGAATTCGCAAGGCCTAACGAGCCACGCGGAATGCCTTCGTATTCGAGGAACGAATGGAATCGCGCGAATCGAACGGAATTATTAAAACGTTTCAATAATTCAACAGCGTAATCGGTGCTCCTACGAGGCTCGCCATTATGTAAATCCCGACTACCTGCGCGTCGACCAATAAAAAACGTGAATAATAACGAGCCGGTCGGATCGCTGGGGCTAGGCAGAGGGGATCAAACGGAGAGCGGCAAGGGTTGTGAGCGCAAGCGCGAAACCGCCCTCCGCGGACGGGCTGTCGAGATACCACCCTTCGACATAACTCCTTCCGACCGACACCTAGCCAATCTGCATGAAACCTGCGGCGCCCGGCCGCCATTTTCCCACCGTTTTAAAACCAAAGGGGAGGTACTCGGCAACCCTTCTCGGGCACCCCGCGAAACAACGCTCGTATACGCGCGACTCGCGGTGTCGAAAGTAACGATCTCTCGTGCCGAACTTCGGTAACCGTGGATACGTTGTCGAGGTTATGGCGACGACGCTGCTACCCCTGCGCCTCGTTCTCGAGCGGATGACGCGCAGGGGGTACGCTCGATTCTCTTGTGAGTACAGCTGAATGTTTATGCCTGCGGCTGGTGGTCGACGTACCGTGTCGAGCATCCCTGCCGGGGTTGAAACGTTACGAACGAGAGCGGAGAAGCATCGCGTAGGATTTCGGGCGGCCAGCTACGCCCCGTCTGTGTCCGCACGCAGAAACAAAGACGATTAATGGAGCCGGAGGAGAAGGCAATTCGTATTCCGTATTACGAGGTAGGAAGGCGGAGATTAATTTTCCACGAAGAAAGCCGCGAGCAAACATTTTCCACGAGGATCGGAGGTTCCGGAGCACGGGACTGGTAATACCGGCGCGTCGCGACTTCAAAGGGTGGAAAACGAGGGATGGCGACGGCACACGGGGGATGGGGAGCCGATTTTAAAATCACAATGGCAGACACACGTCCACGGCGTCTGAACCATCCGCCCCTCCTCGCCCCAAAAAGCCGGCTGGGCCCGTCTGTTCGCTCCCCGGCCAAGCATCTGCGTCTATTCCGCTCCTAAACGCTTCTTCCCGCGTACCGACGCACACCACCCTGTGCCTCCGTGTCCGTGTCGCGTCGCACAAATGGGCGAACGTGCGTGGAAAGGTGCGTGGCACGAACCCAGCACGCGTTTCGAGGCATTCCGCAGGAACGCAACCCCTGCCGGCACCTCGCGACCAGCGATGGGGACACCGGGGTGGCCACCCCTTCCTCAAACATTTTAAACTTTTCCTTTTTTTCCCTCCAAACCTCTCCCTCGGTTCACGATGCGCGAGGTTACGCTCTAACGACGCACGACTTTCGATCGAAAAGGGTCGGCAATGGGGTGGCTGCCGCTGTCTGCCGTTACGCCATTTTTTATTCCCCGTCACCGTTCCTCCCCGGCGAATTTCCTCGCGGATGTATCGCGAGCACGCGCGAGTTCGTACTCCGTGCAACGTGCCCTTATCTCGATCGCGACATAGGCGCATACATCGGCACAGGATCGGGGGAATATCGACGAGGATCGACCGGAAAACCGCAATGAAAATCGAGCTCGATGGCGCGCGCGTCCCGCCTAGTTCCGCGTCGGGGGTACGCGAGGATAATCGGGTTTCCGGCGAATCGTTGGGCGATCGGCGAATTAATGGACGTCGAGGAACAGGTGCTTTCGCACGACGCGGCGGAAAATGGCGGTTTAACGAGGAACCGGTGTTTGGCTCGGGGAGAGGCGAGCAAACGATATTCCTGCGATTAATTATGATAATTTCGGAGCGACTGGCCGGATCGATTTGCATTCACCGCGAAGCTCGCGATCAGCCCCGGCGCGTTCGGGATCGCTGCGCTGCGCGAACGCGAGCAGACTGCGGCGACGAGATCGAATTCGCGATGCATTTATGCGAGTTCCACGGCGCGGATGCACGTGGGAACTGGCGATAAGGCGGGCGGCGGACGGCTTATTAAATTCCTGCCTGCTTCCCCGGCCAATCGCCGGCAATCATCTCGTACCTCCCAGTTTCTCTTTTTCACTTGCTACATAATTAATCTACCGGTGGCCGCGCGGTTTCGCGCGCTCGCGCGCACCTCGCACCTCGTTACTTTTCCGTCGACGTTTCAGCCGCGCGCGCACGCTTATCCGTCTCGCGAGCCGATCTATTCATCATCCGACGTTCGCGTCCAGCTACGTGTCCGATGAGTTCTCACGGTGGTCGACGATCGTGCCGGTTCGATCGCGGATCCTAGTCGGCTCGATTTCGAACTAGACGCGTTACGTTGCGGAATGTCGTTGCACGGTGAATACCAGCCGCGATCGCGCATAATAATTTCCAGAAAAATTCCATCCGGTCGTTTTACCTTGCTCATTACGCGCTGTGTAATTCCTCGTAACGATATACGCGGCGCGTTCGGAGCGTACGGCTGGTTATACTTTGAAATCGAGGAAACAACGTCTCGAGGCATTTAGAACCGGATGGAACGTAACACGGGCTACGAGACGGACGATTTCATTTTCAACGCCACACTGATCACCCTTCGATCGAAGGAAAAGCAATATCTCGCGCGGCTCGCCGCGGGAATCGGCAGACGGGCAATTATACGGAAACTTTGACGGGCGCTGCTCGCGATGATTATATGTCTTTATTTAGATTAATCGCGGCTCCCCCGCTCGATGCAGCTGTGCGTAACAGCGACGCTCCTTAAAGGATGAATTAAACCATCAACGAACGAGGGACCAGGTTAGACGAGCGTTACGCCGCTGGCTGCCTTGTCCACGGATCCGTGAATAAGAAACGCGAAAGGGACTGAAACGTGGCAGAAAATCATTTCCTATTCAGCCAGCGGTGAGCCTTTCTAACCTCTTACTTTCTGCTAGTGAGTATGGCTAGCGCATCTTATTTCATCGCCGGCCCTGGCTAGGTTAATTAAAGCGTTATTATGCCGGTTGCCTTCGCTGTTGCTTTCGCGTAGCGTTTCGCTTTTGATACGGCTGCGTTTTCCCCGTACTCGTTGAAAACGAACGCGCGATCCACGGGGAAACTCGTGCCTATGGGAATTCGTATTCAAATAGGGCAGAGTTAATAACCTTGTTCGTTGCATTCGCGACGCCGGCTGGTGAACGTCATGGACAATGGCGATTCCCATGTTGCCGCAGCGACGCCACCTAGGGAACACGGTAGCGGAAGATTTACAACCATCACCCGGATAAATCCCAGAGACAATGAAAGGCTAACGTTCCGAGCGAACCTTCAACGATCCGTCGCTCTTTCCTTTCCATCCGTTTCCGATCATTACGTCTCGGAGAAAGGGTTAGGTTAGGTTAACTTAGGTTAGGTCTCGCGGAACAACGTCGCAGGCGCTGGATAAACGCGAGTAACCGTGATAGTTTCGCCTAACCTCTCTTAACACGTTGCGTACCGCATAGAAATATCTAAGACATGCGTCAGGGATCGCACGTTTCCATAAAACAGTGCATTGACATGCAAGTTCCATAACAGACACGAGTGAAAAACGAGAAAATTCGCGAGCGATTCTCAACAGATGGCGCGCGGAACACGAGAAAACCCGAGAACGGTACGGAAATGTGTTGTTAACTATAAAAATTCTGCGTTTCCACCTTTCCTGTCGCAATGAACAATCCGCAAGGCTTGCTGTCGAAGTGCAGCATCGATGAGTGTGTAACCTAGGCCAATATCGACCTGACGGGGCTCTGCACAAGCATTTTCCTTTAATCTTTGTCTCTTTTAGCGGCGTTAGGAACGCGACGGTTCAGTTCCTTGCAGGCAAACCATCGGAAATTAGTATCTTCCCTTTTTCCTTTCCCATAATTCCTTCTATAAGACCTTACGTCTCGATCCGTTTCGATTCGGCGTAGAAAATATCCTGGAAGCGCGAAAGGTCGAAACATCGATTCCCGCGATATACTATTTTTACCGATTTATTTGGAATATATGAAAAGTTGGACGCGATTGGATATTATCGGAGAGATGGGATAATACCTGTTTAAAGCGATGGAAAGATCCGCGGAGGTATTCGCAGGACGAACGGACGCGAATGAGCACGAGCCGGCCGCGATCTCGCGTTCGGAAGTGGCGGCTACTCGATACAGCCACCGGTGCAGACGGAGAAGGTAAAAGCGGGGACGAAAGAACCGGGAGAAGAAGAGGAGGAAGAAACGGGAGAAGAAGAGGATAAAAAAGAAGCGGTACAAGGAATAAAAAAGGGGGAAAAAGGGAGAAAGAAACGAAGAGATCCTTAAAGCAAACTGCCCGCCTCGAAGCTCGGCTCAGCTGGGCCTGGAGGGGTGAATTCGTCGCCCGATAACCCGATTGGCTGGCCTCACCGCCAATGCAACCGCGCTCTCCGCGAATGCAATCGGCTGATGCATTTCTGCGTGGATGCGTGCCCGAGTGCGTGCACCGGCTCCTGGTGCATGCGTAATGCGTCTCACGATCGGGCCCATCCTGCGAGAGGTTAAATCGCGGATGAAATTCTTCCTCGTTCCAGGAAACGACCCGAGAACGCTCGTTTCGAAGCTCTGGGCCTGTTCCATTATACTCCATTATATTCCGAGCGGATACCGATCCTCGAATAGCGAGTCCCGATCGACTCCTCGAGGATCTTTCATCGCCTTCGAAATATTCCGTAATAAGAAATTCGTCGATGGGATTTTTCGAGTCGAGATTGAGGAAAACTCGCGGAACCGAGAAATTTCGAGGCACAGTGGCCCGGATTGGTCCGGTTGGAAGAGAGACGAACGAGTCTATCGGAGCGTAGGTGCGCCGAGGGATTGGCGCGCGGTCGAGCTGTTGCTCGCATAAGAGTAGAAACGCGCGTGTTGGCGTGTGTGTGCGAGAAACCCCGTAGGACAGGGACAAAAACTGGTAGGCCCGCGGACCGGTCGCCCGTATTGCCATTGCGGGCTGCTTCTCTGCCGACGCGACTTCTCTTGATCGTTCTGTTGCGCTTCTGCAACGACGGAAGAGGGGGAGGTAATGCCGGACGATCGAGGGAGGACTTTTCTCACGGAGCGACGGAGAGAAAGAAGAAGCTGCCGTGGAACGACAAGCCGCTGCACGGAATCGGCCGAGAGTATGCCGCGCGTCTCGTCGTTTCGGCCTTCCGTCCAATCGCCGGCCTCCTCCTTGCAAATTTGCATCGACCCGGTTCCCTCGTTCTGCCACCGTTTTCGCGGATGACTATCGTCGCACGCGCACAACCGCGCAAAGATCGCGCAAAGGCGTAGCAAAGAACACCCTGAAATCGTGCATCTCGACGATGGAAATCGGCTCGCTGACCGACGCTCGGCCTCTGTCATTCCGTTAATTACCATCCAGAAGCGAAGACTTTCGACACGCGAGCTCTTTGTCGTCCTGGCCACCGTCCGGAGGTAATTGGCGTGACGTCGCGTTGTGTCACGGAAAATAAAAGCTTCCCAGAGACACCACCGATTTCCCCTTTGCGTCTGGCGGACGCCTTCTGCCACGCAGGCTAGCTTCGAAATCGTGAAACCTGGTCGAAATCGTGAACATTCGTGAACACTCGTAAGCGTAGCTGGAACAGCGTGGCCGGTTACAACGGTTCACGGCTCGCCTCGACGTGGAACGCCTAACTTCTCGGAACGATCCGAACTCTTATCAGACATTCCTTCGGCCGGATCTCCGATAAAGCGGTTCCAGCTCGACCCAGAAACGGTTCGTTTAACGCCGTTGCCGAAATTCCGACGGGCACCTGAAGTCGAATTCTCAAAGGTCCGTGTAAACCCGTAATCCTCGTATCGAGTGTTACAATGGACGACCGATAAACCGGTTATGCGTGTGCGTTCGAGGACGATAACGGTGTGCCGAGGGCGCACCTCCGTTTTACATGTTTTAACAGTCAATAAGATTATCTCAGCCGAGTAATGTCGAATAAATCAAACAGCGGTGCGCGGGTAAACTCGCGCGTATCGATAACCTCGATGAACGAGCCGGAGACGTGGAAAACGCGCGCCGCCTCAATAACCTGGCCCGATTGCTGTTTGCTCTGCTTTCGAAACCACGTTAATATGCGGCCACGAGCCGTGGAAATTAATCTTCGAGCAACTGTAGAAACGATACTCGCTTTTCAGGGAATAGAAAATTTCTCGTCTTTATCGACTCGTTCAAAAGCTAACCTCCTCCATCGCGCGATCGATACGAAACGCGAAATGCAAATCGTCTTTGGTTTGCATTTTCGAATTCATATTCACCGGTGTTTAACATTTCGAATTGAAAAGAGTTTCGTATACAAACCGAAGCGATTTGAAACTAGCGATTTAATTTTAATTTCAACCATGGCACGAACACCCGAATTATAGACCAATTAAGCAAACGTCAATTAGTCTCGCCGGTGAGTTTCGTTCGTTAACTGAATTTCCTTGACGTATCTATAACTCCGACGACCGGCTCGAACGTCCAGGTTTCGCAATCCCTCGATCGGGATACGACGTTTAATGGCCTTATCCGGCGGCCCCGATCGTTCGATCCCCCGATTCTCGAATTTCCAATCGCTAATTTCACCGTGCGCGCAGGCGTCATGGAAAACCGCGATCCATCGATATCGATCGATTTCACCACCGAGACCCACCCTTTCCGATCGTCTCTTTGTAGTAGACTCTCACTGACAGATGAATATCGCCGGCTCTTCCTCTGGCCGCCATTCTCCGAGCGTAGGTATACACCGATTAATCGAAGGGTGGTTTCGCCGAAAGTTTTGTTCGCCGATCGCTACGGCACTGGGACGAAGGGGGCAGAGGAGCGTCCCTGGGGTGGTCGGTGGCTCCCACCTGACCGAAAAGTGGATAATTCTTGTTTCAACTCGGAGGCAACGGCTTCTGGGAGACCCTCGCTTCTTTCAGATATTTCTTCCTCCCTGACAATTACTAATTTTTATCTTTTATTTCAATTTAACGAAGAGTAAAAATCGCGTTTCGAGCGATCGTGTATTTTATTTTAGAATCGCGCGTGTCGCGTCGAATCGATCTTACCTCGATTCGCGGATCTTTTTGTACGGTGATTTATTATTGGAACACGTCGAGGCCCTGTATCTGGGCCCCGGAAGCATGAGAACGTTCGTTGGAAAGACAGCCAGAAGCTAGTGCCCGCTTGAAAATCCTCGACGACCCCCGTGCCACGATATCGAGGCCCCCGGTTCGCCGAAAACGCGTAAAAACTGTGTGAAAAAGCGTTGGTTCGGGGTGAAATCCGACGCTGCACGGATGCTTTTTCTCCCCGTAACGACTCCCTTTAATATCGCGCAAGGCGAAAAGAGAGGAGACGAGAGAGAGAGAGAGAGAGAGAGAGTGGCGAAATGACGGGGTAGTAGGCAGGTAAATTTTTTCCCGATTTCGGAAGATCATCTCGCAGCGGACCTCGTCGTGGAGGGATGAAATGAAAGGGGGACGCGGATGATGCATATCCTGCATATTCACCGGATTTTTCTAAACCTCGGGGTAGTCTTTTGAGTGGAAAAAAAGAAGCGAACGAGGACGGAAAAAGCGGGGGAAAAAACGAGAAGTGGCGTAGAAGAAGCGATTCGGGGTAGAAAAAAGCCGGCCGGGGGAGGGGGTTGAATGCTAAGGGGTGAAACCGTCTGTTTTTTGAACGCAAATCCTCCGCTTTAGAAATTCCCGAATTTCTAGGTCATGGGAAGGTACGAGACCGATGAATGGCACCGAGTTGCCCCGATCTTGGAAACTGATTTTTTTCCGCCCTTTTCCGTCGACCTGGCCCCGTCCATGGGCCTCCTCGCGGCCTCCTCTGTTCGTCCCGAAGCTTTCTTCCAACTCTCGCCGCTAGTTCCACGTTCGCTCTTGAAGAGGAAAGGGCTGTTCTCCGAGGAAAGAGACGTGGAATAATTTTCCATCGAAAATTGCCATTCCGAAGACAAAAGAAAAGAAGAAGAGAAGAAGAGACGGAAAATTACGTGAGTATAATTTCTATCCACGTTTTATATCTTTCCCAGAATAATTCGTCACGAAATTCTCGAAAATCATCCGAATATATTTAAATCGCTGTACGATTAGAAATTATTTATTTATTTACTTATTTTAAACAACCCTTTGGTAACAAGAAAAATAATAATATAGTACAGAGTCATCTAAAGTTGTTCTTGGCCGATAAAAGATACTATGCTTAACCCTCTGCACTCGACGATTTTTTGGCTAGAGAAGAGTAGAAATTCAAAGATTCTCTACTAAAAAATTGACGATACATTTTGAGCAGTAAATACAAAATTATAGAATTATTTGACTACGATACCTCGCACACTGTTGCATTACATTAAATTTGATATATTAATTAATATCGATCTTCCAAATTTTATGAAATGATGACTGAAGCTCACCTCTCGAGTGCAAAGGGTTAAAATGAGTGGGTGAACGAGAAAAATTTAAAGACTGGGAGAAACGATTAACGTTAATAAAAATTCCGTTGAAACAGTTGTAGTGACCGTAAAGGTACTCGTGCTGCTACGGGTTTCAAAAAATTACGGTATCTTAAAATTAAGCGTACACAAAATTATATTTTACTTCGCATAATTAACCGAATCGTAGGAGCTACGAAAGACGACGGAAGTGGCAGCAGCCGATCGAATTTCCGTAATAACCGATACGGCCACGTAAACGAGTCGGCGGTCTCGATCGGAGATCATAAGCGATCGTTTCCGAATGTAAATGAATCGCCCCTTTATCGGAAGACCGAGAGAAAGCACGGAGAAATTCGAGATTCGGATGCATTGAGAGTGCAACCCTGCGGTCCGCTTCGTCCACGCTCATATTGAGTCGTCATAGAGCGTTCGCGTGCATCAGACCGGGCTCATTGTCCTGTCATTCACTCGTCATCCCCCGCCTATTTTTCCCCGTGCGTGCGCGCACGTAAGAGGAAGAAAAATAAACCACCCCTAATTCACGTTTCCCTCCCTCACGATTACGCGAAACGCCGTGGTCCTAAGCCAGGATCAACGATCCGCCGGATTCTTCTCTGGATCTTCTCGGTTCTTCTCGATTTTACGAAACTGTTGCGTTTCTCGTCGTTGAGGGATTAAGACCGAGAAAGGTACATTGGGAATCGAGCCTCGCAAAGTATCTCTCGACGAGCGTTTATCCTTAGGGTAGGAAAATTTTTAGCACGCACGAGATCGATCGATAGGAGAGGAAAATAAAATTTCGCGATTTAACCCTTTCACTGCCACGTTGAAATCACATGTTTCCCTCAGGACGTCACGGGAGTGCACAGCTAGATGCAAGATTCGTTCTAATATGTTTTTGATGTTGCAATAAAAATTTTTAATCGTTCAATGGGGCACTTTTTATTTCAAGGTATCTTCTAATTAGCGGATATATTCAAAATGCACTAACTGTAGTTCAATGTAGTTCGAGTAGTTCAAACGCTCTGGTCACCAATGACCACCGTGACAGTCAAAGTGTTAACCCTTTCGTTACTACGGATGACTATAGTTACCGGTTACAAAAATTGCAGTAAAAATTAAAATAAATTTCGCTTAGCTCTCTTGGCAAAGAATTGTAATCGCTATAGATTGATGATTTGATTTTCTTTTTCGTTTTCTTTTCTTCTTCAGAAAACACGGCCCTGAATGCTAAAGACTACGCACGCGTAATGTTTCCACCTTTTACACGGCGCTTTGTTCTACGGGAGGGACTCTGCGGCCATATCCGTTGTAGCGAAAGGGTTAATAGCGCGTGGGGATAAAATTGCGAATAATTTGAACGACCCCCGATTCGAGCAGGGACGTTAACACTAAACCTACCATGGTCAAATGATCGGTGAATTTCAAATAAGTAGAAGCTTTAGAAAATGAAGTATCATTGAAGAAAATATCAAAAGAGAAAATGATTATGCGTATATTGGAAGAAAAATGGCGAAGACCTGGAGTGATTAAGATGATAACGCTGATCGCGGAATTTTTAACGAAAATTCGGTAAATTGGTGATTTAGACCATGCTAGGTTTAGCGCTAATAAATTGGTAATTTCGAAATGGACGCGCGAGGAGAAGGCCGGAGACGGATATGAAAAACGATTGAACGCGGAATCGATAATAAGCGAACGTTCTCGTAGTATTGAAGAATCGACACAGCACGTGCGTTGGACCAACGTGAATGTGACTTTTCAAAATTCAGCTAGGGTGAATTCGAAACGAACAATACCGCGCACCGCGCAGCTGTCCCATCATTACCAGCCTCGTCGCCATAACTCTTGCAGCTCGTCGGGACGCACAGAGAGTACGCGTTTTGAAATGAAACGACTGCGACCGAATCCTCCTTTCTAATCCAGTCGCTCGGATCATTTTGCCATACCAGATGTCGAGTCTCGCAGCGTTCATTTGCCTACCACCTCGGTGTCTTCTCCGCGCTCTCGGATATCTGCGAGATGTAAATTTTTGCGCGTGAATCGGCCCCCGATGAATCCCGAGGAAATCACGAACTTCCCCAAAAAGTTCACCCTATTCGAACCACGAGATATTCACGAGCGTTTACCCCTGCGAATGCCGACTGCCATTTGCAAACGGAAGAGGCGAAGCGCGAAGGGAAGCGGTCTGAACGCGGCTGGGAAATCAATTCCAGGCCAATTTGCAGTGTCTTTGAGCGCTAGTCGTCGACTGGCGCCTTAAAAGTGCGTAAATAAATAGATTCGGACGTGGCTGGACCGAGGGCGAGGCTGTGGAAACGAGACAATAAGCCCGAAGGGTCCTCTCGGCGAGAACTCAAAGAGTGCCCATGCTGCGACACTCGTCCGGTAATCTAATAAAGGGGTTGCCTCCGCTTCCCTCGCCCCCTCCAACCTCGCATTCCTCTTATTTCTTCGTCGTCTCTCCCCGTACGCCCTCTTCTCCCCATGATTCCAAGGTAAATATTACCCCAAAAGATTTCGACGAGCGACGGAAAATGGGCAATTTCTATTTCTTAAAGCTGCCACCTCGCAAGAACGTTCCGGCATCTCGCGATATTTCCCCGTGACGGACTCGCGAAGCGGGGAAATTTTAGCGCGAGCGAGCCAAAGTCGTCGCGACGGAAGGGGTGGATCGAACGTCGCCAACCAAGTGTGCCCTCTTCCTCGAGATCACTCTTTTGGCATACCGTCCTGCTGTCTATTGGCAGCCTTTCGAACGTGTTGCTCCGAGCTCACCGATTCCACAGTTACCGAAGGTTTCGCTGCCTTTTCGCTCGACCTTCGTCAACCCCCGCGTTCAACCACGCTACCTAATCGAATTTAGCTTCGTCGCCAACGGAATATTACTCCTCTATTTTCCTTCAGACATTTCTTCCGACTTTTCTTCCGACTTTTCTACTGATTTTTCTTCCCATTTTTCCACCCCGATAACGCGAGGCACGTACGAATTCGTCGCGAGAGAAATCCATCCACGATGCGCTCGAGTGTTACCAAACTGGAGAGACGCAGCGTCAAGTAGCCGATGATTAGCCCGGCACAATGCCCGCAGGAACTTTCCATGCTGGAGTTTATGCCGTTTGAATTGGTCCGGTGAACCGGAGAAATTTTCGCAAGGTGCACGGAATACCGGTGTTCGCGTACGTGGGAAGTGGAGGAGAGAAAAAATGGACGAGAGAAAGAGAGAGGTCTTTCAGAAACGGCGGCTATTTACGAGACTGAATGGCAGAGAGTCCTCGAGGGGGTAAAGCGGCCGCCACCCCTAATTCCGCCCCTGAACACCGCTATATCGACCAGCCAGCTCCATTCGGCCATTCCGCATTTTAAAGGGAAAATTTCGCTTCGTTTCGGCCAGACTTTCTCTCGGCAGATTATTCGACGAGCTCGGATGGAAAATAACGCGACCTCTTGCTCCTGGCAGCTCCTTCTCCCCAACAACCATCTAATTCCTGCGTCACTCGCGATTCCGGAAACCAACCCCTCCGTCCACGTTTCTCTATCAATCATCGTTTCCGTGACTGAATTAAAATTCCTCGAATTTCCACCGAGTTAATCAGCTATCTCGCGCGTTCCCCCGTTGCTGCGTTTCGGCTTCGTAGACGCGGCGAAGATTCGGCGGAGCGATCTCGAGGGAGAAAAATCCGTGGAACTCGGAAACGAAGAGGTCGAGGACGGAGGAACGGAGAAGGGACTAAACAAACGAGTACTCTTCATCAGGCAACGAATTCCGAGGTTGTTTGCTCGCGCCGGGGTCCGTGCACCGGCGCGGGTGGGATGCGTGGCGAAGAGAGGGAAAACGAATTCGACGAAGGGAGAAAGTAACTGCCAAAGGTCCCGCACGTGACGTCCTTTCCGGCCTCGTCATGCGTCCTTCTCCTCCTTCCGGTACCGCCTCCGCCCGGTGTTTGTTTTAGTTATTTTATCACACGGCCGAGAAATCGGGACACCTCGCAAACTTCCGTCCGTTCGAGGAACGAATAGTCGTATTACGGGGATTTGTAGCGACGCCGCGCGCCAGCTCAAGGTGAACGAATTAGCATGGGAGAGGGAACACCGGGCGACGCCAGTCGAGTATCGGCATTCGCGCCAGTCGGATGGCGTCGGAGTATTCTTCTATTCAAATGTCGCGTCTCGTTTTCCCCATTTACATTTCCCGTCTTAATCCTGATCACTCGGTGACCTTAGAAATCCTTATCGATGAGATTTCTTGGCAGTACAGGTATGGTTATCGAGAGATAATTAGTACAATTGGTACTCGCTTATGCGTTGAGATAACGATGCAAAATGACTAACGAGGAACTGTGCATGCCTTATATACTTTGTCCTGCTACGAGACGTCACTCTTTATGGCTCTGATACCAGGAACCTCGGACAAGTGGCAGATCCAGTCTCCATTTATTATCGATGTCCTCCAACGATTACCCGCGTAATTACCGTATTATTAAGCTCTTTGCAACTAACTAGACTCTCCAGTTCCTATTCGTGTATACTCCATTTTAACGTCGAAACTGAGGTTCGTAGGATGACAAAGGAGATTAACCCCCAGCAGTGCCCTCTGCTTTTAAATAATTTTGCTCAGTCAAATATTTCGACGATGTATTTGGAAACGACACGTGTGATTCGAAATTTTGGAGTACCCAAGGATAAAATAAATTTCGAGTCATGGTGCACTAAACTGTGAAATGTGTGAAAGGAAAGTACGACGACTTTATCGGGAATATAATATCACGTCTAACGAATAATTGTTAGGTTAACGATTTCGTGGAGCAATCGGCGCGTTGAAATTCGAGGGCCAGCTGGTTTGGCTATGCAATTGGAAAACCGACATTGAACGAAATTTGACACGCGCGATCGTGATCGATACACGAGGAGCTTTAGAATTCACTTTCACCCGGACTACTTAGCATACGGAGCACCTGACGACCCGTTACTCCGATTAATTTACGATCGATGGTTTCATGACTCGGTTTATTGCTCCACTAATTTATCGCACGCCGCATATTACACGACTTCCTTGGCTAATTAGCATGCGACTACCAGCCAGACGATCAACGTAACGATGTTGCGCAACGATTTGTGTATCGTGGCTGCACAGAGTGTGGCCGCGCGGCCCGCGCCGAGCGTACCACCGGCGGAGGTGTTAATTATATACGGATAATTACCGGCGTCGCGAGTACGTACGACTCCGAAACCAGGAAATATTCAGTTTGCAACTTTCTTATTCCCGATGGTCCGTTTCTATTGCGCGAAGAGTCTCACGGATCCACGGATCTCCGCGGGACAATAAATCAGTCATCTTCAACGATTCTTGCGCAACACTATCATACATCACGGATGAAAGACTCGGGCGAGCTGCGAGATACTTTTTAGATGGCAGAAACATTAGGAAAGGCTTAAAGAGCAAAAGATCGCGCTGGCACAATGGCTGGATTGAGAGGTCGACGAAAAGATGCACGGTGGATCAAAGGCAAAACGATCATCCGGAAAAGCATTAATAATCCGTCGTGGTACTTTTGCAAGAGGGCGGCAGAGCCACGGGACATCGGCTGATTTACTTTCGCCGATCGTGTCGGCGTACTTCCATCGAAAGTAATGCTTCCCGTACCGAGATGTAGTATCACGATCTACCGATAAATAAAACACGCGAGCGTGTGCGCCACTACGGTTGGATCGCGGGGACGTCCACGATCTAGGGGCGACTCTGCCCACCCACGTGCAGCAATTCGTCCCGGTACACGCACGTGAGCACGCCTACGACCCGCGAAACTCCGGATCCGTCAAGATCACTGTCACCCGGCCTCGAGGTTAATCGAATTTTTCCAACCACGCCTTCCAACTTTCCTTCGGACAGGCCAACGGGATCCTCCGTGTGTCGCGTTTCCCATTAATAATTCGAATTCCTAGCAAATATGCTCTATCCTCCGAGACTTTAGCCATTGGCAGTCGAGAACCGACTCTGTGCTACCGGGTAGCAGAATTACGAAGTTTATAACAATATGCAGGAGGTCCCTCCAATATGGTAACAGTGTCGACAGTCGCAGGTATCCTCGGTGTAGCTGGAAGGGACGAAAGGAAAAGGAAGGGATGCGTTTCGTTCCGGGTCTAGCGGATTCATCGGTAAGGCTACCCTAGTAAACCTTAGACCTGGATACCATTGAAAGATTGGGAAGTTATATATACAGGAAAGTGAAGGTTTTCCGAGGACTTGCGAAAAAGTCCTCGAATCTTCTTGAAGTCAGAATCCACCTAGCAACGAGGGTGAGAACGATGATCGCTACAAATGTAACCGTGTTCTCCGTTTTTGAGTTGCGTCGTGACACTGGAACGAATTTCACCCTGATCGACAATGTTCTCTGTTCCACAGGCCACCTAGTAGCATGCAGGAAGTCGGCGCTAGGACGAATCTCGCGTGATCTTGAATCTGCGCAATCTCATCGTCTCGGCGTAACCGTGCCTCGATTTCCCCTGAAACGGAAATGGTTTGGCTCGAATGTATATAGAGCAGGCGGCCGGGAATGCCCCGTTCGCGAACGGTAAAGGCGAGGCCGAGGAACGAGGGACGAGGTGGCATTCGGTGAAACGGACGATAAAGCGAAGCGGATGGAGCGGCTGGCGGAAGAGGACGGATTAGCGGCGGACTGGGCAGCATCGGGAGGAACGAATCCATGGATCCGTATGGGTGCTTCTCGCGCTGCTTTACGGCCGGCCAATCGCGGCGTCATATCTCCGCAGGACCATCCATCAACCCACGGGAGAGAACAACCTCTGTTCTCGACCTCGTCTGTCCTCCTACGAGTGTCGTAACCTTCGCGAGCGCCACGACCTCCGCGGCAACCCGGGGGACGTCGTGCGTCGTTTCGTGCTCGAAATGGCCCCCGACTGTCCCCCGTTCGCCGACGTGCTTCGCGATTTTCCTGCGGCGGGCAACGTTGGCTGTCGACGCGTCGTCTTCGTCGATGAGAATTAGTAAAAATTAAATATCAAAATAAACTGTACATCCTAGCCACGCGGGGACAATCCCTGCTTCTGCGTTTTGCCTTTTGTCTCCCGTTTTCTGGAGACGTCTCGTGACCTTCGTGGCCCTAAACAGGCAGGTGAGTTGTAACATCTGTACAGTTTCTCCATCGTTTCCACTGGCTACTATTTCCTTGCATTATAACCCCCTAACGAGGATTCCACTTTGAACCCGTCGATTTCGATAAACACAAGAGCCGAGAATCCACGTAGAAGGGTTCCAGATGCAAATTGCACAATGTCACCGTTTCCATCGCGAGTGGTCGTAAAGGTGGTTGTACGCGGAGGTTCGTAATCCTACCGTTGGATCCGTTAGCCGGTAATGCGTCGTGGAAACTGATTAACTTTCTAGATCGATCTCACACCGAACCAACGAATCGGCGAAGCCTCGAAACGCGGCGTTCTCCCGAGGCATTAACGAGCGTTAACCCTGTATTAATTCTCCCTACCACTCCCCGCTTTAATGAGACGCGCGATAATGATGCTTTATGCGTAGAATCGAGAAGGATGCCGGGTAACGAGCGATCGAACGATAGTAATATTCGACCCCCCCTCTCGAACGCGATTCCTCTTTTCTCCGCCATTGCCAGGCTACCGGAAAAATTTTCGTATCGATTCCTCGCGTTAAATCTCTCTTTGGCTCTCCAGCTATCTTTCGTCCCCTGTCCGCGAATGTACGACGATTTTTCGAGGCAAAAGGACGTCTCAATACGGAGGTACCGAGGCACGAGTCGTACTCCGGTGGTGCCAAGGGTCCGTAATATATGGCCCCTAAATCATCGGGCAAGAGTGGATATGGTGGCCGCTCCATCTAACCAGGGTAACCGCTCCGTAAACATATCAATCAGGGCAGCGTGCGTGGCGTTAGACGCGTTCTCTCGCGTGTATGCATATGATAATCGAAATTCCATCGCGTGAATCCATTCCGCTGGAATTCGCTGGCAATTACGGCGAGTAAATTGGCAACTCTCGTTCCCGTATCGTTTTCGCGTTTTCGAGCGAGAGTCTAATGGCAAGAACGCGAAAGAGAAGTACGAAGAGAGAGAGAGAGAGGAAAAAGGGAAAAAGGTGGAAAAAGCGAGCGATGCCGGGCAGGAGGATAGAGAATTGGCGAACATGAAACGGCGCGATGCAAGGAGCAAACAATGAAGAAATAGACAACGAGCGAACCGAGACGCACGCAATTCCGATGTTGCGCGCCCATAGCCTGGCGAATGGCCGATTGTGACGCGGCGCGATCGCGTGCGCCCGGTTAATTCCCCCCGCGGACCTAAATAAACGAGTAAAAATAATTTGTAGCGTTTTCCAATTCCCCTCGCGTTAGCGCGAAATATCAATCGCCGCCGATGGAGCCGCGTCCGGCCGCTCTTCTTATTGGCCGCGGCGTTTATTGGCGTAAACGCAATCAAACCGGTCGATGGCCGATCCCCGCGAAAAAGCAACAAGACCGAACGCGCCACCGGGAAAGAAAAAAATCTCCGCCTCGGCAAACACCGACACCTATAGCATTCCTCGAATTTGTACAAAATTAATCGTTTACGCGGCGTTCACGGTGTTTAATCACCGATCACGATCTATTAGCCGAGCGTAAATTATTAGTTTGAGAAAACTCCGAAAGTTCAACATCCACGTTGTTACGAAGATCGTGGTCCCGTGTACTGTCACCCCCTTGCCGTTTTAGTACCATTCCCGTGACACGATCTTCCACGCGCCAACGAGACCGGGCTCCCTTTACGATGTCCCCCAATCGACCACGGCGTTCCGCGAGAACTCGCGCACGGCTCCCTTCGTTAATTTACGATCTCGCGCCAGCTTCGATTATCCGATTAATCCGACAGGGGCCTGACTTCGTGCCCGTGTTCGACACAATTTCCGCGCGACAAAGGGCGACCCGTGCTCCGTCGCGCTGTTTCGAATATTACCGTGAATATTCGTGGAAGGATTCCGGGACGAAGAAACGAAACGCGTTCCCGACGATCATCACGGTAATCAGCCCTCGCGAATGGTAGTAGCATCGTGGCGTTGCAGGCGGATGAAGTTGTAGCCGGGGAGCGGGTAACAATGAGTGCAGTGATAATGCGTCTCGCGCGGTGAATGGATGAAGAAGACGTGAAAAGAAGTGGAAGCGAAGGAGGAGAAAGAGGAGAAGGAGGGACGGCGATGCTCGAGCTTGCCCAAGGAGATCATTAGTCCACCTGGCTGTGGCCCCGGGTAACGCTTAACCGCTTGACAAGCGTTGCGGGCCGTTATCGGTTTGTCCCTAATTATGCACACGTGACCACGGTGCGCGAAGCCTCGTGGGTATCCACCGCGTCTTTTCCTTCCTTTTTTCTCCCCCCTCCGTTGCTCCTTTCTTCTCGCTCTTCCCTCGTAGCGAGACCGGGAACGAGCGGCGCTGTTTAAAATTAATCGCATTGTCTTCGCTGACTCGTTCGATCAACCGGCGCGTACGTCCTCGAGACACCAATGAATGGGCCAGCTGCATCCCTCGTCGCCACCTGTGCGCCTCATTCCGATTCTTCTTCCACTCTTAACGACCTCTAATCCTCTCCTCTCGCGCCCCACAGGAAATCGGGGTTAAAAACGTATACCCGCCACTCGCGGATTCGTTCGATCCGCCTCCGAACTCTTCGTCGAGTTCGAGAAAGAAGTTGGCAGAGTTCCCTTCTTTTTCTTTTTTTTTTTTTTCCTTTTTCGTTCTTCCGCTCGTGACATTATCATCGTCGCGGAGAGACGACTTCTTCTCGAGTCCCCGAACGACACGGCCGAGGGAACGTAGGGGTTTCGAAAAAGAGAACGACGTCGGTCGGAACGATTCCGAGTAGCCGCGCTCCAGAAAGCACGGCGACTGACGAAAAAACGAAATAGTGCACCAAAATGGCGGAACGGCGAACGGCCGGGCGCGGGGCCCCGGTGACGAGCCACGAATGTTTAGGCGGCACGATTAAAACGTCTCTCATCGTGGGCCTCTGAGAATCGTATCGCGGAACGAATGCCGATCGATCCGCCGCCACGGTGGGAATGCGAGGGTACAGCGTTTGATTTATGCCGCGAGCCGCATTTACGTGTGCGTGCACGCGTGTACCCCGCCAACCGACTCGTCGTCGGCGCGATTTCACCGCGCGAGAACGGAAATATCGCGGATAGATATTGGGCTGAAAGGACGATCTCGGAGCGTCGGAAGAGGCGAAGCCGAGAAAAGGAGAAACGATTGGCGTGCCCCGCGCACACGGTGGATCACAGTCGGAAACACCGGGGCGCCACGAAATCTTCTTAATCGTGATTAATATCGCGGCCTCGTACCGCACGTCGGAAATTATCTACGCGTGTTTTACCGAGTCGAACGATCGGCCATCTCTCCGGAGGGCCGTACGTGTGGGAACAAGCTCGAAACCGAACCCGTTCGCTACCACCGATGTCTTTCTCCTCTTCTTCCACCCACGCGATTCTTTCGTCGCACTGACTCACCGTTCGATCTCCGCCGATCCGCATCGAGATCATCTCGGCGCAGCGAATCCCCTCGATGCTATCGCTGATAAACGCTCGCGGAATGACTCGTGGAGCGCATAGCTGCCCGTGTTTAGAACGTACGAGCTAATCGTGACCGCGCGATCCAGCTACGGCTTCATTGTGGGCTCGAATATGCCTCTGCCCCCTCCCAACCCCGATATACATGCCTCGCTCTGAATTGCAAAGATCACCGAGGCACAGGTCGCGGTGAGAACCGTCGGGGGATCATCAAAATTAGGAAAAATTGCGAAAAATTGTCCTTTCGGGCATTCTCTCCGCCATCGGTAGGAGGTGTAACACGGCGAGCAACCCCTTGGTGGCCCACGCGTCTCGTCACAGCAAGCGTTCTCGGCTATCTAGCCTGGGAGGATTGCGACGACTTGGCGTCGTCTAGAGATTTTCGCGAACGCGGTTGAAGGTGGTTATCGGCGAGTTTGGTGACAACGCTCCGAATGGATTAACGACGAGGGGTTAAGGACGCAGCCGTAACAGCGACCTAATCGATCGACCGCGCCACCAGGATACGATAGCCGTGGAAGGCTCGGGACAGGAGCGGACCGTAGAAAGTTATCGAGCTATCCCGAGGGCGGGGGAGGAGACGGATGGATAAAAATAATCGGCGAGGAAGTGGGAGGCAAGAGGAGCGGGCCCGCGCGCGTATTACCATATAGCAGCGTGACTCCGTCGACTCGCGTCCGCGGCCGTGCTCATCTGAATAAATATCGTATTATAATTAAAGGAATCGTTCGAGCCATAAATCAATGAGGTCGGTTTATATATCAGGCCTCACCTATATAACGTGTACCGGTGGAGTACCCCAGCGGGCCCTGCACTCGCCGTGGGGGGTCCCCCTATGCTAATGGCGCCCTCTCACGAAGCGCAAGGGCTGACAGAGCCGCGCGGAACGCAGATAGAGAGACGCGAGAGACCGGCGCACACCGTCGTCCGGCCCTGACCTGAGAGCCCTCTCCTTCGCGAAGTATACATCCCTGGCTTCGCGCTCGCGAGCACACGCCTCTATAAGAAGACGATCGGTGCCCCGGCTCCGGCCTCTGATCTTCGCCGCCCGCGACCGCTTATCAATTTGTTAGCGAGCGCTGTTTGTTAAATCGAATCAAGGGCTTGCACGCCGTGCCGATAAATAATCCTGCTTAATATGTGCCTCGAATTCACCGCTCCCTCCTGCCGGCTCTCTTCGTGTACATTACACCCACGTGTGCAGGCCGGCACGAGGGAAGCTGCGGCGAGGGGGAAAGAGGGACGCGGAGGGGTGGGAGTGAGAGTACACGCGTTTCCATCCACGTGGTTTATTGATCCATCGATCGATCGCCGGGGATCTCACCGCGGCCGGGGCCCGGTCCGCTCTGTCGGCGGAGCGGCTTGTCAGTGCCCGATCGAGCTATCGACTCGGAGTGATTGAGCCTGATTTGCGGGTAGACCGGCGGCTGATTTATGGCGAACTAGGAGGGTAGATTCCTCCTCGATACTGCTCGCCGCGGCAAAGAAGGATCGCTCGAGAGGATCCAAGCGCGATATCCCCCTCTCGCCCCGTAGTCGCCGTTTCCGAACGGAGGAACAGGAAGAGGAGAAGGAAGAAGAGGAACAAAAGGCGAACCGTAATTTCGACGTTACGAGGCGACGAATTAATTCCGGAATCGTTTACCCTGACGCGCGCGGGCAGCGGCGCGGACGCGTTAAATTTTCTGCGAGGGCCCGACGCATGCGTGGCCATCCGGGGCGTTTATTATGACGAGTCCGGACGCAGCGTGGACACACGGTAGTTTATTTGGGGCCGGAATTTTGCGGGGCCCCGGTTCGAACGAACGGCGCGGCCGCGATTAACAAAGGGCGATACAAATTAGATTAAATCGCCGTAGGGGGCGGCATCACGGTGGAGAAAGGCGAATGATGATACCGCTTGATAAATAGACGAACGTCATGCGATGCCTAAACGGAGTCTGCGTCTCCCTCGGCACCGATGGACGCCATCCCTCTCCGCCACCTAGTCGCGTAACTTAAACTCTCTCGTCCAGACGACCGCCATCCTCTCGCGGCCTCGCGATCGCCAGTCGTCCTCGTTTCGTACGCGGCAATCGGCTCTCGCAATAACCGCCGATTACCGAGCTGCCTAATCGCGCGCGAGAGTTACCGCGAGAGTACGGCGCTCGTTCGCTCGTTCGCCGATCGATCGGCCAATATCGAGACGTTTTCGCGATTACCGCCGCGAAATTGCCTCGACTCGCCGAGCGTCTCGGTTCCGGGAAACGAAATTCTCGCGGTTATCGCGAGCGGGCTTCGCGAGTTGCTTAGAATTCCGGCGTATCGAACGTTACCCCTGCGCGAGGAAGAGTGCGTGGCGGGTCGGAGGGGAGTGGAAATAAAAGTATCGGCGTGGAAGGGAAAAAGGAGCAAGGCGAGCACGAGGACGAAGAAGAAAGCAAGAGCCCTGGTAGAAATCCAACGAACACACCCCTCAAAACGCTCGGTGAAGCTGGGCCCCAGCGGCCTGGCGGCTGGCCAATATTTAATTACAGATAATTACCGGTTATAATGCGCGGCAGATCGGCGGCCTGCCGTTTAATTGATCGGCTTTACGGCCTGATTTGTGTATCTGCCGTTCGTGCGATCCGCCGTTAAACTCCGAGGCCCGATTTTTAATCCTCCGCCGCCGTGGCCACGGAACGCATGCCTGCCGGTGCATCGTATCCCACCATTATTTAAACGGCATTACGCAATCCACCCACCTCGTTGCGCTACGGTTTATTGCGCGTGTCGTGGCCATCCGTGTGCACGGTTTAGCCAGCACGCAAGAGGAAATCGCGCCGCGCGCGATCCCTTCGTTCTCCGATCCTTCGCGAGCTAGCGTCGCCTCCCGATTCCTATTTCCGCTCGTTTCCATCCGAAATTTCGCCGATTCTCCGCGAAGAATGGTAGAGAGAGAGAGAGAAAAAGAGGGAGAGACGAGTTTGAGAATCCCTGACCCAATAAATAGTCTAGCGTATCCGCGCGGAGGTGGAGCGACGTCCCATCCCCGAGAGATGGGAGTTGGTGGCGAGGGAAAGGGCTCGAGAGACTCTGTTCGATCGTCTATTGCATTATTACCGCGTTATATCGAGAGGAGGAGAGCCATTCCGTCTTTCTCTCGTCCCCGAGTTTCTCGCTGCTCCGACTCGATGGCGAGGCGCGGTACATTTCGCCGTTGAAACACGAAAGTTCGGCACGGTCGGCTCCCTTTGCCGGGGTCGGAGCATGCAGATCCGACACGAAATATCATTAATAGTCGTTTGCCGGATGACCGAGCCCGGTAATCGTCTCTTCTGCGGTTCGAGATCGGATCGTCCGAAAACCGCAACACGCCGGACTATACCACCGACGCGGCAGCCCCCTTTCGGCTCGTAATTTATGTTCATGAACTCCGTCGTGGCACAAGTGCGAACGCCGTTGCACCGGCACAGGCCCCGTGGATACATCAATTCCCGCGAAACAATCGCTGCCGGCGTTGCCCGCGTTCGCCGCGTAGTGCAACGCCCCCCTCGCCCCCCACCCCCCGAAAATCCGCGCGACGCGACGCGACGCGACCCCCTACGGACCTGCGTAAAAGATTTCCCTGGCTTTCTCTCGACGCGGGTTCGCTCGTGCTCCTTGGATTCCGCGAATCGTCCGCGGCACGTTTCCTTACGTCGGTTCGCGTTCTCCGGCCGGGTTGTAATTGCCCTGTGCGCCAGCGGCTCCATTTCGAGCAGTTAGAGCGAAGGATCTACGAGCGTCGTTCCCACGTGTGGGGGCCGGAGAAGCGGCCGGGTTCCCTTTCTGATGGCGCTTTCAGCGTGGCGCACCGGAGTCCGGTAAATACGACTCGCAATAACGGGGCAAAACCAGCGAGAGCGCGACTTTCGACGCGTCTAACGACCTTCGCGTACGTACACGTCCGTGGACCTTCTCGCTTTCGTCTCTCCTCTCTCTCTCTCTCTCTCTCTCTCTCTCTCTCTCTCTCTCTCCGTTATCCTTCCTCATCTTTCCTCGTTCGACCCGCGCACCTGATAGCCGGCGAGAAGAGGAGGACGAAGGCATCGGCGGCGGCAGCGGCCAATCCCACGCACAATGTCCACCGTGTGTGGACAGAGACGCGCCAAGAGCCCTCGCGACGGTGTCATTGTTCGTTTGATTGCCGCTGGCCAGCTCCTGGCCGCTCACACTCGGCCCGCCTTTTATTAGTCGTCGATTAGCCTCGCTGTACGAGGTCCACGCGAGGGGAGCCGGCCACGATGAACCACCGTGCAACTGCGTGACCGGATCGCCACGGGTCTCGATAGGAAAGCCCGTGCCTCGAATCGACTGTCGATGCAACGCCGGGCTTCTTCGGCCAAGATCGATGGAGGTTGCCGTACGAACGGTGCGTGTCGAAGGGATTTTGTTTGGAGCAAGATGGAATCGGGAGTAGTAAGTAAGCGAGCAAGTAAGCGAGCGAGTGTGTTTTGTCGAGCTTCCTCCGCGAGCCCCGGAGCTCGATCGTTCGTCTTCGCTTTACGATCTCGCGCGGACGCTTCGAGAACGTCCCCGATGCGACGCGACGCGACGCCGAGCCACCACCACTCCGATTATAATTCCCGCCGGGAAGAATCGTGCTCGACGATTCGACGATGGGACCACGCAGCACGCTGGCGAAATTAGAATATTCTTCCGAGAATTCACCCGCATGACCGTCCGTCCTGGCTCGTCCAATTTAATTAGATGAACATTCAGAAGTCGGTGGCGCGGTAGAGGTCCAATAACGATAATAAAGCGTGCCAGCGGAAAAGAGCGGCGTCCATTAGTTACGTTGGGAGAGATCTCGACGAGGAGCGAACCTGCTCCAGATAGTCTGCACCGGGCTGGCTCCGCTCTGCACCGTCATCGTCGTTCGTCCCGATACAAAGACAACGCCGCCGCGAGCGGGACGGCCGGTAGAAAAAGTGGCTATGCTAAATAATAGTCCTCCCGTCGGTTCGTTGCTCGCCTCTCCTCGCATAGTTCATTCATGAATCCGGATTCAGTGTTCCTTTACCGGCGACCAGACCAGCCACCGCATCGCCCGTCTCCGACGTGGTATCGACCTAACCGACGAA
This sequence comes from Eufriesea mexicana, assembly GCF_001483705.2. Lineage (NCBI taxonomy): Eukaryota > Metazoa > Arthropoda > Insecta > Hymenoptera > Apidae > Eufriesea > Eufriesea mexicana. Next base: position 1,483,423 of record NW_016908280.1, on the reverse strand, counting down.
AAACGCCACGCGGAGAAGAAATTCTCGTCTAAACCATCGCGCGTCCCCCTTATGCCGTTTCGATATCGACCACTCGCTGCTCCAAAAATTCCCTCTCCGCCTCCTTCGTTTCGCGTCTATCCTGCGTCGCGGATACCGTGGACCCCTCCGCGCGTTCCCCAGGCCCCCGAATTTGCGTAGGACACCGAGAATCCTCCAGTTACTCTACGCTCCTCGGTCCCTTCCGGAGAGTCTTTCGGCCTGGACACGTTCTCTCTCCCTTTGGGTACATCAGGTAGCCCCGGATACGCTTCTGACGGTTAGATGACGAAGGTGAAGGCGAATATCGGGCCTGTTAGCCGAGATCCCGCGGATAAGGCGAACTCGGACGTTTCTCATTTCCGCACGGGTGTTAACGAGAGGCTGACTCCCGGTCTCGCCAATCTCCCTCTGTCCCCCGAGTGGCTTCGAGTCTACTCGGATCAGCGGTCGACAATATCGAGTGGGAGGAAGCAAATAGGATTTTCGCGACGACCTCTGACAACGAGGCTTCGTCCAAGATCGCGAACGAGGAAGCGTGGACGCGATTCACGGACGGCGAGCGACGCGACGCGCCAGCATGGAGACCAGTCGAACCCGGTCGAGTCGATCCCGGAATAGTCAAAGGACTCGCGAGACGTTCCCTGGACGACGCGACGACCGCGTTTTTCTTGCCCGTCACCTATCAAACGGGTTCGAACCGGGGACCGGGGTCGGTGTGTTAGTCGAGGAAAGAAAGAGTCCGCTAACGGGATAAACGAGCGATCGCCACCGTACAGCACGCATTCCGATAGGTAACGGAGAAAAGCGCGTATATCGTTCCGCGCGGACGTACCGGAGCGCGATCGTACGCAACCGCGGGTATAAAAAATTTCCTGGAAACGATCGTGTAACGCGCATATAAAATTCGAGTAATTTCCACTGGCCAGCCGGGTCCGTGTCTATTCGCGGAACGGACCTTCGTGGAAGCAGTAAAATCCTTGCATCTCTTCGAGGAGAGATGCGTTCGCGTACGCAACGTTTCGATCTTTCTCTCGGTATTTTCTTTCTCTTTTTTTCTTTTCTTTTCTGCGTTATATTTCGGAAGAGAGCAAGATTTCCTTGGTCCTCGTTGCTGGAATCATCGCAAGAATCGAGGAGAACGTAACCGCGTAGACAGTTCGCCGGCGACCGAAAAATTTCACCTTCTACCCCCTACCATCTGGCAGCGCCATTTCCTGCTCCGAGAGTGCCGCCCGTAATCATTATTATTCGCGGCCAAATAGCCGGTGGCTCTCTCTTTCTCGGCACTGATTGGCCTCCCTATCTCGAAAATACCAATTCTCCGGAGCCATACCGGCGCATTAAAGCTCGTTCACCGTGCGCTCGGGGTTAACCGTGTCCGCGTTCGTATTGTTCCACCACGGTGAGCCATGGATTTCGGGAAAAAATTCACCGATCTACCACCGTCGCCGTATATGCGATATATCGCAGCGCAGCTGGCCGATTTCCGCGTGGCAGAAAATGGAAGGAAACGCGGCGTGATTGGTCGGGACAGATTAAAACGTCGGAAGCGACATTCCAACGGTTTCACGCGCCTCACGCCCGCATACAACTTCCGGCAATTACCGGTGGGCGAGGAAGGCGTAAAGGAAGGCGTAAAGGAAGGCGTAAAGGAAGCAGAAGGAGAGGAAGCAAAGGGAGAAAGGAGGGTGGTGGGTGACGTGGTCGCAGGATGCACGGCGAATGCAAAGCACCGGCAAGGTCGCGATTTCGAATGAACCGGGAGAGTCGCTGCTGCTGCTGCTGCTGCTGTTGCTGCTGCTGCTGCCCCGTCACCTTCGCAGGTAGTCGAAAGCGTGGAACGAAGAGGAGGACTGGAGAGGCGACGGACGGAAGGAGAGAAGGAGACGAGCAGGAAGGCAGCGAGCCACCGAGCCGAAGGTGGAAAGGAGAGAAAGGAGAACGGCGAGGAGGAGAGTAAAGGCCCCGGGCGAGGTCACCCACCGCCCCCGCCCTCTCACTCCCCCGCACACCCTGATTACCCGCAGCCGGGGGCGGGACACACTGTAATGAGCATCGAAGAGGTGCTCAACCTCGACTCGTCCGGTTTTTCCCGTTCGAATTCGAGGAAACGAAACGGGACAGCGAGGCCCCGGGGGCCCGTCCCACTTCCGCGGGACAATTCCGTCGCGTTCGTTCCGCTTTATCTCCGCGATTAACCACCGATACGCGTTCCGATCGCGGAAAGAAGGGCGGCGAAGACGGATCGCCGGTGACGCGACCTCGATTCCGAAGGTACCCGCTGAGAAGGTCGCGCCTGGAACCGAGGGGACAAGCGGAATACGAGAGTAGCCCGGCCGGCTGTCGGCGAAGACACCCGGATGATCGAGCGATGTTATTTTAAGTTTTCCGTGGGGGCCCTCCCACGTCTCGTCCTAATCGGCTGTCAACCACCCCCGTGGCTGGGGTCGTAGGCCACCCCGAGGACACGACGACGCGTCGACTACGGCGCGTAGTACGCGCGACGGACAGAGAAAGAGGGAGCCGCCGGAGACCCCCCGCGGACAAGATTCGCCCCTTTTGTACGACGAGATTCTCGCGGAGGAATCATACCCCTCGAGGGGTTGTCGGATTCAAAACGCTTTACACTCTCATAACCGGGACCTGTTGATCCTGCGGCCGAATCGAAAATCGTCCTGCACGCTGCCGCCCCTCGGTTGGCGTGCGCTCGAAAAACCTTCCACCGCGTGCTTCGTCATCCCGCGATTCACTCGCAGTCCACGGGACCTTTGCGCTTAACCTCGAAACGACGTTTTAGTGGCTGATAAATTTCGCGTCGCCTCGTTTCGCCGTTCTCCCAACCACTCCTCTCTCTCTCTCTCTCTCTCTCTCTCTCTCGGTATGTTAACGTCTCCTTACTCGCCACTGAGACTCCTACATCTCCCGATGATTTCGTAAACGCGTTTTAATCGACTCCTCGGGACGGAGCTCGCGCGCGTCTCGTCGGCGGATTGTATCAGCGATTAGGCTTTAATTGGGGTTTAATCGTGATTCGCGAAAATTGGATATCAAAGTTGCGGTAACGGCTGGCGAAATTTGTTACATTAGCATGGCGACCCGTCCGTTTACGATGAAGCAGATAAGACGCGAGTAAAAGCCTATCGACCTATAAATACCCCGCGAGGACCCGGTCGGAACCGGGAGGAATAAAGCGCGTAATAAAAATTATAGCCGCGAGCCGCGATACCGGTGGAAGAAGTAGGCGGCTGACTGCTGAAATTCCAGCAGAGTCCTCGAACTCGGAATAGACCGTGAAGATGAAGTCGCTCCAGGAAAGTTAGGATGACCTCGCAGGGTCCTGCGGCTCGTTTGATGGACCTCTCCCCTCTTTTTCTTCCTCTTTTTCCCCTCTCTCCTCCATTCCCTCTCCCATTCTCTCCTCCATTCTCTCTTCCATGCCCTCTTCCGTGCCCTCTTCCATTCCCTCTCGCACTCCCCCGGCCCGCCGCCCCGCGTGTCCCGTGGCGTCCGTGCATTTCCACCGGATACCCGTTTACACCGAGTCGAGTTTGGTGGCACATATTATATACCTGCGGAAAGGAGGCAGAACGGGACGAAACCGAGGGAGGAGGCTGAAAAAGAAGAGGAGAAGGTGGCGGACGAAGAAGGAGAGGAAGAAGAAGAAGAAGAAGAAGAAAAGAGAGACGGCTTTCTCGTCTGCAGCGTGCTTATTGCGTGATATTAGCCACGGTGGCTGCCGGGGTAATCATAATCTCGAAAGAGGGACAAAACACAGGCCCCGAATCGCATAACGCTGAATTTTACGACTTCTGGCATAGAGGACAGGAGACCGGATGCAACGCGACTTTTTACCTCCCTCTAACGTCGCCGGCTTGATGTCAACAAGAAGGTGGCGTACCTCTCGGAAACTAACACCCCGTACGATCCTTAGCCCAAGAAGAAGAAGAAGAAGAAGAAGAAGAAGAAGAAGAGGAACAAGAAGAGGAGGAAGAAGAAGAAGAAGAAGAAGAAGCTACTGCCTCGAGTCGAATCGGAGGACGCGAGGTTGAAAACACGACGAAGAGTAAAAATTCGCCTCCATTTTCTTTTCGCGAACCACGTCCGATATCTCTCTTCTCCGAAATTATTCTATCGACGTCGAGTCGTATCGATGGTGTTACGCTTTCCGTGAAAACCGCGAATCCGAGGGGGTCGCCGAGCACGGGGGCACTGGAAAGCGACAGGACGTAAAACGAATTGTCCAGCTGGTCGGACTTTCTATCCGAAACGGTCGTTCCGGGAATCCGATCTAATTTACGCGTTTGCATAAACCACGCGGCGGTTTCCAGGTAATAAAGAGAAAGAGGGAAACCGCGGCGAAGGTGGGAGGAGGCTGGAGGCGTTGCATCGTGGCCGCGCAGGTTTCGCAATAGCCGTATGAAACGGTTGCTCTCTTATTCGCTGCTCAATGGAAACGTAATAGGAAGGAGCGATATTCACCCTTTTTCTTCTTTTCCTTTTTTCCCGCCGCGGAAGACACCGCGTAAAAGTTGTTCCGCGATCGTTCTTTCATTTTCCTCTGCCCCCCTCGCCGTGCCCCGTACGGCGAGAAACGCGTAGCCACTCTGTTGCAATTTCTACGAGAGATCGTGAGTCACTCACCGTAAGGTCGATCCGCAACCGGCTGCTCGCACGAGTCTGCAACAGCAAAGCAAAACCAAAAGTTTGATCAGAGGAATGCCACGGGAATGTTCTTCCTGCGGCGTGCGCCGAATTCTTAGCTCGGTCTATCGCGAGCGATTAAACAACGCGAAATTCTCCACGAATAATCGGCCGAGGAACCCGGAGCAGCTCCACGTTCCTACCATCGGTCCCTCGCAGTCGGTACCCCGTTCGCATTCTTGCCCCCGAGCTATCATTACGCAGGCATACGTATCGTTTATTCGCGACAATTTGAAAACCATCGCGGTGCGACCCGGTAATAACTTCGCGGCAATCGCCGGACGATCGAGAAGCGACACTCGCGCGAGACCATTATCCGCTTCGATTTGCATACGCGCGTTGCCGCGATTAGGCCGTTCCAGGCATCGTTCCGCGATAATAAAGGCCTTCGACCGCGCGTTCCTCCGCGTTCTCTCGGCTGAGTAATTTCCGACGGTGGATCACTCGCGATTTTCGCCTCGACGATCGCTCGTCGAGGCATTTCGTGGATCGCGATGTCTCGATCGCGATGTCTTCATCGGATCTACCTCGTCGGGACGGGCCTCGAGCGGTAGAAATATCTTCGGATGTCTCGCAAAGTTCACTCTATATTCGATCGAGAGCCGAGCGAAGGAATGGTTACGATCGAGGAAACAATGTGGCGTACGAGCGTTTTAATGCCTCGGAGACTCGTGAAATATTCAGCGGTTCGCGGAATCGGGAGCGAGCCGATTTAATTGCGAATCCGGAATCGCGGAGACGTATGCCTCCGTTTCCTGCACGAGAAACTACGCGCGAGATTTAACGACGCGACAGATGCTAGGCCGGCGAGATCGGCCTAGCCTGTAGCTTGTAAATGTCTCACTCAAGGCGATCGCGAGGTTCTAATAGAGGCCGCTAGGTAGGTCATCGGATGTCATAAACGCTCGACGAAGTTTCTTCGGCGGTGCAGCGCGTGTTAATAGCCTCATTAGATACCGCGGCGTATACGACCGGTCGTGGATCACCCACCGAAACGCGCGTGAGCTTGACGAGGAAAATAATCGATATAACTCTGGCAGGGAATTTCGTGAACCGAGACCTTTTTTCAAAAGTTACCAGACGCGCCTGTTTGCGACTAGTCGACGTGTTTTGCTTCGGGACCATTCGCGTCTAGGCATCTGACCTGTCTTTCGACTAGCGAGGACGTCGTAGGAGACAGCGGTAAGTGGAGGTAGTGACGTTGCAAATTTTGAACTGGGAAGGTTGGTGGATTTTCCACAGAGGGTTCGGTCGAATCTGGAAACTTGGAAGGGAGCAGCGCGACCAGTCATCCGCGTAAGGGATGTATAATAATGGACACGGACAGGGTCGTCCGGCTGTCAGCGCGATCGAAAGTTTAGATTAGGTTCGACGGGACAAAACATTCCGCATCTGGTATTCCGTCGGACCTGTCGTCGATGGCACAACGACATCGGGCAGGACGAGAGCGATCGTGAATACCATTCGGACGAAGCATTATATTTCGTCGGTATCGTCACCTTCCTCCCCGACGACTCGTTTCCTTCCACGAACCAGGTACAACGTAGACACTGTCATTGACAGAATCTTGCCTACATTTACGCGCATCTCTCGCGTGAATCGCGCGACGCTCGTTGCAGCGGAGGCTGACGACGAGCGAAAAGTGGAGGAAAACGGAGGAAAAGCGAATTTTCCGAAAGGACGAGTTCATCGTCCCCTGTGGAAAGCGAAAAGCAGCGGCACGCCTCGCGCGACATTCGGCTCGGCTGGCCGGTAATCGCGCGCAGGCCACTGGCGGCGTTGTATTCTAATATTTCCCGCGAACCGCGACGCGCCATCACGAATTCTAATTCGCCGGTCGGTCGTCCTGGGCCCTGGAGGTGCCAACGGGGTCGCACGCGATAGTCGATAAATATTAAACGACTTTCCACCTGCCGTCGTGGCCGCGGCTCGCTTCGCCTCTTTCGACAGCGGCTCGTGAGCCACGCGGGGCGCGGAGCGGAGGGGCCGAGAGGGGCACTTCCGAGAGGGAGATGACTGAATGTTAATTAGCGAGGCGTGACAAGTGTTAAGCAATCCATCCATCTAGCCGCGTGCAAAGAGGGAGGAGCCTGGCCTAACGCTCGGTAATTAACGCGACACCGCGCCGCAAGCCACGCATCATCGAACCAGCCTTATCCTCTTCCTCCTCCGCCTCGGCAATTAGTCGTCGATTTACCCGTCGATTTGCCCGACGCTTTGGCCGTCGCTCTGGCCGACGATTTGGCCGATTCGAACGCGTGGATTTAGTCGTTAACCCCGGCTCGAAAGTGAAACGGAATTTTGAACGCGCCTGACCCCCGACACGCGTCCCCGGAAGTCGCGTGGCTTCGCTTTCGCGGGACGTAACTGTATTTTCGAGCGATCCATCACCTGGCGTCGCCGCGTTTGAAAACGTTCCAACGAGTTCGACGATTCCTCATCGACTCCTCTTACTTTCCACTCGGCTTCGTCCCGCAGGCTCGGCGAGGACCCGCGCGCGTCGATGCTCGAACGCGCGGATACCGCGTTAATAACCGGCCAGGCTAATCGCGTTCCGCTATTCGAAATAATCCCGTCAAGAGGAGTAACGCGTCTTCCGACACCCGATTAGCGTAACAAACACAATGACAGCGGGGCAACTCGTAACGAAGGATGATGTACGATACCCTCGATTCAATATACCGCCTCTCCAGCATCTTCCGCTGCCGCTGCTGCCGCTCGTTTTCGAGAGAACGATGATCGGCGAGGGAGCGGAGGAGAAAAGGAACGCCGCTCGATACGTGTCAAAAGCTAGATTCAAATCCTGTCGGGGCCTCAGAATGCCGGACGACGGGCGGTCGTGGCGGCGAATCGCGGCGAACCCGGCGATCTCCTCTCTCTCCGATAGATGTATCAGTGTAATTAACAACAAACAATGGCCGTGGGACGCGCGCGCTCGATATCGTATATTAATCGATTAGCCAGCACCGTCCGGGCCCCGAAGATATGCGCCGGGACTGGTTGTTAATCATCGGAGCGCGGGTGCGTTTGTACTTCGAGCCTTCTTTTTCAGCCGTGAGAGAAAGAAGAGGAAGAGGAGAAAGGCGAGGGCGAAGAAGACGAAGGAAAAGACGAAGAGGGAAGATGCGATCCAAGTCGCCGAGTATACCATTCGCCTTAAGGATCCTCGAGTCGGGACTAACCACCTTTGCGACGCGTCGCTTCGCCGCGCGTATCAGGGCCACCGTGACTACGAAACTCGCAGGCCCCGTGTAGCGTCGGCTGTCCTCGCCGATCGCGTTTCCATTCATTTTTTCCCCGCCGATTCTACGCTTTGTTCCCGACTGGCACGCTCGTAAAATCCCAGCCTTTTTTCCCCGCCCCGTTTCGAGCCACCGCTCTGTTCCCCGAGCAATCGTTCGTAGTTGCAATTTCAACGGGGCCCGAGCGAACGAGACCGCGACGAGGTACGCGTAGATCGCGATCGAGCGCGTGCTCCGTTTCGACGGATCGCGTTTCCAGCCTCTGAAAGATCCGCCGAGGATAGACGCGGAGGATCGTGGACGAGGGCGTGTGCCCTGTGTCTAGGCCGCGAGGGGGGCCCGCGTGAAGAAAGTGTAACGGTGCGGCAAGTGGAGCGTCATTCGGATCGGAGATGGAAAGTGTATCGATGACTCAACGATTCGGCCGGTAATAACCGTTCTATTAATCCGTTTACCGAGCGTTTGTTCCTATTCCTGAAAGATCCACCGGGGCTGTCTGCGTTCGATCTCGTGCCCCTCAGCGGTGCCGGGGCAAGATTGCGATCATTAGGGATTATCGATGACCGTCAATGCGAAACAGCTCGCGAACCGTCATCAATTAGAGTTAAATAATAGTTCGCGTTGTCCATTCGTTAGCTCGCTCGTCGGCCCCGCTTCCGGGATCTTACTTCCATCTACCAGTCCTATCCGCCTTGATTCATTATCGGGACGACACGTCGAGTAGAACCGCGAGGGAAAAAAGGGAGGGAGAAAGAAAAAGAGAAACCTATTCAGTTTCGTAATTTCGTACAGAACAATCTTCAACGATCACGTTCATCCGACGTCTAATTCTACGGTAACCGTAATTACCGCTCTCTCGGAATCACACAAACCGCACACGTTGTTAAGTATAAATAAGTTTAGGCCAGCTTCATCACGCGGACGTGACTTTCTTGCCATTTTTCAGATTAACATTTCAATACGCGTTTCGAGTCACCCCGTTTGCTTTCGTTTATTACCGAACAGTTTCCCAATTCTTCTATCCTAGAAGCGTAGCAAACTCGCGCGTCCTCGATCCTGCGTCAGTCGCGACTCCAACTGCACCGTTACCCTGGATCGTTCCTAAACCGGGTGAAGCGTTGCCCCGTCGATTAACGTCTAGGCACCAACCGGCTGCGAGAAATCGGTACAGTCTCGTCGCGAGGATACCGGTTCGCGATAGATCGTACTCGAGATTGACGCGAGATCGAATTAGCATTGCGATTATGCAAACTATATAATCGGACGAGTCGCTACGCTAAGACTTACGACCGAACAGTCACGCTTAGCTCTCGGTCGTCTGGTCGATTCGTCGGCGTGGAATCCTCGAATCACCGGGAACGTATGCAAACAAAAGATCCCCGTCGGTGGGCCGCTTGTGGATTGCAGCGCACACACGCGTACACCATTTTGTAACGAGGCGCGCAGAAAGAGCCGGCGGAAGGCTCGACTGATCCTCGTAAAAGCGACGCTGCCTCGCGCGGTTTCTTACGCACACATCGTTCGCCATTCACGGCCCCGTAAATTAGCGCGTATCCCACGACCGTCAACGAACCGTGGCCGCGCGTTCGCGCCGGATAACAAACATTCGCTGACTAATCGATCGGCAGACACGTATCGGGAACGAGCCGCTAAGCGCAGCGTGTTGTTATACGCGACGAGGACTCGGGCCCGGTGTCGCGGACGATTCCGTGTTTACCCGCGAGGATCGGTGGAATAACGACGACGACGGTCACGTGTATTTCCACGGTCGGCCACGCGAGTTCCGAGAATGATAACAACGACGACGATGGGACGGAAGAGCAACGGTAGTCGCGATGTCGATTAACGGAGGATAGAAACTTTCGCCTGGATAAGGTTTGAACGGCTCGTCATCAGACCGGACTTAGGTGGTCCCGATGAGTCGACGTACCGGTTAATCAGAGCCGAGAGGCTCGTTGTGGATATTTAGTAATCAAGAGATCGTAACTCCTTTTCTCGCGCAGTGAAAGGCCCGTAGCGTCGCTGACGACCGCTAATTACCGGGACAGACGATTTTATATCCGCGTTTCGTGGGTACCTCTCTCTCCCGTTTCTCCGTGTGCCTTCGCGTCTCGTGTATCGCGTTTTAGTCGAAGAACCCTGCTACCCAAGCCTCGCGCTTTTCGTCCTTAATGCGCCGCGTCGTGGAATCCTCGCGCAGGGCCCGGAGGGTGCGTCGCACCTGCTCTGCGGCTCGAAGCAATCGGACGAAGGTGGAACGGTGACAAATTTCTCTCCATCGAAATCACGCGGGCAAGGCGCGTCGAGGGGGACGCGAAATCGCGAGTGAAAAAAGCCCGTAACCGCCTGGAACACGGGGGTGAAGACTATCAGGCCCGCCCCCGGCCAACAATCCGTCACCGCGACGTGTCGCGTCGAATGGCCAACAGCTCCGGAGACGCCGCGGAAGCTTGGACCAAGTGGAGTGAGTCACCCAGTCCGATGGAAGGAGTAGCTACACTTACTACGTGGCACCAACCGCGGGGTTTAACGTATGCGTACAGGTACGTACGTGCATCTATACGAAAGGGAGCCCAACTTTTCGAACGGTCCATCCACCATTAGAGTAGAAGAAGAAGAAGAAGAAGAAGAAGAAGAAGAAGAAGAAGAAGAATATAGAAGGAAGGAGCAGAGGACGAGGATCCGGAGGAACGGAAGAGAAAGGGAAAGAAAGGGGCGAAGAGAAAGGAAAGCGGGGAGAGGGAGGCGGACGACGCAGGAGGTGGCGAGGCAGAGATGAGGCCTGCTCGCTGCTAAAGTCACCGGTTCGGCAAAAAACTCAAATTGATCAAAATGAGAGTTACGCCGAGCAAAAAAGTAAACGACCACGGTGGTAGGCACGCATTTCGTGCCAGCGGAGAGTTTAGGTGGCGACGGTGAACGCGACTCGACAATAGGAGGAAACTTCGCCCGACGATCGCCCGTCATCGTGGGACAGAGATCGATCTCCTCTCGGGAATATCTTGGCTGCGTTTCGCGTGCCACCGACCAAAGGATCGGTCTGCCATCAGCCGCGTTGATGGTGCCGTAGCTTTGCTCCGCAAATGCACGTAGCTGATTCCTTTTTACGCTCGCGGAAACCGAGCGAAGGAACCGTCAAGTCCGATCCTCGTTTCCTCGCTTCGAGCTCGTGCGAAACGCGTTCGCGGTTTTTCCGCCGATCGACCACTGCTCGCGGCCGGCTAACCGCGGTATTAACATAACTAAATGATGCAAATTGCGCGCCGATTCGAAGACCGTGTTCGCGCGCTCGAAGCGAGACCGGCGTTCGTCGCGGGCAAAAAACGCGACGGATTCCTGGGATTAATTTTCCGTCTATTACGCGCGAAACGTCTGTAATTTCTGCGGTAACGAAGACGAATCCGGGGAAAAACCGGCCGTCCTGCTAGCCGGTATCGTTAACGGCTGGGTAACCAAAGATTAATGCCGCTATCGCGCCGGTTTAGACGTCGGAAATCGCGACTACTCGCGCAGATAACCGGTAACGAGTCCTCGGAGACGATCGGTAGCTTCGTTCCTAATCCAAATGATCGAAATTACTCATTTCCTACCGCGTTCGAGGCATCCTCCACGCGTATCGATTCTCGCCATCGTCCCAGCGTCGCTCCCTATCGATTCACCCCTTTTCGCGAAAATTCCCGACGAAAGCTGGCCACGATCGGAGCAGCCTTCTCCGCCCTTTGAGCGCTCGAGTTGCATGGAACGGTGCGTACGCGCGAAGCTAGACGATGAATCACGCGTGTGGATGCAGAGCGTTGGAGCCGGAGAAATGCAAACATTCCTGTAAAATTGAAAAGCGTCGGAGCGCGGGTAAGAGTCGCGAGAGGCGCCGGGAAACGAACGGAGATCGAGATCGAGATCCACGACGACTACGACTACGACGACGACGACGACGACGACGACGACGATGACGACCAACGACGAAGAAATGAAGCGGTTGAATTGATTAAGAAGTCACGAGGAGACACGTGCAACTGGACCTTAAAATATGGCCACTTACGACGGCACCGGGGTTAATTACCTCTGTCTTTCTGAACGGCCGGGTACAGTAATGTATTAGCGCGTTTAGGCACGGCCAGTTAATCCCAAGGAACTACTCAACGCACCGTTAAGCACGCTTAACTCGTTAAGTCACCTAATACGTGGCCGGTGTATACGAACGATATTATCCTAAAGATGATCACAGGAACGGGGGAGTGTGGCCGCGTTCGGCCACTCTAATTGCCCCGTCTCCTTTTTGTCGTAACCCGGCCTTTTAAACGTAATCGTCGGGACACGAAGCAGCGTAAATAGGAGCGCGTTCCTTTCAGGTGTACGCGTTCTGCTCGTGTGCGCCGCGTGAAAGCGGGCTTCGATTGTCCGGCCCGCTTCGTACACGGCCAATGCCTCCACCGATTCTTAATCTCTCGATTTTGATTCGGTCATTAACGCGCCATCGTAATAAACTCTATGGAATAAGAAGACCGTATTCATTTTTCAATCTCTTCCATCGCTTTCCTAACGCCGATCTCCGCAAGTTAGTTCTCATTGGTCTATCGGCCTCTCGCCATCCACTTGCTCGGCGTGCCTCGGCGAATCCTTCGGGGGTTACCAGCGGAAGGGGGGAAATATATATACAGAGAGAGAGAGAGAGAGAGGGGGGAGGGGGGGAGGAGGAAAAAATAAAGGAAAAAAAAAATACACGGAAAGAGAATCTGGCGTACGCGATGGAAAAGCGAGGTCGGCGCGAAGGAAGATCTGTGCAAGCGGAATGGAAACGCGCGTCCTTAGTCACGCGTGCTCGTTTTTATCGTCCGGCGGGATCGTGCCGGAAGCATAACTCGATTCGCCTTTTCGTTGGCATTTGCATGCGCGGAAATAATTCCCATGATTCGCCGGAAACGTATCAGATAAGGGCCCGCGGCTATATCCCGGTCGCATTAACGGGCTAATTAAAGCGGCGTAAACAATAGCGGACCTAGGGGGAGCCAGCATCGGCACGTCAGAAAAATCCGGGATACCTGTACGTACGTGTGTACAACGCGTAATCCAGCTGCCGCATTATGCGCCGTCTGTAAGGTAATGCACGAACACGGCCGACTAATCAGTTGCCATCTACATCGTTAGACTTATGTTTATGGATGATACATCGTGCTTTACAAGCCCATCACCCGCAATAACGATTACGAAACAGAACTATTTCGGTTCCCGTCTCGTCGATCACCCTCCCCCGTTTTCTTCCTCGCCTCCCTTTCCCTCGTTTCCTCCATCTTCCCTTGCCGAGGATCACGCAGAACCTCGCGAGATCAGCATCCACGTCCGAAATTCGGGAAATTCTGTCAATTTCGCGTGGTTGGTACAGCTGGAGAAGGTTCCGCGAGGAAAACGGACGCTAAATGTCACACGGTTGGTGTACAGGTACGCAGAGGCAGGTACAAAGGCGCGAGAAACACGGGTAAGCGGATTTACACGAGCGGCGTTATGCAGTGTAGGTTAATGCACGAACACGGCCGCATAATCAACGACCATCTAGATCATTAAACCGATGTTTATGCACGATACGCGCGCCTACATGCTTGCGAGATATAATAACAGTAGCGTCATTTGTCTATGTACACGGTTTCTATTGCGATCGTCTGGGCCGTGTTACGTAAAGGAGGAAACAAAGGTAACAATTGGACCACCACGGACGACGACGCCGCGGTTCGTGGTTAATTAATAAGCCTGTCCGCGCGAGCGCGTATACCCGGCGACGATTAGCGCTTTCATCTCGATAAAGCGCGCGCGGAGGGTGCAGAGATCGATCGCGGAGAACGCACGCGGAGAACGATCCTATTCGACCGGTAACTTTCAGCCCTGTCTAGCTGCTACCGGATCGTTTCGCAAAAATCGCCGAATGATTTATCGCGCAGCCGCGATAGAGACGGCGCGGACAGTTCGGAGAAATCGAAATTCGAGGAAGAAAGGAAAAAGTATAATCGCGAAGGAAAAATCGACATTCTTTTCACCGGTATTTATCGCGGTTGTCCCGTGTGACAGGGCACAGAAATTCCTGCGTTCTATCCTTGAATGGAAGATTCGAGCACTCTCGTCTAGTAACATTTTTATCGGCGTTCAGCGATGGCGTGTCGCTCGTCGGGCAAAAACCGAAGGTCTTCCGGCTCCGGAAAAAGAGCGTGTACCGCGTATAAAAGCTCGTGCGCGCGCGCGCGCCACCGCGAGTATCTAAATAATCGCGTATGCAAAGAATCCCTGGACGGCGTTATCCGAGTGACGTCGGCGTCGTAAAATCCCGAACGGGGGGCACCGAGGAATCCACGATATGTGCTAATTGACGCGTAATTGACGCGGAATTAACCCTTGGCCGCGCCGGGACGCGCGGTAAAAAGCAATTATCGAACCGCGTTATCGCTCTCCCTCTCTCCTTCTCGTAATTACGGCACTCGAACCGGAAGCAAAAAGAAAGGGTCACACGGGGAAATTAATTCCGTGGGTTATTGATCGCGAAACGGTTCTCGGAGTCCAAAACGGCAGTGCGGTTATCGTCTTATTTTCCGACTGTTCATCAAAATGGATGAGAGGGATGGGCACGGAAGGGATGCATCGAAGCAAAGAGATAGATACAGAGAGAGAGAGAGAGAGGGAAAGTCGAAAACGAAACGAGAATGCGAACTCGCGATTAACGAAACGCGAGGAAGGGTAAAAAGGGGGGCGAGAAGAGGGATGAGAAGAGGGGTGGTAAAGGGGTGGAGAGGAAAGAGAAGAAGATGCAGGCCGTTCGCGCGGCTGATTATTCATGATTTGGGGAATGCTCGATGCGCTTATGGTCTCGTCGGATTAGCATACCTGGCATAAACTGCGAAATAACATGCTTGTGCACGCATGCACGCACCGCACGCAACCTCGCGCGCGCCCGCGACCGTCGGCGCGCACCAGCGTTCCGCGCGCAGGTGGAAAAGAGAGGCGGAAGGTGAGAGGGAAGGAGAGGGGGAGAGAAGGAAAAGGGAGAAGGACGATCGCGGTGGAAGAAGAAAAAAATTCGCAAGGGGGGCAGGGACGAAGAAACGGCGAGACGATGCAGTTCTCCTCCTAAGCCGAGGCATTAACATCGTGCTTTATCGAAACCGCTCATCGTGGCACATCCGGATTCAAATTACGCCTGGCTTACGCTTATGTTTATTTAACCAGTTATTAAAATTACATTAAGGGGTCTTTCTTAATTATGTCGCTCGGGGAACGTCCTCGGCCCCGAATGAGCGACCTGTAATTCCGGAAGGAATCGTACCGGTGTATACCGTACAAAGACCGGGCAAAAATGGACGGAGAAAAAAGTGAAAAGAGACGGCGAGCGAAAATGAGAGAGAGAGAGAGAGAGAGAGAGAGAGAGAGAGAGAGAGAGGCAAAGAGAGGCTCGCTCGTTGGTCGCGTTTCGAAGGATCGAGCCTGTTACGGAACGATTCTGAGGACAGATTAGTTTGCACGGGGGTCGACGACCCTGGGGCCCGGCTTTTATTCGCAGTCTTTCCTTAAAATCGACGAATCAAAGCGGTCACGACGATTGCGCAACTCGAGTCGACCGGTACGCTGTCACCGAGTGATCGCGATGGTACCCGTTTCCCAGAAGCGGATCTCCCCGTTCTTTCTCTTCTTCCTTTTCCTTTCCTTTTTCCCTTTATTTTTTTCTTCTCTTTTCCAAGAAAAGAGAAATTCGCCGGTCGTTAGAGCGGAGTCTGGACCGATCGTACCGGTGAGTTTGAAAGTCGGTAGAACCGAGACGCCGATACGTGCCCTCGGTTAGACACGGAGCCGTGCATGCGAACAGAGTACGCGCGCGCGCGCATACTTGGGCGAGATTCGCTGGAATTAATCGCGATCTCGCGACAAGAAAATTGCGAAGACGTTAACTCGACCGACTCGTCGTCACCATCGCGGTCGTCGCGATCGTCATCGTCGCTGTCGTCCGACTGGTTCGCTCTCCCGTTCCCGATTGATTTTCTCGAAAGCCGTAGACCATTCGTTTCCCGGTCACGAACCGACCGACGACAATTATCGCGACAATTTATGCACGCGGCCCCGCTCGCTAAACGCCAGCACGTATAACAGCATAATAACACCGTGCGCTGGCCGAGGTAACAGGCTACAAATTGCGAGCAAATTTCGCATTAGCCCCGACGAAGCATCGCGCGAGCTCGCGCCATTCGCCCGAGCGTGTTGCACCGTCATCGGACTCTCGGATGACGCCGCGGCCAGCGGCAGAGGATCCGCGCGCAGGCCAGTGACAGTGGAAGAAGGCGTCTATAGGTCTCGTTTACCATCGTCATTACCATCACACCCGGCTCCATGACGGTGTTACGTGCTTTAATTTGAATACACGAGGCAGGAAGCGGCGCCGGGCATTAGCCACGCGTGTTTCTCCGTACGACTCGCGCATTATCTTTGCTTAAAACGACGCCTGCCTCCGCCAAGCCTCGCCGATGCCCGTGGTGTCGCCGTTTCCCGCCGAACCTCCGCTTTGCTGACTCACATAATGCCGCGAAATTCGAAACGACCACCGACGTGGCTCTTTTTGCGGATTACATAATCGCCGGTTGATACGGCGCGCGAGCGCGCGCCAGCAAGCGCGGTTCATTACGATCAATCGCGTAACGGTTCGCCCGCGCGCGCGCGCGCGCGCGTCGCTGTCCGACGATCCGCGCGCGGAATTCCTCGCGATAGCGCGCGAGCGTTTGTACCTTCGGACCGGCCGAATTCGCGATTTTTACCGGTGGTTCGAAGAAGCTACCAGCGAGTAGAGGAAAGGTAGGACTCGCCGGTGCGATCGCGAAAATTGGAAATCGTCTCACGGCGTGTGACGGTGACGCGATTAAATCGTAGCGACTGCGCGTTGCACCGGCTGACAAACGGTTAATATAATAGCGCATTTTTCTAGATTGCCAGACGCTGTTCTTTTAATTAGTACCTCGGGTAGCGTCGCAGGGAGCTGGATGCGCCGGCGCGACGCGTCCCGGGCCTTCTCGATTGGAATCGCTCATTAACGCGAGCGATCCGAATCCGGCTTTACACGAAACGATATAATTAAATCCGCATCAACGCGGTAACCATCAGGCGTACGGGGGCCCCCGAAACAGGCGAGAGAATAATAAAACCGGCCATATATAATAAAGCCAGTTTCGAGCCCAGATATTATCGCGGGACCGCGAACAAACGCGCGAGCGCGCTCGAGCGAGCGAGCGAGAAAGACACACGTTGCTTTACCAGTTTCGCGTTTGCCCCGTGCGACCGGAATAGTAATCATCCGACGACCATTCGTACGGGGAACGGATCGATGATTAATCGATGCCCCCATCTCCGCGGTTCTCTGTCTGCCGTGTTCCTCGGCGGACAAGTCGAGCAACGGATGGCTGGATCGATCGGCAGACGTCGATCCCGGCGCGATCCCGTTGTTATCCGCGAGAGCGTATTTGCATAGGGACATATGGCGCGCGTGAAACTCGCAGCACGGGGGGCTGCGCGGAGGATACGCGGCAGGATGCGGCGACCGCGATCACCGGGCCGGCAAACCGGCCGATGAAAGTCGGTAACTCGGCTCGGTTGGTCGTGCAGATTGCCGTGGCTTTTTTAAAAGTAAAATCCTCCTAACATCGTCGATTTCTCCGAGCCCTCATCCCGGCCGATTATCGCGGCAAAAAACCGGCCATTTTTCCGCGAACCTATCCATCGCGCGGCGAGCAAAAAGCGCACCGCTATCTCGCGATCGACCGGCTACCGTTGCGAGAGATTTTAATTAAATCGCATGGTAAACGCGCCGTAAGACGCTCGTCGATATTTCATTCGCGCGCGAGCGCGCCAGTACGCGAGGGATAAATACCCGCGGACAACGATCTATCACCCGAGCGTTGGTCGCGTAATTATCGCCGGAGTCTGTGACCGTCGCTCTGCCACGCGACGTAATCGATAGCTCGCGATTCGCGCATGCCGCGCTCGAGCGCGCGCGTCTTCCTCGATTGCCATCCATTTCCTCTCTCTTTCCCGGCTCTCGCTCTCTCCGCGTTTCGTTCTCGATTTTCGTGGATTTTTCGATCGGAAACGCAGCGAGAGCTCGCGTGGCAAAGAGAGAAAGAAATGCGTGTCGCAGCGACGCGCGTTATTTCCGCGAGCGTCAGCTCGTTTTCGAGTTACGTAATCGCGCGAAATTAATAAACGCCGGGGAAATTTCCAGGAATCGGCTTCGCGCGCGGCCTTCGTTCCTCGTAAGGATTACAAACGAATTCCGTCGGATGATAATCGCCGCGTTTCACAATTCCCATGGAATCCGCCGATTCCTGCTTCCCGTCTGTCTCTACGGCGATAATCGTCCTTCCATTCCACGCCGATGATCCGGAATCGTTCGACCCGGCAGCTTCCCACAGGATCTATCCGCGATCCTTCCAGCCTATCTCTGTGATTCATCCGGTTTATCGATCGACGAATACAGCTAA
The DNA here is from genome assembly GCF_001483705.2 of Eufriesea mexicana. Lineage (NCBI taxonomy): Eukaryota > Metazoa > Arthropoda > Insecta > Hymenoptera > Apidae > Eufriesea > Eufriesea mexicana. Next base: position 1,464,963 of record NW_016908280.1, on the reverse strand, counting down.
CGAGACGTAACGCGATGGAAAATCCGAGTCATCGGTAATCGTGAGAAACCATTCGGCCTGTCTCTGCGCCGTTACGAGATCGATTAACAGGTAGCGAGGTTCGAAGGCTCGATCCTGACGTGGAATTATGGTTTCTTCGGTAGACTGTCGGCGTTATTTAAATTGCCTCCGAGTCCTGCGTGTAATTTCTCCTCCGGTCGGAAAGAACCAACGCCACGGACTAATCAAAAATACATTTGTCTTTGCGCAACGATGGATAACCGTACGACAACGGACGTCCATTATAATTGGTTTATCGAGTAACAACGGACAACCGGTCACTACCTCTACGTTCGTCGATCCCGCTGCTTTCCATCGATATCGAATCCGCTCGATTTTTCCGCCATTTCACGCAAACTCCACCGCGAAAATTCTCTCCACAGCTGGAAAACGATCTCGAATAATTCCACGACGAAGTTACACCGCGCAACGAGAGACGCGTACGCCGACGTTAAAAGCTAACGAGTAGCGATAGAAATTCAATGGAAGGTACTCTCGGAGAAACACCTTGGCGGCGACAAGGTTTACCTCGTCCCGGGGAATAATTCACCGCGACGTGGTCGAACAGGGGCGCAGGATTACGCTTCGTCCTTTCAACCGGACGCGCTGCATGCGCGGCCTAGCCTGCCAATCCGCGGAATTAGCATACGCGAGCGCCAAATACGGCGAGCGGCTCAGCTGCGCGGACGGTGCCGACAAATACGATGAATATGGTGATTTCCATCATTTATCCGGCTGGCTAGGCGCAAACGTTCCCGGTCCTTGAGGCGCGATGCGCCGCGAGCGCGCGCCGCGCATACTGAACGCGGCGCGCGTATCGCTCGTCGCGCGGTATTAGCCATTTCCATTTGCTCGGGCACTCGTGAAACCAAGGTAACGAGCCAGCGGAGAAATTAAAAAAGGCAAACGAGGGAAACTGGTAATCGCGCGAGGAAGACGAAGGAACGGAACACGGACCAACGCGAACGGACACGGAAAAAGTATCGACGAAAGCTCGTTGCCGATAAGATATACATGCGATAAAACCGCGAACGTGCGCGCGGAGCAACGAGTATTACCCGCGGACGGATAGAGTTCTATTTTCGGTTGCAGAGGCACGGTCTATCGCGAGCGCGGTAATTCCGCCGATGAATATGGAACGCGGGAGGAAACGAACCGCGGGATGAAAAATTAACATTAAAATGGTGGAAAACGTTTTCTAAAAATATCCCGGTCGATTATCAGCCAGATCGAGCAGCCAACGGATGAATATGCATGACGCGTAGCCGCGCCGGCTGTCGAAGCTGCGGATCTCACGAGCGGAACCAGATAGATAGGTTTGCAACCCGTGAAAAGTGGCATGGAATCGCAGGTGCGCGAAACGAGACACCTCGCGATGGAATTGGACATCGATACGGCGCGACGGCGTCGGCGGCGTCGGCGGCGTGGAAAAAGGAAGAAACGCGAAACGGAACGAGCCGCGTGGGCGAAGCGAAAGAAGCCTATAGACCCGTGTGACGAGCTCCACGCATTATTTTGCCGTACGTGGCATTATAGGTTTCATTAGGAGAAATACGTTTCCTTTCCCGATCTGCGCCGCGAGTCGCAAGGACGTCCCGCGTACCTGTTCGCCGCGCGGTCCGCGCTCGTCCGGCTTCGACGCGCATTCGTCATCGACGCGAGGGAGATCGTATCGCGGCGGGTTGGGGGCACGGGGGAGCCTCGCCACTCATAATTTGCATGCCTCGACCGGTGCCACGGGTAACGAAGAGTTATGGTCGCGGCCGAGCCGAGCGAAACTTTTCGCGGAGGAAAAACACTCGAGGCTGCCGGAGATTACGATCGACACCGAGCGCGAGTCGAGCTCCGCGACTCGGTGTCTCGCGATACGATGAATCTGCGCGGGATCTCACGGCCGAAGGGTGGTCGAACGTCGAGGCGAAACAGGGATTCGGCAGAGACAGGGATCGCGTGGAGTAGCGCGAGTAACGCGAAAGAGGCGTGAAAACCCGAGGAGGAAGCACGTGGCCGACGACCCTTGGGCTGAATGTTTAAAGAAAGGCGGAGGAAAGTCGGTCGCGTGTCGCTGTACGACGGTGATTTGTCGAGGACCGTGTGTCGCCGGGTGCCAGTATGGGTGCGCACACGTACGGCAGACGCGTAGGTAGCACGCGAAAAGGTGGCTCCGTGTCGGAGCAGAAGGGTTGCGCGGCGCGGTAGGTATACCTGGTCGTGCGAGAGAAGTACCCGTGGAAGATAGAGAAGGAGAAAAGAGAACCGCCACGTGACCCCTGCACGGTCCTCCATTCCTTATTGGAATCCTTCTGGCCCAACCTGACCTATCCAAGGTGAGATTTATCCGGCGGCTTTACCTGCCACCAGCTATATAGGCACCTTGGTACCTTCCTCGCTGTCTGTGCCTACCTACCGGGAATCCCCGCATTCCCATTCTCATTCCCCATTCCCGTGAACCGACCACCCGTCCACCCACCCTCGGGTCACGTATCCTAGGCCTTTTCGTACGGATCGAGCGTGTCCCGACAACGTAACAGGTGAGATTTCCGTGCTGTCTGGGATCCTCCGAGGCTGGCTCCACTTGTCCCTGTACACGGGGTTGCGTCTTTCGTATTCCGCGCCAGTCGCTTATGACGATCGTAAATCGCTCGAGGCGAAATAATTTCGTCGCCAGTGGCGCCGCGTGGAATCCACGTCGCGTCGCGATCGATACGATATCTTCGTCTTCCCGATCGATCTCAGGCATTCCTAATATCGCGAAGGAAGCGTCTAGCCGTCTGCGGCGTCGATTCCGCTTCCGTTCTTCGCTTCAGCCGGGTGACACTCGTCCCACGACGAATTTCAATCTGCGAATGCAAATCCGCTCCGCCGGCTGCTCAGCGGTGATTTTCATAAAACCTATCCTTTGCCACCTACGAATCACGTGCCCACGAGCTTGTCCGGAGAAACCAACATACGAGGTCCCCCGACGTAATAGGCGGGATTTAGCTCGAACTAGCCCGAAGCGTTTGGAGCAGGTTCCGGCCGTGTGCTTAATACGAAAGCCGAGTAGGCTATAATCGAAAAGCCGCTGGACAATGCAAATGGGCCCGCGACGGCGTTATTACGCTTCCCTCGCGGACACCCCTCCTCGTCGCAGGTGTCTGACGTAAGAGAAAATCGACGAGACTCGGCTTCCGGCTCGACCGAAACCGAGGATTTTCATTAAAGTCTCGTTAACGGCGTTCGGCCGTTTCGGAGGCGATGTGAAACAGGCGATAATTCACGGGGAAACGAACGGCTAACGGCGTTAATTCGCTGTTATATTAATTAGTCGAATCTCGCGAACGAATGCCTTAAACGAAACGAATTAAGGGTATCTTTATTAGGGAAACAAAGCTGGCTAAGAGCGTGGCGGACGCTCGCCAAGATCCGCGCGATGCACCGATGCTATCGCTGCTGATTATCTCCATTCGATTCGAACCCGGAGAAAAGGAGAGGGAATTGGGGAGCAGGAAGAGGAGAGAGAGACAGAGACAGGAGAGGGGGACAGGCAAAAGCTGTCGGTTATTCCGAGAAAAGGCAAAAGCCTATTTACCTTGGTAATCACGATTCAATTAATCCGAGGAATTCGCGGCTCGTTCGCGCTCGCTTGCTCGTCAAATCGCTGGTCGAGGATCTGGCCGGCTGCGGAATTTCCACGATTTCGCGAGAACCTGGTAATCTCGCTCGCGCCATCCCGGAAACGCCCAGCCGGGCCACAGGGCAACGTTACTCGCCCGAGTTTGCCTTGGCCTACGAAATTTACACGCACGCGAAACGCGTTTCCGGTCGCGTCTCTTTCTCTCGTCGCGTCTCTCGGGCAAGAGGAAGGAGACGACGAGGAAGACGACGAAGAAGCCGCGTTTCGTCTTTTTATCTCGAGACCCCGAGAGAGCCAAGCCTTCGTTTCTCGAGTGACGCGCGCGCCAGATTGCCGATCGATAAAAGGCCGTTTCACCCGGCTCGATAGCGACGCAAATCGCAAAAATAAATATATTATTCAGGCAGGATTAATCGATCGCCGTGCAATGTCAACAAACGCGAGGCCTTTTTGCTCCGATACGCATAGATATTCCAGGCACGCGGCTGCGATCTGTCGCCAGGATTCGACCGCTCCGGCCTCGATCGGATCCCGTGATCCTTGCGGCGATCGATCGCGCGTTATCGAGCGCCAGGGATGTTAAGAACGCGGATCGAGCCCTCCATCTCGCATAGCTCTTTCCTCGCTCCGAATAGATCGTCCTCGAACGTAGATCGCGGTCTGCGCCACCGTGTTCGCCTTTGCCACGACTAATCGCAAATCTATCCCTTGGTCTACGTTCACGGAGTTTCCGTTAGATCGCTCGGATCCTTTCTAGATCTCTCGAATGGATCGTTTAACCTCTGGCCTCGCGATTTAAGACTCTACTATTCCATAGCTCGACAAATTTGCCTCGAGTTGTACCAATCTCGCGCGACTGACGTGGGACACATCGACAAACCACGGGCGTGACACGTGGTGTTTACGTTTGACCCGATCCACGTACCACGTGCCACGCCCGTGATAGTCACTTTCGACCCGATCGATGTACCGCGAGGCTCGCGCGTGATTGTAGGCCAAAGGGGTGACCCGTAACGCGCGACGCGTGGTCGGTATGGAAATTTCGACAGGCGATTCAACGCTCGTGCGAAGCAGCCTAGAGGAACGTGCGTAATCTTGGCGGAGTAACAGCGAGAGGATCGAGGAAGCAGGGTGACGATGGAGATTCGTCCAGGGTGGAAACGACTTCGAGGAACCGCGGTCGAGGTACGCGAAGCTCGAGGATCAATGAAGATCATGGACGAAAGCGGAGGAAAAGAAGCAGGGACCGTGGAACGGACTCGCGAGTCGGGAAGGGGCCGTCTAATTTTCCGCACGCGAGTGATCCGACGGCACTCGGGAGAGCTGGAACAACTCGTTTTCTTGCCGGGGGATCCCGCTAACGAACGAACAGCTTCTACGACGCGCCAGCCCCCTTTCTAATAATTACTCCGACGAAAAGAACGTTCCTCGAAAGGGGAATTAAATTCGAGCGTATCCGCGAGTCGGATGCGCGATGGCGAAGCGGGGGGACGGGAAAAAGGAGCAACGTTGAGGATCGTCGTATGGGTTTTCGTTAACAGTCGATATCGAGACGGAAGCATCGATCGCGAATTTATTAAGGTACAGATTAGCAACGATTCATCGACGATAAACATCCGGTGGTCGGTAATTAAACTGTTAAAGGGCATATAATAACTCGGAGCGTCCGACGTGATTTACTTACCATCAAATATTATCATAATTAATTACACGTGGCCGGACCGGCGCGGTATATAATTAGCAGAAATCGCAAGATTGCCGATCGATCGCCGATCATTATCTCATTTTGAGTTTTACAGCGCGCACTAAACGAGAAAAAGGAAGGGGAGAGGAGGAAAAAAGGAGCGTCCGTGGATGATCGTTTGGCGAAACGGGAAAAACGAAGGTCCCCGGATGGCAGGTCGAAAGAAGAGGCATCGGGCACCGGAATATGTCGCCTAAGCGACGAACGACGGGGAGAAATGGCGGCGCGGAGGGTGAGTGGCGCGCGCGAACGAAGCGGTGGAAAACGGGGAGCGAAGAAGAAGGAGGTAAGAGAAAAGGTAGAAGGCAGGCACGTACGGGACATCGCGGGGATGAAATCAATATGGAGAGCGGATCGGAGAAAATTATCGTTATCGAGGTGTGCGCAGGGCCATCCAGCGTGAAACGTCATTTTCAGGTTCAGGCCTCGCGGCTTACCGCCGCGCGATAGAGATTGCTCGGGCATAGAATCTAATTATGTGATAAACATTGTTGCGCGGCACACCTGCTCGTAAATAACATAGAATCAAACACGTATCGCGTTACACCGTAATACACGAGGGCCTCGGGAGAAGAACAGGTCCCTGGACCCTGGCGAACCGCAATCGGCTATCTTCGATATAAGATACTCGGTCCTGCGCGTGTTCCTTGCCAGGATTAATTATATTCTCCCCTATCGAACATAAATTAGCACGACGAAAAGAGGGCGGCTCGATGTACCGAGTAATTACGCTTTTCGGCGTGATCCGCGCGTAACGGATGCCAACGCGGGACCATGCCGGCTGCTCGTTGCCCCCTTCGCCGATTTTCCTTCGCGCGAAAATCCAGCCTTCTTCGCGACGAAGGTGCGTCGCGACGCTCGCGAAGATAAGAACCGTGCGTCGGGCGAGTAACGAGGCGACGCGAAACGGCGGATCGTTGCTCGAAACGCGGAGAAACGAAGCGAGGCGTTAAACGTTATATAAGGCGGGCATTATCTGGAGCACTCTAAGGTTTCGCTTCAAAAATGGATTTTTCGTCGTATCGCGTTGCTCATCGAAAATAACCGCGCGATCACGCGCTTACGTGGAATATTTATTCAAACAAGCCTTAGAGCTAAGACCTTATCGACAGATACGATATCGGCCAACTTTTTCTCACCGGCATCGGCCACGCCGTTTGTTTGCCGTTGCATTTTTGAATATTAGTGCAATTATGTAGACACGCATACCCGCGTGTACGAACGCAACAACGACGAACAGCCGAGATACCGACCCGTGTTCCAGCGCAAACCAACACACCGGCCACGATAATTGCCAGCGGATTAACCATAATATACTCGCGTCGTTATCGATAATGCGAAATCAAAGATAACTCTTCGTCTTTTCCCCCCTTTTTTTTTTATTCATTTTTCCATTTTCGAAGTCCCGATTACCGCGGTATTAACTCATCCGAGTCGAGACGGAACGCCATTGGACGAGAGGATCGTTTTATCGAAATAAATACAAAGTATAGTTGCTCGATTTATCGTACGTAACTTCTTTGCGCGCTGTAATCGTCACGACGATGATCATTGTTATTCTTTTTTCCTCTTTTTTTTTTCCTTTTTCCTTTTCCTTCCCTTCCCCTCCCCCGCCGGCCACTGTTCCTCGTTCCCCGTTTGGAACGCGTTACGAACGCGCGACGCTTATCAGGCTATGCCACAGCGATGTTTACACTGCATTTTATTGAAACTAATAAAGATCCGGCTGTTTAGAATCAGATAATGCTCTCGCCTCGGCTTGTATCGTTTTAATTACGATCATTCTTGTTTTCGCGGTATCGCGGGGCTCGCGTCGCCGACACATTACGCCGCGATAATAAACACGAAAGATAACTCGACGTACAGTCGAGTATAAATACAATAATATTTAGTTTTTACGGAATAATCAGCGAGTTTATCGACGGCAAATCGAGCCATCGATACACAATTTTTTCGTTCTTTATCGAGGCAACGCGTCGAAATCGAGGTGAGAATCTTTTCCTCTATGCCGCAATTTTAATCCGACTATCGCGCGACTGTACACGTGTCCGGTAAATCGAACACGTGTCGTTCGAACGAATTAGAAATCGAGTAAAAATCGTTCCGCGAGAGGTCCACGGCAGAGACGTCGAGCGACGCGCCGCGTCCGAAGAGGACCTCGTCTCGGCGAAGCGTCGCGACCACGACGCCGAACTAAAAATCGCAATAACGTCGTGGCATAGGCTCGAAAAGTCACTACTCGAAATCCGCTTTCGCGCGGTGAGTCATACGACTAATAAGGCGCAAATTATTGACACAGTTTAATCAGCTCAGACGCAGATACGATGGAAACCGATTTTTTCGATAAACACGATTACCGACGAGAGGTGCTCAATAAACGAATGACCACTATTTCCTTTCCACTAAATGACGATGACTATCGTTCCAGTTAACGATAAGGGTACACCGGCGTAAGTTTCGACGGAAAACACGCGTCTGCTCTTTAGCCGCATGATGTAACGCTAAAAACTACAAGAAACCTAGCAGCCTTTTTGTTTCCAGACTCCAATTGTTCCACCAAGCGCGAATTTCAATTACGTACATGCATACGTTCCGTCGAATGAAACGTTACACGAATTTATCCGTCAAGCATTCCCTTATCGCGGAGGGGAATCGTTCGCGGATCGCACGCACGCAGCAACGACGAGCGCGCAGAACGAAAGGCAGATCTTTTAAAAGGGAATCCACCTTCCCATCGTAAAACCGTGCCGCCGCAATTGGCGAACCTGCCCGGTTGTTTCGCCTATGGAAACGCAACGAGACGCAACAACCGGGAACCCCCGGTTTCAGGTAAAGCCCGATTCTCGCGATCTCGCGTCGCTCGTTCGTACAATGCCACCATCGTACAATGCATCGACCGTTCCACGGGGGCAGAGAGGGGGTCAGGGTTGGCAACAAAGCCCCGTGCCAAGGTTGTGCGGGGGTGGCTGCGTCGAATGCAAGCAGGGAGGCACACACCATTGACAGCTGACGGATCGAACGCTCGCCACACGCTTTCCCTCGAAATGCACGGGATCGTTTCGTGTTTCGTTCGCGGACAAATAGCGGCTGGCATGACGCACGCGTTCGTTTGCCTCGGAAATCTCCGGTTTCGTTACTCAACCAACTCTTCGGGACGACGACGAAGAGCTATGGACGCGGAGGAACCAATTGATCGCCCTACCGATCCAACCCCGTTTTCACGTAACGGGATAATTCGCGTGTTTAAACAGCGATACGCTATTTGCGCGGATGAAGAAGGCTCCGATCTCCGTGCGACTAATCTAGAGATTCGTAATCGAGCAACGCGATTCGAGGTTCTCGACCTATCGGCCACATCGGCGAACAATGTAGTCATCTGAGGCTATTATCTAAGGCTAAATCGTGCTCCGAGAACCGTCGACAAGAACCGCCTATTCCGAGATTCAAATGAGTAACGAGTGGTTGCGCAAGCGGATGCGAAGAAAGGAACCGCCGAATTAGGAAGGTTCCAATTATTGCCCCGTCGTGATCCACGCACGATATCGTACAATCCGTTGCGTCACTGGGACTTATCGCGGTACGCGCTCATCACCGGCGATACGCGTGCGTTTCCACGAAAATGAGCAATGCCGCGCGATGATAAGCGAAAAGAATTTGCATGTCTGACGAACTCACCGTTCTCGGTGCCTCGAAGGGGGCCGGAAGGGCTACCGCCGGTAGAGACCCCTTCGTCTTCGCTGCTGCTGCTGCTACCCTCACTGGGACTGTAACTTCTCCTGCTCCCGGTCCCTCTCGCGATCTTCTGCCCGCTGCTAGCCGTCCCGTTATTATTGTCGTGCATTCTACTCTGTAGTCGCTCGTGCATAGTCCTTACGCGAGAATGTAGCCTCTGCTGCTGAAGGGAACCGACCGAAAAGTCCAAAGGCTGGTCGATATCCGACTGAATCTGCGACTGTCTCTGTACTTGTCCGCATACCGAGCCGGCGACTAAACTTTGCGCTTGAGTAACTTGCTGCCCGATCGGCGACACTTGCTGCTGCTGGTGCTGCTGCTGTTGCTCCTGATGAACGCTACTAGGCGGGCTCCACCAATGGTGCCCGCCTTGGATAGGCCTCCAAGCCTCGATGGTGTTGTTGTTGGTCGGGCTGGTCTGCTTCTGCTTCTGTTGCTGCATCTGCATCTGCTGCTGAGACTGTTGTTGCTGCTGTACCATCGCAACCTCCACCAGGTTGTTGTTCTCCAGCAGATGCATGCTGGGGGTCTGCGTCATCGACGACGGCAAAGCGAAAGGGGAAGCGCCCACCGAGGGTGGGCTCGACTCTTGACGCTGTCGATGGCTGGAATGATGATGTTGCTGCCTATGTTGCTGTTGCACCGTCGGCTGCTGATGTTGCTGCTGCTGCTGCTGTTGCTGTTGCTGCTGCTGTTGCTGCTGCTGCGAACTAGACGGTACGAGAACCGGAGGCGGAATTTGCCGGACGGTCCGCGTGGCCTCGGCGACCCACCGGCGCACCGCCTCGCTGTCGAGGCCCGCCAGCCCTGCGGACTTTGTTTTCGACTGTCCACCGGGCGATGATAAACCCTTATCGGGTATCAGGCCGGGTAGCGCGAGGACCCCGGTGCCCGCCACCGCGACCCTGGGTCCCGAAACGCCCCCGTAAGCAGCAAACGCCGCGAAATCCAACGTGGTCACCTGCTGGCTCCCTTTGTCGGACAAGCTTCGCTGTTCTTCGCCCTCGTGCGCACCAGTAGGATCACCCTTTCCTACGATCGTCTCTCTCTTTCTTTCTGTCTGCCTCGGTAACCTTCGGCCACGCTCACTGATATCGCGTCGTCGTTGCACTCTCGATACGGATAATTTCGCGCAGCCAGTGCTGCACCGCGTACTCGCTCCTTCGCGCGTTAACGTCGCTCGCGTCACGAAGGAGCAGCGTGTGCGTTTGCGAGTACGAAAGATCCAGCGGTCGTCTATTTTATCCTATTCGATATCACGGTGCATGTATACGTATATCGTATATTCCTACGGTAACACTACACTGATAAACGCGCACAGATACGTTCCTTCGGCACGCTACGAACGTATACTCCAGTCTCGCACGGTCACCGGTTCCGTACTCACTCGTTACGTGGATTTACCATTCGCGTCCATTACACGAACACTGCTCGATGCATATAGTTATTATTAAACGGAACAGCGTGACAAGCGCGTATCGTCGTTACTATCGCATAGTTCCTGGCCCCGTTTCCCGTGGAATTCACCTGTCATCGGATACGTCTGGCGAACAACGCAGGCCCGCGGTAGATGTTCGATTATCACCGGCGTCGACCACGCCAGCTGTTCTTTCCACGACTCACTCGCGCCTTTTCACCGCGGAAAAACGCTGCCCCTCGAAGCCCGGGAATATTCGAAAATCCTACTACTGTCCGTGCGACCTGTCATCGGACGCGTCAGAAACAGCGTCACCCATCGGTGAACTCGGCAACAGTTTCGAGGCTCTGGAGCAGCGGGCCAACCGTGAGCATGTTCGACCGTGGAATCTCTTTGAGAATCTCTCGAATCCAATGGAAACTGTCACGATATATCACTGTCTCACTTTCGATGCTGACAATATCTCCCGTGGTTCCGCGTTCCACGCGTGCGGTACCGTTTCGTCATAGGGTTGGCACACCGCGCGGCAGCTTTCCCCTCGCGAGAATCGAGCTGTTCGGCGGTGCGGGATCGGTGGAAGAGAGCAAAGTATCGTTATCGCAGGCACACGAGCATCCGCGACGAGCTACGACGGTGGCAGCTACGGCTGCGGCGGCTGGTACGGCGGTCAGATGCTGTCGCGTGCATGTGTGCAGCTACACTAGAGGGCCCACGTACGCCCGGTCGGCCGCCTACCGGCCACGGGGAACGCGGACGCGTACGCGGACCGTGGAACGCGAAGTGGGGGAGTTGCCGCTAGAGGGACAGAGACGGAGCGGTACGTTGCACGGTTCGAACGGACGAAAGCACAACGGAGAGGTTAGACTGGAACGAAAAGCAGCGGACGAACGCCTGGACGCTTGTGCTGGTGGGGAAACAAGCAGCGTCGGTGGGGAATGACGCTCCAATCGCAAAGGAACGCGGATCACGCGCGGCTCCGCCCGGCAAGGAAAGGCGAGTTCTCTGGTCGCGAGCGCGAGCGCGCCTTTTTACCTCGCGTGTACCGGCTACTACTGCTGCAACCAAACCACGGTTAGAGGGAGAGAAGGTGAGTGCATTTGCATATGCGAGAAAAGCGACCAATCGCGGCACTGCTTGCCCCCTCTGTCGATATCGCGACACGGATTAGGTCTTTCGAATAAATTCACCACCATAAACAACGCACACCGATGTCCTTAACGCGTCCACTCTCGTCGTCCGGCATCGACTATGTAAATATCACTGTCGTCCAAGCTGCCACTCTATAGGACTTTCATGTAAATAGGTCGCGTGACCACACGCGATTAATCTCATTGGTCAACACAGGTGGCGTTTTTCGATGCCTGTGGATTAGGTGCGTGCATACGTCATGCTAAGAAATTATCCCAGTACCGGGTTCGTTCCGAATGTTTATTCGCATTTATCCGACAAGAGAGTATTCGTCTCGAGAATGTTTCGTACAGTGTCGAGGGTAACCGCGTATTCGATCGAGGTAAAAAGAAGACTAACGAGCTAGTGAGAAATTAGTTGGAAAAGTGGCCGCGAGAAGTCTCTCGTAATAGGTCAGTCGTATCGCGTCCTTTGCTGCTACGATCTTGAATATGGTAGCTAACCGCGGCCTGGCGGGAAATGGCGATCTGTGCGTGACGCGTAGAATGCGATTAAAAGAGTTTGTGGTGATCGGGAGATTCGTATCTACGCGTGGATTACACTTTTGGCATACCCCGAGGGACGACATAGCTGGCTGAAATACTTCGTGCTGCCCGATGAATCTCAGGTTAACAGCAGGTGGGTACTTCTGCAGGTTAACTTTGCTCGGTTCAACGATCTCTCGAACAATAGAGTCATTGTGAGTCCAATATGTTCGCATTGGCAAACGTGTTCGAACGATCGATAACGCATAATAATAACGATAATAGAACGTCGCGATCGATCGTTAATCGTATCGAAATATACGTAGTGCGACGAAGTATACGCAACGTCGATGTCAATCGATCGAACGAACGTATCGAATCTATGACGTAGTTAATACGAACTAGTTCGAAATATCGAAATTTACCGAACGAATATAAAACGACGCGATCTATGGTTAATCGTATCGAAGTGCGCAGTTGGACAAAGTATATGCAACGTCGATGTCAATCGATCGAACGAACGTATCGAATCTATGACGTAGTTAATACGAACTCGTTCGAAATATGGAAGTCTCTCGAACGAATATAATACTTCGCGATCTATGGTTAATCGTATCGTAATGTACGTAGTTCGACAAAGTATACGCAACGTCAATGTCAATCGATCGAACGAATCTATCGAATCTATGACGTAGTTAATACGAACTAGTTCGAAATATCGAAATTTACCGAACGAATATAAAACGACGCGATCTATGGTTAATCGTATCGTAATGTACGTAGTTCGACAAAGTATACGCAACGTCAATGTCAATCGATCGAACGAATCTATCGAATCTATGACGTAGTTAATACGAACTCGTTCGAAATATCGAAGGCTACCCAACGAATATAAAACGACGCCATCGACGGTTAATCGTATCGAAGTATACGTAGTGCGACGAAGTATATGCAACGTCGATGTCAATCGATCGAACGAATGTATCGAATCTATGACGTAGTTAATATGAACTCGTGCGAAATATCGAAGTCTACCGAACAAATATAACGCGACGCCATCGATGGTTAATCGTATCGAAGTGCGTAGTTGGACGAAGTATACGCAACGTCGATATTAATCGATCGAACGAATGTATCGAATCTATGACGTAGTTAATACGAACTCGTGCGAAATATCGAAGTCCACCGAACGAATCTTCACGAAATTAACATCGCGAACTAGAAATACGTTTCTCGATCTATTTCGGACGCCATTATTTTCCGAAACGTCTCCGTTCGTATCATAACCTCGCGGAGGCATACAAATATTCGCGAACCCCTATCACGGCCGCCATTCCTCCGAACCCGATTCTCTCTCTCTCTCTCTCTCTCTACTCTCTCACTCTCACTCTCACTCTCTCACTCACCTATCATATTTCCATGCACACACATCGAAGCCCACCACTCCCAACATTTGAATGCGGCATGCGCAGTGCCGGTGCCGGTGCAAAAAAAATGAGGCGCTTTAAACTGGGCCTTTATTGGTCGTAGCAGCCGTGCAGTATCCCCACCCGCGTGCCCTTTTCCCTCGCGTACACAAGCATCCCTGCCATTCTTCCTCTTTTTATCGCGCTATCATATTTCCATACAGCCACCGGCCACCACCACCGTCGCCACCTCCACTCGATACCCAGCTCGCCCAGATTTGAATCCGGCATGCGCAGTTCCGCGCGCAAAAAGGGCGCTTTAAAGAGGTTCTTATTGGCCATGGGAACGCCACCCCCACTCCTTATCGCGTGTACCGGCTACCTAACCTTGCGAACGCGGCACCCTTCCTCTTATCGCGTCGCCTCCTCTCCCCTTCGCCGCCCACCCTCCTCCTCGCGCGCCGTTCTTTTTTTCGCTTTTTCTCTCCCTTTCGCCCCGTCTTCCCCTCCGGTCACCCCACTACGACTCCCACGACTCGGACTAGGAACGAGCGAGCATCCCCTTGCACCCCCCACTGTCCTCCCGCCGCTCAACACACGCGCGCGTACACATGGACACGCGTGTGCGAGGAAGGTGCGACGAGGATGAATAGCGTCGAGGGATGAAGACGAAAGCGGGATACGCCGAGAGGGATACGGGCCGGAGGGGGTGGCTAGAGGGAGACGAAGCGGAGAGCGAGCCGGTATTGATTTTAATGACGCCCCTACCTACGCGAATTCACGAAAGAGGCGCGAATAATATCTACGCGCTCTGATTCCGGGAGTCGGGACGACGAGAAGCTTTATGGACGCGCGGACATTCCTCCGACTCTTGTATCGCGCATCCGAATCTCTCGCGACTTTTCCTTCTATTTTTCAACCGATTTCTGCATCCCTCTATACGGGACGAAGAACGCGATCGACGCCTCGTCGCGATAAATCGAGGCGTGAAACGGCCTCTCGCCCAGTGTCGTAACATTTACATGTCGCAACTGACTGCGGACGAATAAAGGGTTGGTCGGAGAGGGCCGTCATATTTATGTACGACGCGCGTGCCAGAGGATAAAGGCACTTGCCGAAAATCGAGCGGCTCGAGTGCCACTACACGGAAGGGTGTTCAAATACCCATGCCCGGGACCCTAATCTGAATAAGGCGAACCCTTTCTCCCCGGGCGCGGCCCCTCTTTTTTTATTCATCGCGTGCAGGTATTTGCATGACCCGCGTCTCGGTCGCAGGTGCTGGGTCTCCCCATTTCCCCCGTTTCGCGTTCCCTTTGAATGAAACGGACCTGCAAGGGCAAGGGGTAACAGCGTTTATATGGAAATGGCTGCACCGTTCGCTCACCAAGGCCGGTGATAGATCCTTAACGCTGTCGTATGTTGATTCGGTGAAAAGGTGCAGCTGAGTGTGAACCCCAAATTGCACAGGTGAAATCATTCCAGCGGGGTTTAATCCCTGTTCAGTACACGAGCTCGTCTTTCGTGACCAATAATTTGCGCACATAAAATTATCCTTCGTAATGTTGCACGCCGAAATTGTCCCCTTTGAGAGCAACTTTCGCGAAGGTATCGGATGTTCGTTAACTTTCGTCGCGTTTATCAACCGGTGTGCGTTACCTCTGTTTCGTCTTCCTCGTTTCTGCATTGCCGTCACGCGGCTCGAGAGTGCGTTCCTTTCGCGACACCCGTTAGAGCAGAGAGGCGAGCCGGTGCCTCCTGACCCCATGACCCTCTCGCAAACCCGACGACCTGTCTATACGGTGTATACGTGAATTGCAGGCTACCATTCGGCCACCTGCGGCTTCTGACATCTCAAGCAGCATCGGTAGTGACCGGGCGAACACCTCTCTTTGCACGCGCGAACACACTCTTTGACAAAGGTGTATTATCCCTCGCCCTCGGCTTTCCTGAAAACCTGTTTGCAGGCGCGCGCGCCGCGACGCCTTTGTGTCCCCCACGCAACAAGTCACAACATCGTCAAACTCGTAAAGAACGAGCCAATCTCTGCGCCTTAATTGCTTTCGCATTGTCCACCTCGATTTTTTAGACGTTCTCCTATAGCCATAACGATTCTAGTTAGCATTCCTATGGTCCCCCATACCTTGCCCGGTATTAATCCGTAGAAAATCCTGAGATCTCCGGATTCGATCGCGTCTAGTATTAACGATTTCCAACTGTACCGTTCATTTAATCGGCTGCTTTTGTTCGCGTCGAACGTTTTTTCCCCCCTTTTCTCTGCTCGCGAGGGCCCGAAAGAAATTGCTTCGATGGTGAAATTCGAACGACACGGAATTCCGCGACTCGAGTGGTCTTTCCTCCTTCGCGAGTTGCTACCGTTACGGCACGGCCGATTTTTTAAGTAAACGGGAGAAATAGGAAACGCGAGGTTCCTCTGACGCACCCCCTGCGAAAATCGCTTCACCCCCCGAGGAGAAGCTTTTTCCTACGGCCTATAAATTGCCACCCTGCGGGAATGACAAAGACGTCCCATTACGCGGGAAATTAGAGGTTTTGATTCTATGGCGTATGCGTGCAAGCAGCGGGACAAGCGTTTATTTCTATCCGGCAAACTTTTAACTACCACTCGACGCGACTCTCGAGGAGCCAGGTGCGCCGAAACATTATTTTCCCTTGACGATTTGTCGGCACCACGAAACTGGGCCAATCTCGATAGGCTTTCCTGTCAACTCGTAAATCTCGACGACTCGCCGTGCACGTTTGCCAGAAAAAATTCGAAATTCACGGAACCCTCGCGAGGCGTGAAAATATTTTTTCCCCCCCCTCGAATCGCACTTAACCCCTCGCGTAGCAACATTCATCCCTCGCGTTTCGTGTTTTTTGTTTACCTTCTTCACGATTTTAAGAGCGATTCGACTGGATCGCTTATCGAGCAGCGTTTCTTGCCACGTTCGATAGCATTTTTTTCCCGATTCCTTTCCTTTCATTGTCCATTTCTTTCGACTCTTTTTCTGGATTTTTCATCCACTTGCGGAAACTCGAGACGCATCCACCGGCAATTGTTCTGCCCACTTTTTCGCGCGGAAAAGTTCTTAAGAGGCCAGCCGAACTTTACTGGCCCTCTATTCTCACCGAAAACGGAGCTCGTTTTTTTTCCCTCTCGCTCTCCCTCTCTCTCTCTCTCTCTCTCTCTCCGGTCTTCCCTCGCCCTCTCTAATTCAGGTCGAACGGCTCGTCGGCGTGGAGCCGGTAATTTTACGGGAAAAAAAGGGAGAACGGGGAATAAAAAAAGGCGAAATAAACCGTACGCCGTGCGGACCATCGGGACCATTTTACAGTTTCCCGGACCGTTTTACTATCCACGGTATACCTTCATTTACGATGCGCCGAAATCTTCGCTTCGTCCTGGTCGTCGGGACGGATCCAGGTAGCGGCGGTATCGATCCATGCGTATCACTTATTACTTCGCTAATTGCTTTACGACACGGCGTCCACGGGTAGAAGCTTGCCAGAGACGCACATTTTTTTACACCTTTTTACGACGCGCAATATATTTCTCCTCCGAGCACCCCACGGCGTGCCGTTGCACCGCACCTTTTTAGCAATCCGCCCCAACAACAGCCGAGCAATAGTCGTCCCGTTATGAAATCATTCGGAATTATCGGTCCTCCTTCGAGGCTATTGACAAGCAAAGAAAAAGAGAAACTGGACCCGTGGCGAGTCCGTAAAAATTTCCCGGAAAATGGACCCTGTGATTCTCGGTCCTCCATCGCCGGGATAGAATATTCCGGAATAATTAGGACAATTAGTTACGCAAATACCGCGCAGCACCTGTGTTTGGAGCAATATTCGAAATTATCAATCCTTCTTCCAAGCTATCGAGAAGCAAAGAAAGAGAGAAACTGGGCCAGTGGCGAGTCTGTAAAATTTCCTGAAAAATGGACGCAGTGATTCTCGTGCCCCCCATTGCCGGGGTAGAATATTCGGGAATAATTAGGACAATTAATTACGTAAATCCCGCGCAGCACCTGCGTCCAGAGTAATAGTCGTTCCATTATAAAATCATTCGGGATTATCGATCCTCCTCCGAACCTATGAAGAAGCAAAGAAAAAGAGAAACTGGGCCCGTAAAATTTCCCGGGAAATGGACCCAGTGATTTTCGGTCCCCCATAGCCGGGGTAGAATATTCGAAAATAATTAGGACAATTAATTATTTATATCCCGCGCAGCACCTGTGTCGAGAGCAATAGTCGTCCATTATAAAATCATTCGGGATTATCGATCCTCCTCCGAACCTATGAAGAAGCAAAGAAAAAGAGAAACTGGGCCCGTAAAATTTCCCGGGAAATGGACCCAGTGATTTTCGGTCCCCCATAGCCGGGGTAGAATATTCGAAAATAATTAGGACAATTAATTATTTATATCCCGCGCAGCACCTGTGTCGAGAGCAATAGTCGTCCATTATAAAATCATTCGGGATTATCGATCCTCCTCCGAACCTATGAAGAAGCAAAGAAAAAGAGAAACTGGGCCCGTAAAATTTCCCGGGAAATGGACCCAGTGATTTTCGGTCCCCCATAGCCGGGGTAGAATATTCGAAAATAATTAGGACAATTAATTATTTATATCCCGCGCAGCACCTGTGTCGAGAGCAATAGTCGTCCATTATAAAATCATTCGGGATTATCGATCCTCCTCCGAACCTATGAAGAAGCAAAGAAAAAGAGAAACTGGGCCCGTAAAATTTCCCGGGAAATGGACCCAGTGATTTTCGGTCCCCCATAGCCGGGGTAGAATATTCGGGAATAATTGGGACAATTAATTACGCAAATATCGTGGAGCATCTGTGTCCAGAGCAATAGTCGTCCAGTTATAAAATTATTTGGAATCATCCATCCTCCTTCGAAGCTATCTAGGAAAAAAGGAAAAGAGAAACTGGGCCTGTGGCAAGTCCGTAAAATTTCCCGGAAAATGGACCCAGTGATTCTCGTGCGCCCATCGCCGGGGTAGAATATTCGGGAATAATTAGGACAATTAGTTACGCAAATCCGGCGCAGCACCTGTGTCCTGACCATGAAAGGATCGACGGAGGACGTGTAAGCCGTAGAAATTCGTGGAGTCACTCGGAAACTACCTACCGCGCGAAGCGAGGGAAATTCGAGGGGCGTTTTTCGAAAAGCGATTAATTCGTTGGGCGCCAGGGGCGTGAAATCGAAAGCTCGATCCGGAGTACCGGATTTTTCGGCCCGCGGGGATAATAACGAGGTTTCGGTTTTTCGGCAGGACGCGAACCACCGATCCTGGATCAAAGAGAGCCGACCCATAGCCTCCCTATCGTCTTTCGCAATTTCGAGGCCTTTCTCGGACACCTCCAGCGTCGACTTCCATTTTCCGGACGGTTCCCTTTTCATACCGTGCAGACCACCCTTCCACGGCTCCGTGGAAACTCTCCTTTACCATACCACGCTGAGGGACGATAAGCAAACTCGTTTCCAGCATTGCGAAACGCCTCGTTTCGGAGCAAATTACATCTGTCAAAATCGTGTCTCGAGATATTCGCGTTTAAGACCTTTTTTCTTTCTGTGAGAGAGGAAAAGGAGGAATTTTTATGACGGAATAGATAGAAGGGTACCTTGTTGCTCGAAAGGAAGCATTTCCGTGGAACGTAAAGCGAATAAACAAATTGCGCGCGGTATCGTTGTGGGCACACACGTTGTCCGTGTAGTCGTTAAGGCAGCTCGGTTTCACGGAAGTTTTGAATTAAAAGAAACGGAACTCTCAATTCTCGACGTAGTCGACCGGTCGTGTACTCGCGATATCGTGGCACGCGTGACAGAGCGCGAGCAAGCTCGGTAATTTTCCTGGCATTACGCGTGCGAGGGAGCGTAACGCGTGATTATAAAATAAGCGGTTCCTTTTGTGGTAATTAGCGGATCAAGGACAGCCACGAATGAATTCGGGAGAGCGACACTGCCATGGTTCTATCTCGTTTATCTCTTTGCGGCATTTGCAGGATTTCAGATAATAAAATAGACCCGTGTTGCATTGAAATTTTATTGCGTTTTAAATCAAATAAAATTGGTATATCTTTACTAATAAAGGAATTACATAACGTAAAAGCATAAAAAAATGATAATTTAATTGAGTTTGTTGTTACAGTGTGGGACTCAAATAGTTTCACCGTCCCATGTTGAACGTTGCCAACACAAGCAAAAACATTTATTTATTTATTTATTTATTTATTTATTGGAACTTACGGACAAGGCCCTTTTTAGTAAAGTGATATAAAAGATGCACACACCAGATAGGAAAAGCTATACTGCAGACAATAATAGATACACTATATACCAAGTTACATAGAAAAAATAAAATTAAATAGAACAGGATTACGTAATAATAAGTAATACCACGAAATGATGACAACGTGTTATTATGTGGTCCCTAACAGTTTGAAGAATTCAGCCTTAAAACTGGTAATATTATTAGAAAAAAAGATTTCAACATCTATAACATTTGTCGAAGGTATTACCAACTGCTTTATGTAAATAAGACGAAATATAATCCTATGACTAAAAATGTCCCATCATGCATTACGGTGCATCAAGAAGATGGGACACTATTAACCCTTTGCACTCGAACATTTTTTAGCTAGAGAAGAGTAGGAATTCAAAGGTTCTCTACTAAAAAACTGACAATACTATTTTATGCAGTAAATAAAGAATTGTATAATAATAGAATTGTAGAATTATTTGACTTCGATATTTTTGCTCACTGTTACATTACATTAAATTTGATATATTAATTAATATCGATCTTCTAAATTTCATGAAACGGTGACTGAAGCTCACCTCTCGAGTGCAAAGGGTTAATCTCACCGTGCCCCAAAGAGTTATCCCGACCACTCGAATCGTTCTCGTAATGCACGAAATTCGAGCGTAATCCTCTCCGCGTCTTCAAAAATTCTCTCGTCGTCACGCGTCCACCGATTCTGTCGTTCCGCGAGAGTGTGAAACGGGTGCTTGTTCGCGAAATATCGAAGGCTCGATCGTGCTCCGCAGAGTCTGGAACGGGGCACGCCTCGATCAATTCCCCAAAGGGATTCCGAAAGTCCGAGTAACACAGTATCTCACGGCAATCTTGGTCGCTTGCCTCTACTTAGGCTGCGGGATTAGGCAATAAAAAGTGGGCGCATTCTTAGCGTCCGCGATATTTCGCGGGCACGAGCACGACCTCTTGGCTCGTTGACGTTGCCGCTCGCGATTTGCCAATTGTCTAATGCGTTCTCCCGCCACGCCGCTCGCGGCATTCCATCCATGAGCCGTTTCCAACCGGCCGCGGTTGGTCCCTCTTTTTCTTCCACGCTCGCCCCTTTTATTCCGCGGAATATTCACCGGATTAAGGTAATTGCTCGCTCGCTAGCGTGGAGCAAGCGCCGGCCAGCGCGCATTCCGCGTGGGCCGCGTGCATACACGCGTGCAACCGCGTCCGTGCAGGCGTGAGACCGATCGGCTTCGTTACGTAACCCTCTGTTTTGCCGCGCGGAGGATGACACGCGAGGATCGGGGCAAATCGGTCACGGGTCCGCCATAAATTCGGCAACACGTAACCCATAAACTTCGGATTTTATCCTACGAATGCGAATTCTAACCTTCGTTCGAGATAACTCCGAGACGAGGTCAGGTTGACATATTTGACAGCCTCGGTGGTCATATATGTGGGAATGTTGGGTAGGCAACAGAATGAGCAGTGATGTAAATATAAAAATGATTTATTCTTAACTAAAACTTATTCCAAGCGCTAATAATTCTTGGCTAACTCTCAATAAACTCTATGACTGACTCTTCCGCATCCTTGTACTCTTATTTAACACTAGGACGCTATCTTTATACCTATTTCTAAGGACACCTGTCAAATTGACAGGTAAAGGAACCATTTGCCTTTTTTAAACGTACTAGGACGCTATCTTTATACCTATTTCTAAGGACACCTGTCAAATTGACAGGTAAAGGAACCACTTGCCTTTTTTAAACGATTAGTTTAATTTAAAAACAATTATATATTATATTAACAGTCTTAATATAAGTTAACTAAATCTGTTACCATCGTATAATTGGAGCAACCCTTCCGCCAAATTCACGGGTTCCGTAAATCTAGTGATAAACCTTGCACTCTGTCTTCTTTCATACTCGTCTTCTCTTTCCCAATCGGTTGGTCACGTATCCTAAACGCTCAGTCGCATTCCTAGGCTTTTACTCTTCACTTGCATTCGGTTCAGTCATAAACATCCCTTACATTCGATCCTCTTACACGCGGTCACTTTCGTTCAAGCCACTCTTGACATCTTTCAGAGCCGTACTTATTCCTTTCCTACATATATGTCCGGCCACGGTGGTAATTGATGACCAGAGCGCTTGGACAACTTATAATTGTAAAAATTGAACGAAAATTGACAGTTAATCGATCGTCAACCGTCTCTAGCCTAGTTAGGAATTTTTGTCTTCGTTGAACAATTCGTCGTAGTCGAGTCAATACTAAAAGCATTAGGTATACACGTCGCTCGGGGTTTATGAGATTAGGATTGAACGTAGCAGGAAGTTGGTAATCTCTTTGTCACTCTGTGTATGTCATAAATCTATTTTAGTATTTCGAGGCCCGAAGCAGGGTTACCGTGTTTTATCGCTTTTATTAAAATACGCATTTATCATTGAAGTTATTCGTTAATCTTGACGACGCTGTTCACTTTGTCCAGTAGGAACAGACGTTCAGTTGCACGGTTTGACACTTTGACCGTCACGTTGGTCATATATGACCGGTCACAGTTTCTCCCGTGACGTTACAGTGGTCATTGCTGACCGGAGAGTTTGAACTACTTACAATTGTAAAAATTGGACGAAAATTGACAGCGAGTCGATTGTCAACAGTTACCAAGGCGTCACGGTGGTCACCCGTGACTGCCAATAAGATAAACGCTCCATTGGGTAAGAATGTTGTCTTATATCACCGATTTATTACTATTTTCCCATTATATACTTCGAATAATGAAAATAATCTCGTGTCATCCGGAGCGAAACATGCGATTTCGGCGTGACAGTCACATAGTTAAGGTACATGACAGTGTTCAGAGATATTTGTTGTCACTAAGGCGCCGATTGTTCGAGACGTCGATTAGCCGGTCTAAATTTATTCGTTTGCCGGATGATGGAGCGAAACGCTGTGGCAGCGACGCAAACGCGAAAAATGAACTTATTGACACGTAAAACGGCTGCACTTGTTTAAACAGCGGCCTTGAGCCGCGAATCGTCGAGCGAAACGCAGTTCGCAGAGAGGCGTTTCCGACGAATTAACGTTTTCGCGTGAGCAACTTTGGAATCGGGAATAGAACCGTGCTCCTTGGTTTCACCTAACACACGCTCTTCGATTTTAACATCGATTGCCTTTCGATATCGATTTGACAACCGAACCAGGAGCCTGTCATCTTCCTGTACGCTCGTTCGACCTCTCGTAAACAACGGAATAACGTCAGTCTCGGGCGAAGGAAGGCGAATCGTCTGAGCCGCGAACGTTGCTCGAAAGTCAACGTTCGCGTTCCAAAATCTGTGGGACACGTTTACGTGGCTCGTAATACCGGGCATTTGGCGGCAGGATATACTGTTTCGCTGGTGGTAATGGAGGCAGTGGCAGCGTAGCGCCAGCAGTGGTAGCGGCTCATGGGGTCGAGGTCTAAGCCGGCGGTGTTGGGTTTCACAGCGATATCAAGCGTAATATAGCACGCGCCTCAATTCAATCCAGCTGCCAGCCACTGTCACACTTAACGAGTTGCACTTTAACGACCGGAAGGATTAATTCCTGCGCCGAAACTTGCTCCGCCGCGTTTGGAAATCAGGTGTCCCGCACGATCCACCCGTGTTCCCTGCCCGGGCCACCGGTTACCTTCGACAGACAGCGGGGGGCCACGGGGGTTCCATTTCCGATTTTTTCTCCCACCTCTTCCACGTGCCCCCCCGAGCGTTGTCTACCTCGCGAGTCCCGAGGACACGTCCGATCGAAATCGCGTAGGTATTCGCGGTGGAATGGCAGTGGAAGGATCGCGATAGGTGTCCCGAAGCCTCGGCTACCTCTGGGTCGACAAAGTAGAGGTAATTAAACGGGCAACCTCGCGCGCGCTTCTTATCCGTCATGGTAACAAGGTTCGTGGAAGAGATGCTAAGTGGCCACGACGTAGAAGAAGAGGAACGGGAAGAATACCACAAAGAAGACGAAGAAATGATGCCTGCCACGAAGTCCATTGCGTGCATACGAGAAACCGGCATCGGGGCTGGGTAGGGGGCTGGAAAGGGGGCCGTGATGGGCGCGGAGAGCGAGCGGCGAGAGGGTCGTGCGAGTATACGAGAGGGAAGATTCGTTGTTGTCGGTCGGAGGCACGATAATACTCGCCGACCGCGGTGGAATCGCATGGTAGCGTTACGCAGTTGCGTCGCGTGAGTGTGTACGCACTGGTGGGCGGTAAACATCAAAGACACGTTGGCTAGTTGAGCCACTTAACGTCCTCGAGTTTTCACATTAGCGAGGCAAAAGACCGACTGATAGTCAGCGAGCGAGGGAGGAGAGGGGAGTGGAAGTTGGGAGGAAGGGACGCAGTAGGGTATGGAAGAAACGGCGATACGTTCGTGAAAGTTGCTACGATAATAGCGCGTGCAGCTCTGCATAACGGACGGGGAGAGGGTTCGAAGGTGAAGGTTGCCTTCCGCGAATACGCTAGCGAGGGGGCCCCGTGAGTTCGAGAACGGATCGTTGGTTCCGCGAGAAACCGTGGCCGCGATCGATTTTACGATATCGGGGGTTGATCGGGGCTTCCATAGTCCGCGAACGTGGAACAGGAAGATTCGACGGTACCTTTGGTAAAGAGCTACTCGCGAGCTAGGTGCGTGGTCGGCGTCGGAAGGTCGGCAAGGGAGCTGCTGGCGGATGATTTCGTAGGGTGTTACGATTTCCACGAAACGAGATCCGCGTGGAAGAGGAACGCAGCGATTACGTATGGCCTCTGAGCCTCGCGTGTCGCGCGCGCATTAAGCGCGGGATGTAAGCCGTCGTTGTCAAGATACGACCGATTCCTCGCGATCGCGAACCTTCCGAGTGAAATAGGAATCGCGTTCTCCTTAGGCTCGCCGCTTCGACTCGGGGTGGTTCCGCTTTCGAAGTTATTGCGAGTCGATGCAAACACGAGGGTCGGGGAAAAACGGGCACGTTTATCGATCTTTATTACCCGCGTTAATAATATCCTCGCGATAAAGCGAAACGGAATCTGAGTCTTCGCACGAGCCATTTTTCTCGCACTTTTTTCCACACGTAAAATCGTATCGATGTTACGCGCGAAAGAAGGGACACCACGCGTGGCTGTGGGGCACGAGCAATAACGATTTTTCCAAAAACCTACGAGCCTTGACGTCCCGTATACGCGCGTAAATAATCGGGGAGAAAAGAAGATAAAACGTCGTATATCAAAGGGGGTTAAATACTGCGTGAAAAGACGAGGACGTGCCGCGCCCCTGTTTTCCCCGGGAAGATCATCGAATGCAAACGAATCGCGACCATCTCGTCGACCGTTCGTCACGGATACTCGAGCAACGTTTATGCAAATATCGCACCCCGCCCATCGAGGTGGACAAAAAATCGGCTTCTTTATTCGGGGCACAAAGGCACGAGCAACGCTTGCTTTTTTCCCTCGGACCCCCTCGACTGGCCCCCCTCTCGCCACCGGCGAAACGCGACAGTTGGCCGGTCACATTTGGCCTGTAATTTCCAAAAAGCAGCTCGAGATAGTGCCACCATTGCTCCGTTACCTACACCCCGATTCCCGAAATTGAAATTGCACGGGGTTGGCTCACCTTATCGCGCTTCTCCCCTCGTTATCTCGATGGCGCTGTGCCCGGCCCTCCTTCGATTCCGCCTTTGTGAAAAACGCGCCGATGACTGTTCCGCTCGTTCCTCCTCCTCCTCCTCCTCCTCCTCCTCGCACGGTGACAGTCGTAACTTTGTCCCGTTCGTATCGTCGGACGTCCATTGAATCAACGACTACGAGGAAATCTCGTAAAACGCCAATAAAGAGACGGTTATCGGAACGGGGCGAGAAACGCGACTTAAAATTTCGTCGAAAAGAAAGACAAAAGGGAAAGGAATTTCTTCGATACGCTTCTGGCGAGCCTGAAAAGAAATTCAGCCTTTCCCATGGAAATGGGTACGTTGATGCTTGAGATAGGACAATCAAATACGTTATTACCGGGCGATCTTAAATCACGGGACGAACAAACGTTCACTAAAAGTCGAGGAAGTGGTCGAAGCGGCAAAAATCCGCTCGTGGGTGTAACGCGCGAGCACGACCGCGTTCTCGCGGCTCTATGAATGGCAAATAAGGGCCCTGGCATCGGCAGCCCTTAGCCCGGCGGAACGGTTGTCTAACTGTCGAGGCCAGGTATCTGAATACAATGAGCTGGCCAGGCATAATGCATTCCTCTTAATGGTATTGCGACTCCTCGCGACCTCTGTGCAGAAGCGTTTCGAGCTTGCGAAAGATACTCCTATACACGCTGGCACACCGACACGCGCGCGCGCGCGCGCACCGACACGCGTGGTACACACGGCCAGAGACGAAGTGGCGATGCGCACCGACGTCGAGCCAGCGTCGTTTTATTAGATAATTAGTTGACGAGATGCGTGGGCGGGTCGCGCGGCACGCTTCGCGTAATGCATCCGAGCTAGTGGATCGATCAATTGCAGTTTTTCCACTGCACGTATCGCGAGTACACTCGCCTGTAATAGAATGCATTGTGCCTCGCTCGTATCGATTAACCGAGCCGCCTCGATCGCGTTAATGGCTTCTCGTCTAGTCCCGGATGGACTCCATTTTTTCCGCAATTAACCCGCTTCGGCCAGAGGCTCGCGGACCTTCCGGAGGCCTCGAGGAACGGGGGCCCGTGTCAGTGGAATCGCGATCCGTCGATAAATCGAGGGACAACGAGAGAATCGGAGAGGCTAATTCCACTAGTTGACAAAGTCGTCGCGCCCTCTGCTTCCATTGGCGTAAATCGGTCTATTAATTTCCTTCGATACGTGCCCCCTTCGCCGGCGACGCCGCGCGCCATCGGTGCCAGAGCTTTCGACGTTTGTTTTCCCGATAACTTACGCCGTCCCGGCTATGATTAACACTGGAATTAGGAAAAAATTGGCCGCCACCCGGTGGACGCTCGTGAACGCCCGAGGACGGCGACGGCCAGGGGTGCAGCCGGGTGCCGAGGGGGTTGCCCGACGGACGGAGGGTGGCAAACTTTCGCCCATAAAGACTCGCCTGTCAATTCATCTTTCCTATATATATTTCACGTCAAAATATCGCGATAAATCATCGGTCTGGCGACGAATAAGAGTGGCCCGGCTGAGAGGCGAAATGGGGGTGAGGGAGGGACACGATTCCGCAGTAAGTTAAGAGACCGATGGACACGCCGTCGGTGTCGACGTTCTTTCGCGAACGGGAATATTAATCTTGGGAAAAGCACTTTCGGTATTTATGCACACCGTGGACGATCGTGGAAATAAATGGTGTCTTGATGAAGATTTATGGTCTCGTTGCGTTTAGTAGACTAGCTATACAAACGGATATTCTCGTAGTCCCCGCGTTTCTTGATTTTAATTCGAAACACCGCGCAAGAATGAAGAGACGAACAAAAAGGAGACGAAGACGGGGAAGAAGAGGAAGGAGAAGGAAGAGGCAGAGGAGGAGGAGAAGAAGAAGAAGAAGAAGAAGAAGAAGAAGAAGAAGAAACGCGCGGCAAGGTTTAAAACCCTACGTGTGAGAAAGTTTGGAGCATAAAGAAGCGACAGAAGCGTAGCTTCTTCTCGTGAGACACTACAACAACGCGCGGCGATCGGGCAAAGAGAAAAACTCGCGGAGCGAGGAAGGTCGGGTATTGAGAACGGGGGTCGTTGATGGAGAAAAGACGAGGCGGCGGCAGCAGCAGGACGACGGCGAAGCAGGGGGCTATTAGCTGGCAGATTAGCAGTTAAAATTGAAATTTGCACGGACAGTTCGATGCGCGGCGGCAAACGTCTGAAGAGGGCCGAAAGTGCTCGGGGCCCGAAGATTGGAGAACCGAATCTGCCACGCATCGAGTTCGACCAGCGAACTCGCGCCTCTCGTCGTCCTCTTCGTTCTGTGCCCCCTTTGTCTTTCTTCTACCCTCTCCCGGCTTCTTCTTCAGGTATGAAATGAGCTATGGTTACGAGGCGCCCATATAGCACGGAAAACAAGTACGAGAGGAGGCATTCGTTCGCTGGCTACTCACCGTCAGATACGATCGTCTTCACCGTGTTTTGCATTCGCGAACGGCGCTATCGACCCTTCTCTCGCGATTCGTCCGATCGCGAGATTCGGCCACTGAGTTTTCCGACGTTGTTTGTCGTCGATTCCCGTTACCATGGACGCTCGTTCCTGTCCGAATCCCCCGACGATGGCTTCCGATCAGGGTCGTTGCAAAGTATCGGTCGTTCTAAACGTAAACGGACGCGCGAGATCCGATTGCGAGAGGGCAATTGAATGTCGACCCTCGTATGATAATGCTCGCTGCACTCTCCGGACGTTAACGAGAAGATAAAGACGATTTCTGTACGGCTCGAATTGCCGGTTTACCCGTCGGATCGGAATAATCGGACGCGACGGCGCGTCGAAAGATGCAGGGAAAATTTCAAGGTGGACGCGTGGGACCGTTTATCCTTGGTTAACATCGCGCGAATTTGCAAGTTATACCGGCTGGCTGCGGGTTTTATTAGCGCCGCCATACCACGAACCGTGACTAAAAGGGACTAACGCGATACTCGGTAGTCGATCTTGCAACGAGTTTAGCCACCGTTCTTTATTGCCAGCGGTGCTTTTAATTGCGAGCCCCCTCGAAAATTCTCCCTCTCTCTCTTTTTCTCGCCAACGCCGGGCCCCGTCCGGACCTCTTTCTTTTTCATTTCCCCTCCCTCTCCCCTCCTCTTTTCTCTTACCCCTGCGGCCGTGACGAAAGGGGCCAACGCGAATCGGGTATCGGGCGTTTGGAAGTCGATCACCCGGCGTTTAACGACTCGGCCCTCGCTGTTCCTCATTCCGGAATTAATCGCGGATAATTCGAAGATAATTCGTGCCTGATCCCTCCGCGAGTCGTATCCGATATTCGATGCTAATTCCCCGGTCGTACGTTGCCCCGTACTGATCTCCGGACGATCCTCGGCAACGAAATCCGACCGATTCGCGTCGCACGGTTCATCGCGATGCAGCTCCGAATTCTCCGCCCGGCGTCGAACACCCACGAAGAATCATCCGGTCTACGCGTTTACGATTTAAAGCACGACGTCTCCCAGACGTCGCTCGCTCGCTTGCCCGCCTGCGCGCACGCGCGCTCGTGTAGGTGTTTCCAGGGTACCGAGTCAGGGTCTACGGGAGTGGAGATCGGCGGATTATAGCAGCGACGCGGCATGCGTGACCGGGAGGCGCGAGGATACGTTCTTCCAAAAAGAGAAAAAAGGAGGGAAAAAAGGAAAAGAGGGAAAAACGAGCGTGCTCGCGATTCGACAAATTCTGTAACGTCGCGTCGTAAAAGGGTCGAACGTTTCTTGTTCCCTCGAAACGTACTCGAGGAAGAAACAATACGGGCCAAGTATAAACGGGAGAATCATATTTGGAGTAAATAATACAGCAGGCCGGTGGAATATTGCGAAGCGAATCGGAGCAGAGGAGAGAAGGCCGGTCGCTCCTCTCTCACCCTCTCCTGTTCCCTCTCTGTCTCACTCGGCGAAACAATAGCGTGGCGCAGGGTTCGAGGCGCGGTTTCGTTCCTTGTGTGTCTCCGTGACCGAGGAAAGGCAGGGAGCGTCATTAGGAAGTCGACTTGACTAATTAAGCTTTAATTGAATGCAAAGGCTCGGAGTGGCGCGACCGAAGGAAACCGGCGAGCCCGATAGAGAGCGAGAAGGAGGACGGGAAGGGAAGGAGGAGGAAGGAGTTCGGTTGCACGCAGCTAGGCACACGTTAGAGGCTCACGATCGGGGGCCCGGCTGTGCTCGCGGAAACAAGACGAATGGCAATTTTCTTAATTACCATGCTAATTGTCGTAATTACGGCCCGTATTATGGTAATGAGATGTGACAGGAAGAAACACCGGCGGCGGGCTTCCTCCGTATCCTTCGATATCGTCGGCTTCTGGCAGCCGCCGCGGCGCGTCGCGCGATACGCAGAAACGCGCACACGGACAACCGTGCGTCGAAATTGCCCGTGCACATGCACGCACGCACGCACGCACGCGCGTGCTCTCTTACCTGAACTTCCTGCTATCGTGGCTGGCCGCAGCGGCGGATATAGCACGGCTGTGCCGCATCAGATACCCAAGATCGGTTCGCCACCGCGTTGCGAGACCGACACTCCCAACGCCGAGAGTCTCGCTGTTCTCGATAGTCTCTCGTACCGTTCGCACCGTTGCGTCCCGGTTAAATCGAAAATTGGCCGTTGCTCGCGATCGACGGATCGACGGGATCGATTCGACCTCGGCACCCTCCGTCGATTTCGTCTCGCGTCTCGGGAAACGTCGAGATAAATCGGTGAAACGTTTATTATCGTTTATCAGCCAACAGACGCCTTTCGACTTACGCGTGACGATCGGTTCGTTTCGGGGTTGCTCGACGGTGATCGGAGGAAGGACGTGGACAGGAAGAGATGCAGGAGGAAACGGTACCGGTGGGAAGCGCGAGCGAGAGTCCAGCGGCGTGCGATGGTCAGCCAGGTGTACGAGGTCAGTGAGCAGGGGCCGATCGTTTATGCACAGTGGCTTGCTAGCCGACGATAAAATTGCCGCAAGTGTGTCCGTTGTGTGGCGCGCTGTGTGGGCCACGGTGCCGTATATTCAGCGCGACACTCGCCATTAAGCCAGCAGCTCGATACGCATTTATATGACGCGTTCGCGGTGACTGAGGGATAAAAAAAAGGAGTAGGGACATAGCGACGTGCGCCATCGTGGTCTGGTTGATCGTACCGCCTCTGCGCGGCCTCGTACTCGTTCTCTGTCGGCCCCCCTGGGTTTCCCCGCTGGTCGATCGAGAAATACCAGCCTCGCGCACCGGTCGGCTTCGCCAGGGTCGAAACTGCCGATACGAGTTCCGCGAGGGATGACAAAAGGTCGACTGCGACCACGGTGTGCCATCGTGGATGCACGAGGATGATGCCCCACCACGCGTGCGACGCGGCGTTCCACGCTTTCGATAACAACGGACAGAGGTTAGGTATTGTGTCCTTTTGCGATGGCGAAATTGCCCGTGCGGAAACCCGGAAGCGAAGGCAAAGACACGCGCAGCGCGGGCCAGCTGGACTCGTTTCGCATTCCGCGGACGTAGCAACCCCAAATTACCCTATTCTATGCCCGTGTCCAGGCCGTGTGCACTCTCTGATTCTGCAAAGCGTCTTTCTCCGAAACCTGCACGCCACCATTACCCCCCGCGGACGTGCCACCCACGCGAAAGCAGGGTTAAACAAATTTACCCTCGCGGCATTCAAATACCCTTCCCGCGTTACTCTCGTTATCTCGTCTGGTGCCCCGTTGCTCCTAAAAATTACCTACTTTCAAAGGAAACCCTGGTCCCGATGTTCTCAATCGTCCGGATGGCAAAACGTTTCATTCGCGAAGCGAAAGTTTCGCGATTTCTTCGCCGATTACACCCCTGGATCGTCGGGGACGCCTGAGCGTACGGCAGCGTAGACAATTCCGTGATTAGGTACGAGGTACGTGTCAGGTAACGACGCCGCCAGGTGAATACACTCTGTTATAGCTACGCGTGTAGCTGTCTCTCGTAGGAAGCCACCGAGAGATTTCGTCGGCGATACAGAGGCGCACATGCAAACTTACACAGCGACGTGCAACACGCGTACACGACGACGCGAGAATTTCTCAGAATGCTCGCTCGCATGCAAACGCGCGTTGCCCCGTCCTCGCAATTTCTTCGGCTCTCTCGGCTAGCTACGAAACGAGTCTGGCCACGTCTGGCAGCGTTCCTAAAACCCGCGAATAATATTCCTTCGAGATCTCGTCTCGGTCGGCTGGGGGGTATCCCTGTCCCCGGCACTCGACTCGCCTGTCGGACGAAGCAAGTCCTCCGCTCTGCTCGCGGTAGCCCGATCGACGGAAAAGGGGAGAAACGAACGGGTCCGGGGCAGGAAAATAACGCGGCACACGTTAGGTTCAATGATGCCCGGCCGGTTGTAAAACAGGCTCGCTAGACTTTTTTATCGTTGCTGCAATTAGCGATATAATTAAGTCAATTCGTTTAATTTGTCGGGATGTTTGGAGAAAAAGGGAGCAATAATTTCTTCCCGGCATGGTCGACACCGCGCGCCGCCGGCAGAAAGGATGGCCAATTTGTGTTTAATTATTTAAATAAATGTATACCGTGACGCGGAGGACGTTCGTTACCAGGCAAATGAGCGAAACGGTAACACGCGATGCCGGCCTGGCGATTCTTTGTGCAAACCAGTGCACCGCCGGCGAGCAGGCCTATTAGCATTGCTCGTGATCCCACCGATAGTAACAGGTTTTTCCTGGAAATCCCTCCGATTTATTCCTCTCGCCCCTTCGCCCCCCTTTCCCGCCGTTTTCCACCTTTCTTCGCGCTTCCTCTTCCTTTCCCATTTTACCGCAATCAGGGAAACTCTGCTCGGTTACCGCATGGATTGCCCAGTTCCTAGCTCGAGAAGTCTTCGTGGAACGTCTACCGATCGTCGGGACCTAGGTTCTCCCGATTATGCGAAATCCAGAGGCGAATTGGGGTTCCGCGAACGTCAAGCGTCATCGACACTCGGTTAGACGAATATGGATGAACAATATGGATCCGTTAACGAGTCACGATCTCGGGAAACGTGAAGTACCGTGAAGTACGAAGCGAAAAGTAATTGACCAGAAACGAGTTATCGTCTCTGAGATAGGAATACGTAGATTCGCTTTACGGACCGCTGTTCCAGCAGGTTGCTTGCAAATTGCGGCTAGTTCTCGGGGAAAAATGCGAAACAGCCCTGTCCACTGGACACTCGCGTATAATTCCTGGAAACACGGGGTACGCGATGGCGTACGAGGAAGACGAGCGCTCGTGGTAGCAACGGTAACGCTCCGTTTCGCGCGCCCCTCGCGTTTAGTACCGATTTCGAGGAAATCCTCCTCGCCCCGATTTCGCGGGGGAGAACGAAATTTCGTATTCCGATCCTCGCGTGGAAACCCCGTGCAGGGGTCGCGAATTGCACCGGGGGTTCCTCGGGAGGGAGAGGAAACCCGCGAGGACACCGGACTCTCCGCGCGATCGGATAAGCTCGGTTATCGCGTGGACGCATCGGCTGGAGGCGTCGACCGAAAAGAGGAGGAAAGATCGGTCGGTGTCGCGCGAGGTCTCGAGAAAGCGTGCACGCGCTGGCGATATACGACGAAGGACGGAATTCCAGTCGGCGTGGAACGCATCCGGGGGGGGGGGGGGGGGGGGCAGCGACGCGTGGATCGATGCAAAAATGCAGACACCGAGGTCCGCGAGGCCGAGACGATCGATACGCGTAATAAAGAATAGCTGGCCGATCTAGAAATGCCACCCGGCGTACGATGCAAATGAAAGCTGAAAGTCGTTTCCTAATGTCGCCGCGTGGCATGCCAGGCACGGACGCGCGGTATCGCGTATGGTAATCGGCGAATGGTATTTCTCAAGGTGGGATCGAAACGTCTGCGGACGCGAAGGTGTCGGGTCGTCTGGTACGATGCATCGAATACGAGCGTGCTTATCGACGCTTTCTTTGAAACGAGTTCTTCGAAGCGACGCCCGGCCGTTGTGCAAGCCAGAGATCGGCCTATGGGCGGTTTCTAATGGAGAAATCTCGCGCGCCACCTTCGAAAGCGAATAAAGGAATCCGACTCGCCCGCTCGCCTACGATTATCCCTGTTGTTGTTGTTATTGTTGTTGTTGTTGTTGTTGTTGTTGTTCTCCGGCAGCGTTGTTTTCCTCGTAGCCGTGTTGCTCGCCAGTCGGCCGGGCTCATTTAAATTTAATTTTCCGAGAAGGATATAATTAATATAATTAATATAATTCTTCTCTATTAGATCACGATAGATAAGGCGGCGGGCTCATGAATAAAAGTGTTCCTATAATTTCTGTTCATAAATACAAATTAGCGGAGAAACGGTGGAATGCCGTGGTCCGCGCGTCTGTGTGCACGCCCGCGCGCCACGTACGCGCGTACACCCGCGCGATCCTATTCCGTGCGCTCATTAAAATATCTTCGGCATAATTCTTCCTTCGTTGGCACGATTCCCGGGGAGGAGGTTATTATACAATTAAACGCGTATATGAAACAAAGTATGACTTATATACGCCGCGTACGCCGTTTAAGTGGTAGTCATTTTGTTGCAACCCCCTCGATTCGTATCGCCGAGATACCACTGTTTCGTGAGAATACCGCGAGAGGAAAGACTTATTAAGCGCGAAAAAGGCGGAAGTCGACCTCTTCGGCAGAAATAACGCGATTACCCCGGCTCGCTCCCTCTCTGCACCCTATCCTCGCGTCGCGGTTTGCGTCGCGGTTTGCATCGCGAGAGGAGCCGGGATTTATACGTGCGAACGATTCCGAGCTAACGAGGGAATCGCGTTGGATATACTCGCGTCGAGCGACGGGGCGGAGAGGGAAAGGCGAAGAAGAGACCAAGGGACGCGTCGCGTCGATGCGTTCCGCGATGGTAAACCATAGATGCAATTACGCGTCGAGATGAGGCGCTCCGCGTCTCCGATACTGACCTCGTGCAAATTCTCCCTGTTCTGAAACTAGACGAGATGGCTCGAGTATTTCGCGTTCGATGCGCTCCCGTTGCACTCCCTCGTGGTGTACATCTAATTACCAGAATCCGAGGCTGTCGGCAGAGCCGAGGCCGCATTCCGGGAACGGCCGGAGATATATTCAATTTGCAAAATTAACCGTGCGAAGAAAACGCCGCGTTGGTTCGTCGGTCGCGTGATACGGAATAAAATTAGTAAATATACATTTTAATCTCGCCTCGACTTTCACGTCGACCGATCCGGTGAAAGAGACGGAGGGAGAGAGGAAGGTTGAAAGGGAGAAGGAAAGAGAGGTAGAAGGAGAGGGAGACGGAGAGGGATAGGCTGATCGTTCTGTACGGCACACCTGGGATCGCGAGGCGAATAATGAAGAAAGAAACGGTCGAGAGAGAATCGCGCGAATCCATAGGATAATTATTATTATTATCGTTAGTATTACCATCGCACCGATTCTTCGCGGTTTCGCACCGTCATTATCCGCATGAACCGAACAAGACAAACGGTTGTTCGTTGTTGCGTGAACCGGCACGGACACGGGACGGGTGGGGGGATCGTGTCCGCGGCGCGTTTGCGTGTCGCATAATGAATTACGCTTTTCCGGGATGATACGCAAACACCCATTTATCCGTCATTTGCATAATGCGGCACACGGCGCGGCACCGGCTACGCTCCTATTAAATTTAACGACCCTGCCGGGCAACAGGTTCGCGCATATCGTTACCGCGGTTTTGATTACCGCGCGAGTGCGCGTGCGTGCGCGCGCGCGAGCGAGCAGACGCCGAGCCGTGTCATTTCGTTCGCCGAGCATTTTTAAAGCGCGTTCGTACTTTACATTCGTACGCCATAAATCTGACAAACGTTACACACCGACACCGCGCGCTTTCTAAATCCCCCTGTTACTTCTTGTTCGTGACACCCGACGTCCGAGTACCCGCGTACGAACGTTCTCGCTTTTTCCAGCGAGCGTGTAACGCCGTTCCAAAAACGCCAACGTTGATGCGCGTCGTTTATGGGGAACGCGGCGTGTACGGTCATAAACAACGACGGTGGCATTAGCGGTGCGCGTGTGCTCGTGCGTGCGCGCGTGCGTGTGCCGCGAGATGCCGTCAGATCGTTGGCGTTACGGCGATTAGGATGCTCAAGTTCGCGGCGGCATTATCCGCGTGAAAATCGCGATTCGCCAGCAGGTGCACGCTGCGAGCAGCGAATCGCGAGAAAAAGGCCACTACGAGCACGAAATCGCGGTCGGCCACATCAAAGCGCGCGATCGCGCGTCGCCACCGCGGTGAAATATCGGCCCGCGCCGCGCCGCGCGTTTGTTTATTCATTCCGGAGCGCGCTCGCGTCTACCCGTGACCGCTCGTTTCGATGCAACCAGGAAAAACCACGCACTCTCGTTTTTTCCCCGCCGCTTTCCCCGCTTGGGAAAGTCTCGCTCTCCCATCCATCCGTCGCGTCCCACCGTCCCATTTCGTTTCCGCTTATTTGCCTACGCGAAGGCCATTCTTTTCGCCGCGTTTCGCGCCGTTTTTGCCGCGATCGTGACTCGGCGATAGACACGACC
Organism: Eufriesea mexicana; assembly: GCF_001483705.2. Classification (NCBI taxonomy): domain Eukaryota; kingdom Metazoa; phylum Arthropoda; class Insecta; order Hymenoptera; family Apidae; genus Eufriesea; species Eufriesea mexicana. The sequence goes on along the minus strand of NW_016908280.1, from coordinate 1,428,921 downwards.
GACGCGGTTTCGCCAAGCGTTACGCAACACTCCATTTTCCCTCGATCTTTCTCTCGTCCGGCCCGACCAAACGCGCGCCTCTGCTCTGACCATCGACTGGCAGTTTAAATCTCGTTACGCCTTCCGTATCGTCTCCGCGAAAAGAAAACGCTTCGTCCTCCTCTTCCTCCTTTTCCTCGGATTAATAACGCGCTTTACGACGCAAAGATGACGCGAACTGGACTCTTTGTAGATTCGTGAGCGATGTTACGGATTCTACGGACACGTAGCCGGATACCGCGATGATCCTCCGAGGACGTAACGAGCGTCGAGTTCATTGGAAAACGATGCTCGAACGGGCGAGATCCACGTGTTAAATTAACAAGCGATGAAGCCTGAAATTGCATTCGGAGTTTCCTGCCGGCGCCAAAAATACATCGTGGTTGAATGGATAGGGAAAAGGGAAGGGAGGAAAGAAGCGACGGAAGGAGAGAGGAGGATCGCATCGATCGTGCGTGAATGCGCGATCGATCGGCCGGCCATCGATCGCAGTCACCAGGCGATCATCGCTCCTCCCGGTTTTCAACGAATTACGCCTTGAATGCATAATAATATATTTGCGCCGCGGCTTCCAGCGAAAGGGCTCATTTCCATTCAGGCGCCGCGAAGACATTTAGGCGGATTTGCATGCACAACGTTCGGTTTCGACGAGGACTAAAATAAACGCGCGCGAGCTGGCTTGGCTATCGGGTCGCGAAACTTTCTTCCAGGAAAAAAGGCCACCTTCGATCGCGCGTTTCGGCCTCGCGTTTCACGGGCGTAGTCGCGGATTCTCGGGAAAATCGAGACGCGGGCGTCGTCGTTAGGCAGAGGCCGGGACTCGGGTTATAAACGAACGGGAGGAATAGGAAGCCGCCGAGGAGCGAGCAACGCGGTCGAGATGGCCGGAGGCGTCGCGATACCGGCGTCGGAAGCCTCGACGAATAAAACCGTATTATTAGAGCTCGATGAAGCAACGGGGAACCACCCGCAACCGGCTTCCAGGGACTCCGATTAATCGAGATCCACATCCTCGTATCTATCCCTTTCCTTCCCGCCCCGTCCTTCTCCCTCTTCCTTCTCCCTCTTCCTTCTCCCTCTTCCTTTCACCCGCCGTTATTTCTAAGGCTGCCATAAACATCCTAGAGAAGCGCCTCTCGCGGCGCCGGATCTCTGTTATTAAACGCATATCAATCAGGTGGCGCGAGAGGAAGAGCGAGTGAGAGAGGCAGCAGAATTCTAGAGCGAGTAGTTTGATGCGCTTTTAAATGCGCCCCGCTTGATTTATCGACCTCTTCCTTCGATTTCGTGCGCAGACAGCGTCCTTGGACATCGAAATCGCTCCATTAATTCCTTCTCCAACGAGCACTGCTCGGCGAGATCCTTGCGAGCCTCGGGTATCATGAAGCAGTGATAAAGCTGGAATCATCGTTTCGTCGGATAAACGACTGCAACTTTTCCATGGAAATTTAACTATCCTCGCTCCCGCTTCCTCTTCAGCCTCGAACGAGCTCAGACTGCGCGCGTGCAACGACGGAAACTCGGGGATTTCCCCGTAACGCGGCGCATCGTCGAGAGAATTCGCGCGCGATCCACGAGGAGGATCGAAAATTTTCGGACGATTCTCGATCGACGATGGAAGGGAAACGAGAGTCGGTTAGGTGTAATTGCCCAATCGGTCGGTCGCCGTGCTATCGTGCACGTCCATCTCGTCACGAAAGCACGAGTGCCGTGCGCGGTCAACGATCGTGTAGCGAGTCGTTTGCATGAGCAACGCGGTAATTAAGCGCGGCCGCTAATTACCGCTTTTTTCAAAGTTTCCGCGCGGCCGGCATGTTTGCCAAACCGATATCTCGTCGGACGCCGGCTGTCATCGGAAATTGTCGTTCGGGACACGACCGCTCGCGGCGCATATAATTGGCCCCGCTGTTCCCCGCGACAGCCTAGTCGTTTGTACACGTGGAACCATCCGCGTCGTCGTTAATTATTGCGGAGAGCGTTGTTACAAGCGGGTCAATCTAGTCATTGAATTTCTCGCGGTCATGTTTATCGATGCTCTTTCCCCTTCGCCTCCATTAGAATGCCGCGATGGCATTGAACGGCTCTTAGAAACGGTTCCTTCGGCGATTAGTCTGTCCACGCTGCTTGACAGCCTCTTCCCCTCGATCGCGCTGCAAATAAGTCTCGACAGGCGACCTTCCATTCTTATGCGATAAAGAGGACAGGCATATAGGACGCTGAAAGAACCGGTGGCTAATTCCGATCTAGGTGTATCGCAGTTGACGTCAATTTCGTCGAAGCAACTATGCACCTACCGCTGTCAATCGCGCTGCGGGAACGAGAAGCTCGGAGAATTTTCGTCGATTCGCGAAACGAGTTCTATTCCACGCCGAATTTTCGAGAACTGGAAATTTGCACGGGAGGAGGAAATTTGGACAGGATAGGAGGATAGGTTTGGCAGCGAGTAGCGCCTGACGGTAGACCGAAAAGGAATTTCACGGGGCCATCTGGCTGGCGACGCGGTAGGACAGATCCTTTAGGACGAAGGTACACGCGGCTGGTGTCCCAGCGGGGACAGAGACAGGCGCGTCGTGTGGCAGGGATCGTTATCAGATTCGATCCAGCTTCCTGATAGTTAATTAACGAGTTCATTATGCACCCTTGCCCTCCGCCGGGGCCCTCTCCTTTTCAGGGTACCGTGCAAGCCAGCCGAGGATCGGGCCGAAGTGAGGCATTACGGAGATCCCCGGTAGATAGCGACGGACCCGGTGGGTGGCGCTATTTTATTGCATCACGACTCCAACGAGGACCCCGCGCCGCTGCACCGGCCACGGCGATGCACTTTCAGAACTTTCACAGACGCTCGTGAATCTTCGCCGGCTCGCTCTGCTGCGCCCCTGGCCCCGTGCTTTCGATACACACCGCACGTTCTCTCAGGGACCGGCATACACCGTGCTTCATCGAGTTTCCAGACTAAATTAGGGGTGCGAGCGCCGCGGAGGAAACGTGGATCGAGTCTCCGAGCGAGAGGATATGACGAAATTCCAGCAACCACGTATTCCAGAGCGAGAATTCGAGAAACTAGGATAGAGATGGTCGATATTCTTCGAAATAAGTATCCCCTTGTTTTGACAACGTTTTGGGTAGCTTCGTCCGTGGACATCACGATCGTTACGACGCTTTGACAGCGTTTAGGTATTTTCTTCTCGTCCTTTCGAAGAATACGACTCGTATCGAAAAGATTTCGCGGGTAAGGTAAACGTGGAAGTTTCGCGAAATCAGCGTCGAGCCGAAATATTGCGGAATCACTCGCAATGGCGTCGAAAATCCCGCAACCGTAACAATGCATGCGTTTGGCAGACCCGAAATTGCTCGCCAGCGCGGAATTGCGGCCCATTTTTAGGGGGTCCGAGAAGGATGCACGCCGTTTAACAATGATTTTACTATCTCCTAAATCGTTACACGCGTCCGCTTCGTTTCGAAGACTGTTCCATGGCGGAACGGAGCGGAGCCGCCCTCTGCGTCCGATGCAAACCGCCGCCGTAAAATCTGTCAGTCCCAAGATTTAGTTAGTCGATCCGTGGAAGGGCGAAACGGTGCGATTAACGCGCTGTTTGCGCATAGCGAAACCAGCCGGGGCGAGCCGTAATCACTTTGCGTTAAAGACGCGCTAAAACCCACGGTTGACCTTCGAATTTCTAACATTCTGCATCCCTCTGCTTGCGGCCAGTTCCTCCGGGCGACTCCCGATCTTCCGCCTCTATTTAATTTCCTGGAAAACGCCGCGGCGGTTTCTGGCTCGCGGAGGCATCAATCACCCCACCTGACATGGAAGCTGTAATTTGGCTAACCCGCTACGGAGCCCTTCTCTCGCCCTTTTACCGACGTCCTTCGCACCCTGTCCTACGGAATCGTCGCGTCCGCTCCTTTACGACCCTCTCTGCTCGATGAAACGCGCATATTTCGTGCATTACCCTCGTACCCTGGAGGAAGGTATCAACACCGGTAACCGCTGCTGGATACCCCGATCCTCGCTCTTTGCCACTGTACTCGACGAGGTTCCGCTCTCCGAGAGACTTGGATGGCCATCGACGAGCGAGGATCGATCGAATCGGACGGAATATCGAAAGCGACGAGAGACAGCAGCAGCTGGAGCAAAAGTAAAAGAGCAACAAGTGTACGCGACAAAGGCAGAAGAGCGAAAGGAGAGAAACAACGACGGATCGTGTGTTGGCTAGGGACCACACATGTGCACTTCGGGGCCTAGCCTCGAAATCGTCCGGCAGTTTGTCGGCGCAAATTTCTCCGCGCAGGAGATTCCCGGTCAAGGAAGCGGCACAGTCTGGTTCCAGTGATTATAGGGGTGGCGCTAGAGAACTCGGAATGATTTACATCCCGCCGAGGCCCCGGCCTCTCGTCGTGGTCTAGTCCACTTCTAAATCTCTCTCTCGTCCTAAATATCGCTGCACGGGTAGAAGCGGCTAGACGCGAGCCGTCCCTCCTGGCAACATTCAAATACGCCAAATCCCGCCATTCATAAATTCGTCAGCATACACACGCCGAAATTACCGACGCGCCCCGATGGAACCGAGTTCCCGAGCCTATTCTCACGCCGCGTGTCCGCGAACAAAAGAGTAGTCGAAACGAGGGGGGGAGGGGGTTCGAGCGTGGATATTTTTGAGGAAATTTCTTCCAGGAATCTAGGTCTACGACTAGCGCGAGATCTACGCGACTGAAAACGCGAAATACGCGTAGTACCATCTCCGGCAACCGTTTGGTACTCTGCACGAACGGCGCGGATGCTTGTCCGGGAAAAAGAAGAGTGATTTAAGGCCTAGAAAAATCTCTAGCCAGGAATTCCTAACTCACCGTGGTTAATAGAAGTCTGATTAATTCTTCGAAGAGGCTGTTTAACGAGGACTGACCCAAATACTTTGAATAAGGAGCAGAGATCCCACGGATGATGCCGTGTCGCGCGAGCGATCCTGCAAGAGAACGGTCACGCCATGACTTACGCGGCTCGTAAAAGCCGCTGGAGGTTCCACGAACACCTGGACGGGGTCGAGCCGCGTTTTTTCAGCCGGTGCACGAACTGGAACAGTTTGCAGGGGAAACGACCGAGTCGCGTGAATATCGTTGAAAGCCGTTCGATGCTCTAACGAGATTCGCGTGGAATTCGCTCGGGACGAAACTGGATCATCCGGCAACGAAATCTCGTCGACCGATTAAACGCGTGGTTTTCCTTTTAGCCGTCTGTTCGTGGTCGCTTGGGGTCTGGTCGGGAAACGAGCAGGAA
>NW_016908280.1:1370785-1423437 GCF_001483705.2 Eufriesea mexicana | reverse complement strand
AGGAATGGCCGTCGATCGCGGTGAACAGCCACGCGATCGATCCGTCGTGTGCAGACTTTTGCGTACAGGCTCGGTGGACGTGGCTAACGCTTCAGCAGCTCGGCCATTAATACCCTACACCGCGTAATAAGCGACGAGGGTAACGAGAGTAAGCGAGATACATTTTTCTGCATGGAAATAAAGTGGCAGAAGGAGGCGGGTTGCCTGTCAGGCAGAGATTAGCTTAGCAGCCGGATATTCCGACAAGCTCGGATGGTCATTTATTATCGACCAACGGATCCTGTTGGATCTTTATACCGGAATGCCTCGTTTTTACACCCCGTATTACGACGAGTATAACGATTCGAAGGCGAACTGCTGGATCGCGGGGAACACGCGCGCGCGTAGTCTGCAGGTTCAGCGTGCGTTACCGCCACGGTTTCGAGGAATCCAGCGAGCCGAGAGCATTGTTCACCGCGGTGAACATGCAACCGAGTGGGTCGGTGTTACGCGCCACGATGACCGATCCGATCGCGACCCTGTCCGAGGGAGCGTGATATCTGGAATCTCGCGTAGCCGATCCGGGGTTATTATCGGGCTGGAAGTCGGACGCGCGGATAAAATCGCGCGGTTCGTGTCCAGATAACGCATCATCGGTTCGCAGCTCTTGCTGTACGTAGCGGGCTGTAACTACTACGCTTGTTGGCCTCGGGAAATACAAAGTACCGCTTCGTTTCCAACGAAACCGATTTTCTTTTATTTTTTCTTTTTTTTTTTCTCTCTTTCCTTTTATCGTGCTTGCCGGAAAGAAAGAAAATTCGCAGACCTCGTTAGGAGGGAGGATCTCTCGTTTTCCATACAATCGGTTTTCCATTGGCCATCCTGGCGATACGGGTGCAGAACGTATGAAGAGATCGAAGCGAAAGATGGCACGTGGATTTGCATAAAGATACGTATCTTAACGCGAGCAAAGCCTGTTACACGTGTAACAGGCGGTCGCGCGCACGCCATTATCTCTAATTCGCATGATTCGCGAATTCAAAGGATCGCATGTAGCGGAAACGCGCGGCGGAGAAACGAGAACGAAACGAGAACGAAACGAGCGTCTCGATTGCGGAAGGATGGCCCAGAAGCGTGCAATTTGCACCTAATAAAGCGTTGTTTACGCGAACGCGAGACCGAGGAGGCGGCGTAGGGGAAGCAAAGAGGAGGAACCGCTGATTGCTTCCCTTTTCGGGTGCACGGCGACTTTCCACGGTCCCTGTCTTACACAGGCAGCGTGAAATTAATTCGTAAAAGGAGAGCAGGATCGAGGCGGAATTCACGCCGTCTCCTGCGGGCCTTTGTGTTGCTCGCGTTCGTTCGGTCTCATGGAAATTACCGCTGCAACTCGCGCGGCGAACCTCTGTCCGCCGCGCTCGCTTGCGCTCTCCTGCGCTTTCCTGCGCTCTGTCGCGCGCGCGCGCGAGTCTACGTGCGCGACACGCGATGAATATTCGCCGCGCGCGCTTTTCCACGCGTGAACGCGAATAACGCGCGATGGAGCGTGAGTTTACGATGCAACTATGGCACGTCGATTTGCATGGCTGTCGCGGAAACGCGATTCTTCGGCCGCGTGATCGCGCCTGTCCCGCGTTCGTGGCCGGCCACGTCGGATCTATATATAGGAAGGCGCCTCGAAACCGAACATTACCCGAGTATAAGCTAGCCATTAAGCGAGCTTACCGATCCGAATAACAGTTAACGCGATAAAACGCTCGATCTACGCAATGCTCAATTTCCTGTCGCGGCGATAAGAGGCAGGAGGGAAGCGGTGGACGGAGATGGCGCGCGAGATGGCGCGATCTCGCGCGATCTCGCGCGCCCGCTCATCCCCCTGCGCCATTCGGTCGCCTTGGCGGGAGAAAGAGGGGTCCGGTTTTTCGCGCGGCTCGCAGGGTCATCGTCCACCCGGTATATACACACATCTCGTTGTAATACCGTGGCCGCACGTTGGCTACGTCGGTTCGGAGCACGGAGTAATGCAATAATAGGCGTATACTAATGATACACGGGGGTCTGGCGGCAGCGCGGGGCAACCGGCCAGGAGGATTCAGTCACGTAGTTGCATTAAACTTAATATAAATAATAGCGGTTTGTGGAGCGTTCGAGAAGAGCCACGGCGCTGGCCGGCGTGTACCCACCTATCTCCATCTTCTCATCCGCCACTCCGCGGGACCATAATACACCGGCCTCCACGTCCCTGGACTCGCCTCCACTTAATAAGCGGGATCGTCCTGAATCACCACGGCAGCCGGGCCTCACCTCGGCTCAACTCCGATGGGTCGTTACCGTTCCAGCTCGCCACGTACGCGCGTCCACGGAGTATTATTGGTTTAGGATAGGAATAGAAGATTAGACCGGCCGAGTAGTAGTAGCCTTTTTTCCTCCATTCGTCCGGTCTATATCGACCTTCGTCCGCTCAATTTTTCGTCCTCTCCCTTACTATTTCTTCTTTATTTATTTTTTATTTTCTTCCCCTCTCCATCTCCCTCTCTCTCTCTCTCTCCCCTTGCATCGTCGCGGATCGTTCTGGAAATTGCAAAGACGAAATTTCTAAAAGCGGAGACGTTAACGATCGATGGATCGCGGGGATCGAGCGAATACGAGGACGGATCCCGTGACAACGGAACACGAGGAGAGAGACAGCAGCGTCGAGCAGCGGGAACAAACGTAATTCCTCTCTCATTGTAGTTGCTACACGTCCTGACTTAATAACAAGCCCTCTCTCGCTCGGCATCGAGAGGCTACCACGGACTACTACCTCGGAGCCACTCCTCTTCCGAGGCGGCCGGCGACTTTTATCGTTTTCCTGACGGCCCTTCTGAAAAAAACTACAGGCCGGTGAAATGATTTGTATACTGGACGCGACGATGCCGTGTGTTCCGTTTTAAGTATAAGGGCCGGCGGAGCGATTTGTACAGTCCGCAGGCCGGTTTCCAAAATCCCTTGGAAGCTAGAGCGCGCCGGGCAGAGGTTGGCCGGATGTTTCACGATCTATCCGTAGCGGCGTGGCGATAGGTGGAAAGCAGCTTCGAAGAAAGGTTCCTTGGCCGAACAGCTCGAAGCGACCAGTTCGTCATAATTGGCCGGCGATGCGTACAACGTAACACGATAATTATGACGAGACAACGACGCGAAGCAGCGCGCCTAATCGGCCTCCCCTTTTCTCCCAGAAATTTGTTTGGGGAAACCATTTTTCACGGACGGACAGTAATAACAGCGCCGATCCCGATTGCGACCCGTGATTATATCGAGCCAAAGCGGGCCCTCTATCTTTCCCCCTTTATCCCTCTGTCTGCCAGCCAGCTCGAAATGCCGTGTAGATTATTTTATTCCGAGGAATCCGAGCTGGATCTACTACGCTGGATCGTAGTTTCGGTCCCGCGTAGATTAACTCTCGCTCGTCGTCCCGCTAACGCTGCGTATATGCCTCTGCGCTGCCGCTACACTCTCGCAACGAGATATCCGTGGATTTTTACTCCCCGTTGACATCGTCGAGACGACGGTTCGATTAACGTCCAACCGAATATCTCGCAGAGTACACCGTAATTTTCCCCGCGAGTCGTGCAGCGCAAAGATACGAAAACGGTGTCTCGATTTATTGCTGCGCAAACTCGCCTCTAATTTACAAGATCGTCGTTATTATTTACATCCGGAGAATCGCCGGCATTAATTCCAGCATTAACGCTCGCTGCCGCCGCGCGCCGCGCACATATCTCTTCGCCGTCATTTATTCCTTTATTCCCGGCCGCCTCTATCGGTAATTAAGTTACGTACGTTATTTCTTCGTGGCTATTCGTTTCTGTCCCGCTCCACCCCCGCTCCGCCGCCGCCGCGTACTCCTCCTCCTTCCTGCGTTCCGCCAGCCACCGGGGGCGGCCGATAAGGGCACGTCGGCGGATGCGGCCGAACTTAATGAATCGGAAGGAATAACGGCAATCAGCGAAATATAAATGAGGGACAGTGGAAACGATCCTTGGCTTGCGCGTCACGCACGCACCGTGACTCACTGCCGTGATCCAGCGTCGACCGGCAACGAATCGCCTTTAATTATGGGAATATCGCGGATTCGAACAACGCGAGCCAACCCTCCGCGTTACACGCAACGCCACGCATCGACCATCACCCCGAAGGATATTCCGTGAAGCGAGAATAACGGGAAGCGACGTCGCGGAGCATTTTTTCCACGAGCACGACGCTGGACGGTTTTCCCGGATGCGGGAAAGCGGAGAGAAAAACGGTCGGCGGAGACGCGAGAACCCAAAGGACAATGCCTGCCGCAATAACTCGGCATAGCTGCGAGATGTGTTTTTAATTCCGCATAAGTCCGCACGGTCTAGCGTGACGGAGACTGCAGGTGGTGTGGGTGGGTTTTCTCCGGGGAGAAGACGTTATTAGCGGGGGCATTAATCAGAGCACGCCTAGCCGGGTCCGGATGGCGGAGCTCGTAGCAGGGACCGGGGCGGGTGGTGGATGAAAGAAAAGGAAAGAAAGGAAAGGAAAAAGAAAGGCGGCAAGGGGCTGGCGGTGGGGTACGGCGAGGAGCGGCGGTGGGAGGGGTTGTGGAGGCAAGTTGAGATATGAAACGAAGGAAAACTTAGCGAAGGCGCTCCCCACCCCGTCCTCCTTCCACCGAGTGTCGGAGACTCGGCTCGTTTCCTTCCCTCTTTCCTCCCTCTCTCTCTCTTTCTCTCTCTCTCCAACCCTCTCCCTTTCGTTCGCTTCGCCCTCCGTGCAAGAAGGGCAGCGCCTCGACGCGGCTCACAGATGAACCGTTTTAATGAAAAGATGGCGTCGTCGCCGCGGGGGTGAGCGAGGCACGGTTCGGGGGCGCGAGCCGGGAGAGAGGGTTGCTTTAGCTCGCTCATCAGAAACCACTGCATGAGTCGAGGCTCAAATGAAATTGCCGCTATAAAAATGATGCCCGTGTATATGCCCCGGGTATTAGATAGCGGCGAGCAGACCCGCTGTACGCGTCTCTTTTGGCATTCCAAAGTCAGAACCGGTCCGCGCGCCTTATACCCTTTGATAAAAATTGATTTTCCGATACCGGACGAGTAGTAGCCAACTTTGCCGCGTCTTCCGGGGACGTAATACCGAGGACGATGGACGATATCGACGTCGTCGCGTTCGCGCGGAACGTTCCGGGTACCCTCGAGATACCTGCATGGTTAATAATCGCTCCGGAGGAGAAAGAAAACGCGTTGATCGGATGGCGCATGGGTCGATTCGGAACGGCATCGGTGGCACGGGTCGGACCACCCACGGGGCAGCACCCTCTCGCGAATAAACGGGTGGACGTCGGTGGCATACCGGTGCGGCGTCGAGACGGAGAGACCGAGTTGGCGGGAGGGGCGGAACGCGTTCATTTTTCTTTTACATTCGCAGGCGCGGAAAGAAAAATCACCGGTTCTCATTACGCTCGACACGTAGGCAGCTTTATGAGTCCCTCTCCCCTGGCCGTCGACGTCCGACCCTGCCGCCGTATCGCCCACGTCGGCCGCTGCAACCCCCGGCCGTCTCTCGGAAGCGCGGAAGCGGCGCAAGAAGAAGATATTATTTATTTCGTAAATTAACTCCGGCCCGTGGCGAACGTGACTGGAAAATCCTTCGTGGCTTCGCGCCCGTACTTTTCCGCCTTTATTAATCGCCGCCATTCGCCTGGCTAAGAACCGGCCGATCCCTTTTTGTCTTTCCCGCCGCCTGCTGCCAACCCCCGGCTACCCAGCGTCGCCATTGCCACGCGTAATTAGAAGGGCGACCGAGACGTCTGGCGAACGCGGATGGATTCTTACGCGATATCGTATACGCCGTCGTTGGTAATAATTTTCTCGTTGCGGAGCGAGAGGAGAACACGCGGAACGACAGGGCCGAGTGTGACGAGCGAGGTGTATACGTTTCCCGGGAGTATCGGCGAATGGAATTTGTCTCTCGGCGGGAAGACGCGAATTAATCGTCTTTCGTCACCGATTCGCTTCAGCCACCGCGACGCAACGCGACACCGGGGGATGACAGTTTTATTTCCGCGCTCGCGCGACGTTTCGAGGTATCCCGTGGCGACACAATGCCACGCGGTTTCTTCTGCTCCGCTTCCTTTTTTTAACAATCCGCCTGTTTCACGGAAAACGTGGCATTCCTTGCAAAGTGCAGCGGCCAGCCGGGATCTGCGAGGTATCCGAGGCAAAATCCAAGAGGCGAGTGGAGCAGAAAGGAACTGTCAGACTGTCGTCACCTCCGCGACGGTCTGTCGTTGATTAATGGCAGTAATATTCCTCCGTATACGGCTGACCCAGGCATCGGTGACACAAGCCTCGTTATATATAAACGGCACGCGCGTGTGTGTCGGACAGCGCGCGACGTTTCTGCTTTTACAGCATCCGGAACCGACGCCGCCGCAAGAACTTCCTATCGTAGAATTAGCGCGGATCTTCGACCTTCCTGGAAACCGTCGCGGCTCCTGTAATTTCGCCAGCTTCCAGGCATCGCTCGTTTACCATTTTCTTTGGGGCTATCGGTTGACAGTCGCGACACACCGGTGTTCCCGGGTTCGAACGCGAGATGGATCGTCCACGAGGTATAATTCGAGTTCGAGAATTTTCGAAAATTTAACGCTGCTTCCACGAACTACGATTTCCGACCTCGAACTAGGATCGATGCATCATCGACGTCCGAATAATCGGAACGCGCGCCGTCCTCGCTAATAGACGTCTCAACGTCCCCTAACGAGGCTCGTAATTCATTCCCCGTAACAAGAAGTTGCTCTCGAAAGGTTAGACGTCTTTTTCCCAATTTTTTCCTGCTTTTTTCCAGCGCGAGACGGCCCAAGTAACACGCGTCGAATACAAATCACCCGGTTCGTCTGGTGCGCGACTCGCGGCGCAAAACACCGACTCTCTCGAGAACTTCCAAATCGACTCGTAAATAAATTCTTGGAAACGGTTTTTGTCGTACGAGCAGCACCGCTAAAAAGCGCGCGCGGCCAGTTTCTTCGCGTCGTCCGATGGTAAAGCCTCGCCGCGCGGAACCTCGCTGTTCCCATTTAGACTCGCGCTCCTCGTCGTCGTTGTCGTCGTCGTCTCTGACGATCCACGCGGGTTCTCTATTTCTCGATCGATCGACGCTGTCGAAACGTCGATGACCGATCCGCGGGGACACCCCGGCCAATCAAGCCTGGCCGCGTGGACTCGGGGTGAGTGCCAGGATGGAATCCAGCGGCCAATAAGCGATGCAATCGTGTCACCTCGAAGACCAGTCGGCCGGTGAGTCGCGAAGAAGGGACCAAAGTGGTGCACGGCGACGGGACGGCCGAGGAAGGTAGTGGTGCCAAGGACTAATCCCGCGTCGTTCGCCAACCGGGTCATCCCGCCTCCGCTGCGATCATCGGCTTCTGGAAAGTCTTTCGCGAGCCTCCGCCACTTTTTCCCATCCCGTTCAGGTGCACGCTCCGCGTGTCGCGATGGCGATGGTTAACGAGCGTTTCGTCGCGTTCGACGAGGATTTTCTTTTCCTCCCGCGAAAAGGAAAGGAAAGAAGAGGGTAGGGGAGTTATCGGTGGCACGGAGAGGATCGAGAGATCGTAGGCAGCTGGCTCGTTGGACGAACTGTTTCGTAAAGCGAAATTCCAAAGCCGCAACGTCACTGGCTTCGGGATATTTATAGTAGTATAGTAGCATAGGGTAGTTAGCGCTGGCGCTTTCGATGTTCCCTTTGTAACAAGTACCATCCGGGTATCCCGTGTGGTAAATTAATTACGAAGAAAGCAATCGCGGCGCTGCTCGTGCGTGCCAGGATCGGTAATCGTTGCGAGTCTGGTAGCATAAATTTCCGGTGTTGTCAAATAGCAGCGAAAAGCGAGAGGTTAGGCGAGGAAGATCTAAGGTGAAGGATCTCGTTGCCGGGGAAAAGGATGATTCCAACATCGTGTTCAGGCAGGCGTGACAGCTCGTTAGCCATAATATTCGATTGGATCTCGATCGATTAGGTATCGGCATCGACATCGTACCCGGCTCTTAGATATATACTCTCTCTTTGCACCCCTCCCCTGCCGCCTATCTCCTTTCCCTCCTTTCTTCCCGGCGAGCTTCTCTTCTTCGGGGCCGATAAGTGTGGTATAGAACGTCTCTCGATTATTTCGTACCTTTATCGCGAAATAATGATAATAAGCTGGAGCTCGGGAGCGAAGCAATGCTCGAGAGGCAGAAAGGGGAGGGTAAAGGGGGGCCTAGAACGATGGTCGGTGCAAGAGGGATGGCGAAGCAGCGAGATAGGCGATCGTCGGTGCAACAACAGATCGTAACGAACTCCGTTTAATTTCGGTAAAAAACCTTTATTACGCCTACGAACCTTCTATCGGTGACCGTGGACGGGCGAAATTGCATCTTCTTTTTCCTCCTCTCCCGACGATGAAATTCCTTTTCATAAAAACCAACGTAAAACGTGATAACGTTCAATTACGAGCCGAGTAAAAGTTCCTGTGGATATATGAACGTTTTTTGGCATTTTTTTCGACGGTCCGCCGACCGGCTGGAACAGGTTTATGAAATTTTTAACCGCCGACACGCTTTGTTCCCGCTGCCCGATCGAACCACTTCTTTTCACCCTTACGAGACAGAGATTACTCCCGGTGACGATTTCCACCGGGGCCCCTTGCCCCTTGCCTCGCGGGGACCGGGTACGCGAAGGACGATACGCGTTCCGAATGATTAACCGTTCGTTCATCCCGCGATTATCGATAAACGGTAGGCACGGGTACGACGAAGCATCGATCTCGCAGCTCGTACGCCTATGCGAGACGTCGGCGAGAGGAATTGATAAATCAAGACGGGCTGAAAGACGCGCTCGTTTCCCGTCCTCTCTGAAATCTCCAACGAGGAGTATAGAACCGGGATCTCCGTGTCATTCGACCGAAACGAAATCCCAGAGTCGCATTGTCCAACGCGCATCTTCGCGAATGGAGTATACCTCGGAGCGGGACGGAGGATGAGCCAAGACGCTGGAGAATAGAGGCGACGAGGAATGCGAGAGCGTCCAAAATAAACGATCGTCGAAATGAATATTCCTCGTGCCGGCGATAAAGAATATCTTTCCCGGGTCATGCGAGGCTGGCGTGGAATATTATACATGTAGAAAGCCGGTAGACTGACGCGATCTCTATTAACCTCGCGTCGCAGCCACTCTCGAGCGTTCCTCTTGGCTGATAGGCTTCAATTCTCTCGTCTGTCGGCTACCGGTCGCTGCTACCAGCACACTCGGCGTCATTACGCGCACGTGTAATCCATTCGATCCTCGTTACGACGTTCTCCGTCGCGTTAACACCCGCCTGCGATTATGATGGCTTCGGATGGATTCCAGGCTGCTCGTGGAACCGCGCCGACACTTTCCTTCTCGGGACGGACGGTGAAAGTAAATGGATTCTCCGTTTGTCACGCCGCAATCCCGATTTGTTCGTTACCGAGCGACGGAGAAAACTTCCAGATCGGTTTAGCCGCCGCGGTACCGGTGGGGTACCAGCAATGGGGTACCGCTGAAAAATCCTTGAAATTCGTGGAAGCGTTGCGTCCAAGCGCTCGCGAATTCGATCGCGTATTGTAATTTCCCAATTTCCATCGTCCTCGCGAATATTTCTTCGTTCAAAGACGACACCCTCGATTCTCCAAACCCGAATCGTCGAAGGACTTCCGCGACGGACTCGGCGTACCGCGGAGTACCCCGGGTACAGCGCGGTCGAGGGTGCGCGGGAAATTTCATTGGAAAGCACGACTCGTCCGTTGTCGATGCCGCGTTAAAGAAGAGCTCGAAGCGGACACATCGGCGTGTCGGTTTTTTCACGGGTTTTTCCGCCGCCGGCCTGGCGAGTGCGGCGCGCAGCCTCCAGGGAGATGCTACTTCCGTGGCAGGCGAAGCGTAATCCGGTACATAAAACAAGAAGGAGCTCCTAGCATTGAACTTTGCCCGCGGGAGCGGCTTGTCAGCGAACCAGCCGGCCAGGTAGACGCGCGTGTGCGTGCACCTGCACAGAGGCACGCGGAATTCTTTTTCGCCACGGCCCCCTCTCGACTACGACGCCGATGCACAGCGTCGAACGCGTACCAACGCGACGCTCCCGCTAAATCACCCACGATGCATTTACGAAGACGGTAGAACCGGCGTCTCGCTCAGGGGCGTCGATCTACGCGCCGCTGGGGTTCCCAGGCGCCCCCCTGTCATTCGCAGATTCTACCGGATCTCGCTTTCTCCTTGGGTTTCCGTGAAAATTCCGATCCATGGAGAATATTTCCACGCAGTCTACGTTTTCGTCGGAAAGAATGCACACAGGACTCGCGAGCAAATTGATTTCTTCAAATATCCCGCAGCGGCCATAAATCGCGCGGAAGAGGCGGAACCGATGGCCGAATAGAAGGTTGGTGGCAAGGGGCCGATTTCACGGTGTCGGATCACGGGGATGCGCGATCGGAGCCTGGGTGGAATCAACGTTTACGCAAATAACCGAGTGCCGATGTTAATGCGGCTATCTCGTGTACCGGTAATTTAATGGGTTCATCCTCGTTCGGAAATTACACCGCGGAATGATACACCGCTGGCTCTCTACTTTGTTTTTATCCCGGCCGTTTACGTAATACCGCTGTTACGCGGATCGCCGGCGGGTCGGGTGCGTGCTATTCCGCCGCACCTGTCACGCGATCCGATTTCGACGCACCGCTGGAATCTACATAATCGGGGAGGAACAGCTTCCTCGAGCAGACGAAATTGCGAAGCGTGCACGCGCGTGGACGCGACTCGGATGTCTCGGAGGTTTATTACCTCGTCGAGGCTCGCCGAGAAGTTCATTAAAACTAAATTTCTCCCTCGGTCCCCCGTGTTTATCCCTCGGATAGCCTCGAAAACCGTGCAGCTTTTTTGTCATTCCTGCGCACTTGTCCGGCGGAAAGTCGTAAAAATTTTTAACCAACCAACGCACCGTTCCACGATACACGCATACGCGCGTGCGCGCGCGCGCGCGATTTTTCGCGTGAGAGAAAACGGGATGCCCGACGTTGGAATAAAGCGACGCGTTTGTACAACGCGTGCACGCGCTAGTAAAGACGAAGAATCTAAGCGCATGAGCGTAAAATCGCCGATGCACGACCGGAATGCACGGCGAAGATGGCGAATCGATTAGTTTGCAAGCTTGTATGCGAAATAGTCGGTTCGCTCGGAAAGCAGATCTATCAAGAAGTTTATCGTGTCAAACGTTGCGAATACGAGAATTTATCCGGCGTGGTTGGTTGCGCGGGTGTGTGTGCGTCTGCGCGGTTGCGAGCGCGGGAACGTCCGCGCCATAAATTTGAATACATTTTGGAATCACGCTCGCCGCGTGAAAGCGAATCAACGCGGTCGTTCGGCCGTTCAATTTCGAAGACGAACGGAGTAGGAAAATTAATTCGGCGAGTCTGGCGAGCTCGTTAAACAAAAGCTCGGCTACGCGAACGATAACTTATCGGGCTTATAATTTACCGAAGAACGTTCAAGAATAAAACCCCGATACGTGTAAAAATAAAATTAAATTAATTAACAGGCACCCAGCGATGCATCGGACATTAAAGTTCATGAAGGTGCATCGCAAATTAAAGTTCATTCGAGTGCATAACACTTCCTCTTAGCACCACGTTAGCGCGATATTTATCGGGTGTTCATCTGGCGCATATAAGTAGGCGACTATCTTGATATCCTCTTTAGCCTGCTTAAAGGAGTAACGCGTGGTTATTGTAATAGCATCGGTTCGATGCTCGACGCGCGTCTGCTCCGCTTTAAATTGAAAATTCACGGCGAAAGGTGCGCGCCGTTCAGCTTTTCGCCATAAACGATTATAAATAAACATTAACCGGCGCGGTGGTTCGAGAGAAAAATTCAAAAACCGCGCACACCCAGGCGAACGTGCAAGAAGAAGAGGAACGCCGCGCTCCGAGCAACTTACAAATTCAAATTTTCAATTTTCATAATTCATAGTACGCCGTCCGTTAAACCGGGTCAACGTTCTCGAAAACGTATTTCAACCATCGCTATAGCCTTGCCTCCCCCTTTGTCTTCGCGCCATCTCCTTCGCCGCGGTTAATTCGAGGCTGAATCCTACGACGAGAGCGCAACGATCCCGACACACGGTGCTCGGTACTCGAATCGTTCCGTAAAATTCCCAATTCGCCGATACGAGCCGGCGATCTTCGGCTTCACTAGCGGTTCACGCTCGCGCGTGATATCCGCTAGCGTTAGCGAGACACGCCGAGAAAGGGCCCGAGGGGGGTCGGCGCGGGGGGAACGAAGAGGGACGGCGAGATCCGCGACATTTATTTCCACGTGCGGGGATAAAGTTCGATATCGTAAATCGACGCGGCTGAAACGAGCCGTCATCGGCGTCCGTGGGCTCCGCAGCGCTCGCTCCGTGGTGCCGATCCGCGAATCGGCTGTTTAAATCGGTGTGAACCGAATCGCGCGCGCGCACGCCTCGTCCCCGTATAAGCAGGCCGAGCACGCGGCGTACCAGGGGCAGAAATCGTGTGAGATCGGGGAGAACGATAAATCGCTCTCTTACCAATAAAGTTCGTTACCTCGGAACACGCAGGCCCCGTGTAACGAAGGAGAAACGTCAAATTAAGTGAATTACGTGCATAATTACGATGCGTGCGTTTATCGCGCATCGACAAACATTCGTAATACGGGGTTGCGCCTGCCATGGCCGCGATACCACGGTGTGGGACCTGCACGAACTCTCGGAATGCTCCTCTCTATCGCGACCTGCGGCCAACGCGTTGGAACAACGCGGATTTCAACGGCTGCGCGTGAAATTCTTTTCCCGTCGGCCGCGTTATCCTTTACGCTCTGCCGTGCCCATCTTCCGAGTTTCCTTCGGACGCCGCTTCCACCGGGCACTTTGTCTCTCGCCATCTTGCTTTTCCATCGGGCACCACCGCTCGTTCCACGGGCTAAACGACGCGATTTCCGGATTCGGGTATATCTTGTCGCGGTGAAACGTGGATCTGGCTACGATCGTTCGTCATCGATCGACGATGCAACGATCGCAACGTGGCCGGCCCGATCGCGTGGGAAAGAAGAAGCTCGAGTTATTTCATAATGCCGCTTATAGCGACACGACGTCGCGTTGTGCGGTCGCGCGCATATCGATTGGCTGTTTCCATTTCTAAAGGCGATCGTTTCCTGAGTTTCACCGGGCCGTGCGGTGTATGTCGTGGCACGGCCGCGCTCGTTCGCAGCGCACGCCAGGCAGGCCGATGAATATCTATGGGGTATGCAAAGTATTTCGTGTTCCCCATAACAAGCACCTCATTGACCCATTGCACGCCCGGTTTACACGACGGTGCATGCTATCGGTTTACCCGGTGGGTGGCATCGGAATCTGAGACGGTTACGACTTTCCCCGACTCGAATTCTTCTCTCTCCGCCGCCTTGCCCTTCTCCGATATTTCTTTTCCGAGCGAATAGCGAATAGCGAGCTTCTCGGAACCCGGCCTTCCGCGAGGATCGAGATTCGAGTCGAAGCAGGATCGTCCGACGTGGAATATCCCAGGGTATTCGACGACGCGTCGATACCGGCTTTTCGCCACTCGTCGCGATCACGGTCGCCCGACGTCGGAAATCCGAGGATCTTCCCCGGTCGAAGCACGCGAGTTCCGTCGTCGTTCACCTGCCGGACACCCATCGACCAAGCCTCCGATACGAGAAAGCGAGCGAGAGCGATATTTTTTTTTGGGAAAGAGAGAGAGAGAGAGAGAGAGAGAGAGTAAAAATGCACATGCAGGGCAGGGTTTCGAATAGACGATCGCGATCGATCGCTTGGGATCGCGTCTATCCGCGAACGCGCGTACCGGGTGCGGTCGTGCGCTCGTCCGACGTGTGTGTAGTCGCGGGTGCGAGGATCTCGATTCAGGGCCCCGATAGGATCTCCCTTGGCCTCGGCCAATTACACCCGCCAGGCCGCGGAGGCATCGAGAGGAATCGAGTCTGCCTGCTCGGGTTAACGTTAGGGGCCTTACGTTGTTCCTGCATACGTTTCGCCTCCACCGTGACCCACCTCCTTCTTTTTCTCTCTCTCTTTCACACCGGCCACACGTCCTCGTTCTTCTTAACCGTTCCTCCTACTCCTACGTCCCTTTCTTCCTTTTCTTCTTCCTTTTCTCCTTCGTCGTCTTCCTTCTCCTCCTCCTCCTCCTCCTCCTCCTCCTCCTACTCTTCTTCGTCTTCTTATTCTTCTTCTTTTGCTTGTTCGCGGAGGATCTTATCTACGCGTTACGTTACTCGTTCGCTCCTCGTGCAGGTCGTACGTGTACCTTAAGCAGACCGTTTACTCCCGCTGCGAAACGGTAAGCACCTCGTTGACTGCAATAGCGATTTTAGATCTGCTCGTGCATGCGCCCGAGGCTGCGGCCGAGCCGCGTCGAGCGAGCCGCGCGCCGCGAGTTTCCCAGCGCCGCCGCTGATGCATCTGCGAGCGTATAATGCGGCCGGCCGAATGACAGGTAGACGCCAAGTATCCCGGTGCATCGTCGTGCGTGGCGGTCGGCTTGCACGAGATCCGCCGCGATACAGGGCCGGGAATTCGAACGGAACCTACCGATCGCTTCGGGCCAGTACCGGCCATTGTATGGCGGATAGGACGACGGACACGGCACGCTGGTACCGGATGGCCAGCACTCGCGACCGCTCGCGAAATTGGCCCTCCACCTTTTCGGCCGATCCCTTATCGCTTCGCATTCGCGGATCAGGCGTTACATGGTCGCTACATCCGCGTCCGTGATCGGCATTTATCTCGGATCCTCCTCCACTACTACGAGTTGGATCGATGATCCAGCGTGTATCCATCTTCCAAAAATTTATTACGCCGTTCAATATCGTCGACCATGTGCTATTTGCTATTGGGATTATGAGTAAAAGGAAATAACTATCTTTCTTTATAATTGTCTTTATTCCATTCTTAGGAAGGTATATCTTCCGTATTCTAACTGCACGCATGGAGAGGCGAAACTACAGCGATGAAAAAAGGGATGTAATTGCAGCTCGTCCTGGTCCCCTAATTCTTATCTGCAACGTGAAGTGAACGCTTCGCGTGTTCCCGGAACCTCTTCTATGCATAGTTCAAAGACACATCTGTTTCTTCTAAAAGATTGATTTTTGTATTTGTATTTGTTGAGACGTATCTTATTTTCAACGCTTACTGACAAAAATTAAGAAAGAACGCAAGTGTTTGAGAATTTCGGTAAATTCTCTGTCTTCGTATGCAGGGATACTTTTGATTGGTAAATGTATGGAATAAAAGATGTCGATTTATTCCAATATATATGTATTGCGAGTTGAACGAGACTTAGGAGTAAAGTATACCTGAAAGACTAGACTGATAACTGATCTATAATCACGCAATTAACACTTGCACGTCGACCCTTCTTCAAACTCCGCGAAGGACTGTCTTCTTTCGTACTCGCGTTCTCTTTCTCCATCGCGCATTTCTCACAGCCCTTTGGTGGATCACGTACTTTAAGCACTCGGACGCATTTCGCTCCTAGTTTGCATTCGACACTGTCATAAATATCCTGTTCATCCGATCCTTGCACGCGGTCACTTCAGATTATGCTCTAAACATTCGGCCTGAATCCTAAGCTGCTGTCTATTGCCTAGCAAGCTAGGTAGACCCGAGTGTTCCCTTGCATTCGCTCTCAAACCCTAGCATTCCTACGTATGTAGACCTGGATGAACCTCGAGCAACGCGTTAACACGTTGACTGCCACGTTGGTCATATACGACAGGCCGCGGTTTCTGCTTTGATGCCACGGTGGTCAAATTGTTACAGTTGTGAAATTTGAATGAAAATTGACAATTAATCGATTGTTATCTCTTACCAAGGCGACACGGTGGTCATCCATGATCGCCAGTAAGATGAATTCTCCATTGGGTAATACTCCCATGACGTCCAGAGCGAAACTTGTGATTTCGGCGTGGCAGTGAAAGGCTTAGGGGCGAACACCCCCGCGCTGCGTGTTCCAGAGTTCGCGTCCGAGTTTGGCATGGACGTTTACTCCGTTGCTCCGCACTCGTAGGAAGAGCGAGTCCGTGGAGAGTTTTATGAATTTCTCATTCGTCAGAATCGTCCGGGGAAAACGAAATTCCCGCCCATTGGAATGGTCGGGATGCCTCGCGCCTCGTACCGAGTTAATGAGCACCGTACAGTTACACTCATCAACGGGAACGCTCGTCTGCATACGTCATAAATATTTACGGCGCGTTCATATGTAATAATTACACACTTACGCGTTCATACAAAATAATTACAGCGACGCTTCCGTGCTCGCTCGCGTATTCGAGCAAAGTATAGCTTTAACCCAGGACGGCCGCGCGAGTACGTACTTAACGTCGACAGGGAGAGAGGGAGTGAGAGAAAGAAAGAGAGAGAAAGAGAGAGAGAGAGACGCGCTTTCTATTCACGAAGCAGAACCAAGAGAGATACCGATTCCGACCACCTTTTCGCGGTGTGTACGCTGTTTAAATATGCCTATAGGGCTCGCGTGCGCCACGAAAATTGCGCTTCCTGCTCCGTTGATGCCGATTATCTCACGGGATTCCTTCCTTCCCTCCTCGACCTTCCTCCTTCCCTTTTCCCATTTACCTTTTTCCTGCCCTTTTTTCATTCCTCCTTCGTTCCCTTTAGCCGAGCGTCCACCGGCGTGTCAACATACACACGCAACGCTTACAATGTCCCTCGAGCTTTCGCCTTCTTCATACTCTCCTTCCTACGCGTTCCTCCGCCTCGCCTGATATTCCTCGCGCGCAGGTGTCTCGAGTTCCGAGTAGAAGCGCGATCAAAAGTTCCGCGGATTCTCTCGCGCCGGCCGAAATTTCCCAGCGATCGCGCATCCGCACCCTTACGGTGCATCGCACCCTCGATCACGCCCATCACGATCCGTAATCGCTCGAAATCTCCGTTTAATTAATTCAGAACGCGAGGCCGAGGCGAACATCCTTCGCCATTCGCCTGAGCCCACACGATCGCCGTTCAAGCCGAAAGATCCCGCGGATCGTTCGCCGAGATAGCGTATCGAGATGGTAGGATAAGCGAAATAATTATATATATTTTTATACAATCCATATAATTGCTCCGGTACTCGCGTGCGCCGCGAAATTCGTGCTTCCTGGCTATGCTAACGACCAATCGCTGTTACGTAGTCCGCTCGTTACCACTGGCCCATTGTCTGCGCCCGGGTTTATTAGGCAAATATCGTTTTGCGCGTGTATCGATAAGCCGCGTGGTACGTGCTATTTAAATATCAAATCATATCCTACGCGCTTAATTACCCGGGTCTCGACAGAAATCCCACGGAACTTTGCTTACGCGAAGCTTCTGTTAACTCGTTCATTTCCATATACCGATCGCAGGAGATCGTTTGTCGTCGCTAATCCTCTACGCCGATGATATCCAAAATCGTGGGACCAAGTATCCCGAGAGAATGATTAAAACCGAGTCTATCGACGCAGGTAAAATTCGACTTAACCTGAAACTCGGATCAACGTTAGAGTCGAAATTTCGGCCGATTTCGAATTTAAAAAATATCCCTACGTTATCGTGTACCGAGTTGCTTCCGTGGGAACTATAGGCCAAAGGGGGTTAAGCGATCGGTAAGGTAAGGAAATCTCGCCGATCTCTAGAAAATCGTAGGACCAAGTGCCCCGAAGAGCGATTAAAACCGATTTCATCGACGCAGGTAAAATTCGACTTAACCTCAAAATCGGATCAACGTTGGAGTCGAAATTTCGACCGATTTCGAATTTAAAAAATAACCCTACGTTATCGTGTACCGAGTCGCTTCCGTGGGAACTATAAGACAAGGGGGGCTGAGCGCTCGATAAGGTAAGGAAATCTGGCCGATCTCCGGAAATCTGTAAATCCCGGCGGATGCACGGGCGAGCCGGTTGGCGACGTTCGCGTGAGCCACGAAAATCGCGCTTCTCGTACCCCTATGCTAATGACACCGCCACGAAGCGACGCAGCCGATCTCTATCCCCGTTTCTCTCGGTTGCACGTCGGCGTTAACCTTTCCCCGGTTCGGCTCGGCTCGATTCTCGCCAACCGCATCGTCTCGGTCGCGCAAGCCGAAGAAGAACCGAAGGGGGAACATATGGAGCATCGGTGGGCTAGCGTGCGCGTTCGCAATGTATCATGAAACGGGGCGGGAGGGCGAGAAGGTGAAAGAAAGGAGGAGGTGGAGGAGGCCGTAACCGCTCGTGCGGCGTCTCGTTCGGTGGGGCCCCTCGGCTCGCTTCCTATCGGTCCCAGAATCGACTCGCGTAATTGGCCGCCTAAGAACGTACGATATTGCACCATGCAAATGCACGGTGCGCGCATCCGCCACGTTCGCCACGGGAAAATAAAACGTCGTGGAGCGACACCCTGACCCGAACCTCCGGCCCGTTGTTTCGCGCGGCCAGTCGGTTAGTCGTTTGCGGACCCCTGTTCCGTGACCCCTCGCATTCGTCGATAGCTCCTCGATCATGTCGAGTTCGCGAGAGTACGCGCGTGGAATTTTTACAATTCCGCGAACCGGGCAAATGCATCGCGGTCCACTCTCGAGTGCTCGTAATGGATCGACCACCACGGGGGGGGGGGGGGGGGGGCAGCAGCGAGGAACGAAGAGATCGAAAGGGGTCGTCGTAGACGGAAGGCGAAAGACGGCGAAAGACGGGGGGATATCGGAAAGGATCGGAGGAAGAGTCGGAAAGCCGGTGTTCGACGCGAGTGTCGGCTGTCGCGAGCGGGCAAAAAGCGAAGGCCGAGGCATGAAGTCGTCATTTTTACGATCGTGAAATTTAACGAAGCCCGGGGAGAGAGCCGCGGCTCATTAGCGGCTCGTAACCGAGCGTGGACGGACGGACGGCAGAAAATGGGTGACGTTAACGCGGCGTGACAGTATAATTCGCGCGAGGGTACGTCCCAGTGTGTGCTCTCGCGCTGCGCCTCGTCCTCGGCGTGGATCGCCGCGATTCCCGCACCTGTCTAAACGCGAGCTCGTATATTAAAGCGGTAGCCGCGCGTTCTGTTGGGCGAAAAAACGCTGGCGAACGAGTAGGAAGGCCCCGTTCTCCAGCGGATCCGCCCTGTCCCGGAGTTTCTCTTAATTGGTCGCTTTTTATCCGGGCCGGCTACAAATTGTTCGCGTTGTAGGTATGCGAGCTCGGAGCAAGCCTGTCCCATTCGAGTCTTAGAGGGCTCGAAATGGTCTACTACCACGCGTGATACGCGGCGACGCGGCGCGGAACGAGGAACGAAACGAAATAGATGGTGATGGACGAGGGGAAATCGCGGCTGCGCCATTTTTCTTCTCGCCTCCCGGAGAATCGCGCGCGATTCGTGCCGCGATTATACCGCTTCCGGGAAAAATCTTAATGCCAGGCTGTCCGACCGGTGTCATGAATCCATCGTCGCGACGACGGCTACGCCCGGTTGTCGCGCGAGCTCTCTCGCCGATGCAACTCCAGCCACCGTTCCGATGGACGCTTTAGGCGAGGCGTTTTCAGTGGAACGAAAGATCGCGATAAACAGCGGCCTATATTCTTTGCTGCCCCCCCCCTCCCCCCGCGGAACCCCGATTCCTCGCATTCCTCTTTGCCCCTCGTTTCGTTCGCCCTGTCGGTTCAACCGTCGCGCCGGATCGCTAGGCTGCTTTTTGAGACACTTATTCCTTCTACGTTCAGAGAGGCATTCGATAAGGTTGCGAGTGTCGACTGGCTGTATAAGGTCGAAGGAAGTCGTGGTCGGAGTTTGGACACTCGCGATTGTTGCGGGAGTACCTGGAAAGTTGTTTGCTCGGGTACGGGTATACTGCGAGATTGGAAAACGATCGCGTTATCTCGTCGTCCATTAGATACGTTCGCCCATTGTTTCAACCGTGCGGTGTATATACAGGTTTGCGGACATTCCCCGTCGATCGTTTGCATAAATTACGGTACGCCGTGATCTATCGCGTATCCGTGCCTTCCAGTAAACCTTCCCGCAAACCTCGCGGCCCGCCACCTCTGTGGTCCCGAGAACCGGTGTCTGCGCGCTCGAATCCGCTCGAGTCGGTGAGGAAAGCCGACGAACACTCGGCGGAAGAAAAGTCGGCGCGCGGTTTCCGTGGCGCGGTGTAGTAGGACCGGTCGATTTGCGAAAGTCGTTAATAAAAATCGTGGCTGGCCGAGCGTGTGCGGGCAAAAACAGGCGCGTCCCGCTTACGCGCTGGGACCGGAATCGCATTATCGCCGCGCGCGTATCCTCCCTCCGTGTCTCCCCACCGGTGTTGCTCCGCTCGCGATCCCGATGGCCGGCCCCCGAGCGACGCGACGCGACGCGCGGCCAGGCGAGCTCGAGCCGAGAGAACGAACCGAAAAGCCGAGTGTGGTTCCAGCCACGACAATTTCGTGTTCTCGCTGCTCTTTGCCGACGCTGCGGAACCGCATTATTCCGCGTGCTTTTTCCACCGGCTGGGATTTACTAAAGCAAGATCGGATTCCACGAATGGATTGGACTGCATTCCGTTCGCACCTGGGTTTCTGGGCTCGTCGCTTCTTCTGCTCCGCACCGACGTACCCCGCGCCCCGCGCGTTCCACCCTTTCCACCGGCGGAGAGAACAGCGCCGACTTCAGCTCCGTCGTCGCTTCTTCTCGCCACGCGATCCGTCGCGTCTATGCGCGTAACTAGGTGCTGACGATTCGCCCTGCTCGCGATGTATATCGAGATATATCGGGGAAGGCTGTCGACCGGTCCGGGAATTACGAGCGGACCGATCCTATAACTTTCCGGGGAGGGAATGTATCGCGATCGATCGAGGCTGCCTCGTAACGCTCCGGAGGAGCAGCGTCGCTGATCGGATACAAGAAATCGATGTACATTTCAAGCAGGCCACGATGTCGCGGTTCCCCGGGGAAGAAATCGCGGATTGCGTGGCGTATGGCGGAGGGGGGCTGGCTCCTCGCACGATTTACGTCATCGCGGATCAACTAAATCGCCGCGTTACCGGGGGATGATCGAGAGATCGGGGACGAATCGGAATAATTCCAGAGGTTATCGCGAGAGACAGGCCTCGCAGGGCGCGGAGGAAGATCGAACGGTCTGCCGATGGAATATAGGAATGGCGCGGCGAACAGCGTGCTCGAGTTTATACGAGGATTTCTATTCGACCGAGAATCGATCGATTTTGGAATAGACGACGCCGCGGGAATCGGATCAAAGAGCACGACGCGGGGACATTACGTAGCGCGCATAAATATGCGAATGCAATTCGAGAAGACAACGAAGCGCTCAAAGTTGTCCAGCGGCGGAGCGGCAGCTGCGTTCCCGCCAACTCGCTCGCAGTGGTTCACATGGCAGCACTCCTCGCCTCTCGTTTTCTCTCTTCCTTCCGATCTCCTCGTTTTCCATCCCACCCTTCTCTTTATTCGTTTCTCCAACCGTTTAACACCTTTCTGTCCTTCCGTTTGCTATTTCGAAATGTCTTCCCTAACGATCCGTCGAGTTTCGAACGACTCCGTCGATTTACCCGACGTCTCGCTTTCGATTCGCAAATTTCAAACCCGCGACTCTTCGTCGAGTCTCCGTCGAATCGTATTCCTGTCTCGGCTCGTATTTCCCAATCGCTATTCCGCTTGGCGTTCGCCTACGATCTCCTAAAGGTCCACCGCGCGATTTAAATGGCGAAGGGAGCGGTGAGTGTCACTGCCGAAGGACAGTTTCTTGCTTACTGGGTGCGCCCGTAAAAACAATCGTATCAACTCAACTCACTCATGGCTGGCCGGTCCAGGCCGGTGCACGCGGCCGAGCGAGCGAGTTGCAGTTGCAACGATGAACGACGAGGCCCCGGCCGCTGCATCCTGGGACACGGAGGCCGCGACGTCGTCGGGCGGCGCGCGTTGCAAGCAGCACGCTCACGGCCAGACCTCGACGACACGGCCGCGTCCGTGGATTCGTCGCTATGCCTGGTATTTTCACGAGAAGTCTTTGATTCAGTAGCGGCAGAAATGCCCGTATCGGGTTCGCCGAGCGTAGGTTTTGCCCCCAGCGCGCTGCCTTCTTCTTTCAGCCTCCACGGACTCTACGCCTCGTCGAATCCTCGCGTCTCCTCTCCTCCTTCGCGCCTCCTTTTCCGCGTCCAACCGATCTCGCGTTTCGTCGCCGCGACGATCTCCAACCGGCATGTTAATTCTTCGCAATGGCGAGCTCGCTTCTGCGCTTGCGCCGTGGGGCACACGCTACGTCTTCCTCCGGGTGTCTCGCATGGTTCGGATTTTAAATGTAGCGCAGGAAGGAAATTCTTCACGAAGTCTTCTTCGAGAATACTTCGAAAATTAATCGAGATTAACTCTTGTTTCGTTGCACCTAGTCGTATACCCGTCGAAGAGTATCTGTTCAATATTTTATTCCGACAAATCGCTCGATTAATCTCAGATAAATCACGTTTCGCGATTTCCAAATGCATCGCATCGCCGATTAACACCTATCGTTAATTATTGGAGAATTCTAATCTCCCGCTCCATATTGCTAAATGCTTCTAGCGACATCTGGCATCTTTTGGTTATTCGAATAAAACCTAACATTGGAAGTTACTTCCTTAGTTATTCTGATTGCGAGAAATTATCCCAGTAAAACATAACCCATCCACTGTATTGAACAACAGATTATGGGCCCAAATCGTATCTTGCGAAAATTGTTGTATTGGACAATTGTTTTTTCTTTTTTTTTTTTTTTTTTTTGGAAATAATATTCCATAGTGGTGAAAAGATATTAATCGCGAAGCGTGTGCAAAACTCACGTTGCTAAGTATAACGTGAAAATACCGTGATTCGCATTAGCAACTAAAAGGCAATTAACACTGCAAAACTGATAATACGAACAATATCTCGTCATTTGATATGTATATACGTATATGCATATAAACAAATATTATTTATACTCCTCTTACGTTTACAAGTTATGAATTCGTTGATTCGGTGATTGTTTAAATAATTAAGTATTTATCATTGCAAATAGAGCTCGCGAAATTGGTGACACTGTAAATATAAGAAACCTGTCTAATGAGCGATGAATTAAGGGGGAGTGTTAGGGAGTTCTAATCTCCATGTTGCTAGACGCTCCTAGCGACATCTGGAATTCTCTTAGCTATTCGAGTACAACCTAACGATGGAAGGCATTTCCTTCCAGGTTATAGCAAAGAAAACACTTATAGTTATTCCAATTTTGAGAAATTATCCCAGTAAAACGTAACCCATCCACTGTATCAACCCTTCGCACTCTAGAGGCCCCCTTCAATCGCCACTTGATATAATTTCGAAGTTCGATATTAATCAATATATGAAATTTTAATTAACGTAATAGTGTTCGAGATATCAAAATTGAATAATCCTACGTGTCAACTGCTCAAAAAATATCATCAGCTTCATAACAGAAAATTTCGCAACTCGTACCCTTCTGTAGCCGAAAAAATCGTCGCGCATAAAGGGTTAAACGACATTAACGAATGTGACGTTGAACGGGAATTGCAGCTAACCTGAACCATAATTCCAGCGAACCTGAAGCCACCCTTCCGCGTGGTCTCGACCCTTTCCCTATCGGAATCCCGCGAAATCAGAGACACGATCAAAGGAAACCCACACCCCCTCGGCCTCTCCCCTATTCGAGACCGGTCGCCCTGTTCTTTCGAAAGCCGAATCGAGAATCGGCGCGTATGAATACGTATCAGGTGCACGTTGTTGCGCGGCGTTGCGCGGCCGTACGTGACCACGCATGTGCCCGGTTTTTGCGGCCGTGGAATGCCGCGACGGCGGTTCGTTTGAATCGGCGGGTATCCCTCGATCGTGGTCCGGCCGATTGTTACCCGGCCGCCATCGGGATCGTTTCGTCTGATTTCGTATGAGACGCAGCGCGACCGGTTGATCACCGTGGAATTTGTAGCTCAATTATACCGGCAGCCATTGCGACCGGACGGGCGCAGCATCCTCCGTCGAGTTTTGTCGTCGACAGGAGCTACCTACGACGACGAGCACGGCCAAGGATCGTTTCTTTCGTCGTGGATACGACGAGGAGCTGGAACGAATCCGGCGTACACTCGTTACCTGGAAACTCGAGCAAGCCTTCGACGGCCCAGTCTCACGCTCGTTTGATTGCCACGGCCTTTTTTGGCCACGCCGAACAGCCAAGCGCGTTATTTCGATAGGAATTGTTTGCAAACGCTCTTCTTTCGCCGCCATTTTTCCCTTTGGCTATCTTCCTCGTAGCTAGCTCGAGATCTCGCTCGAAGAATTACTTCCAGCAATATTTCGCGCACCTTCCGAGTATAAATCTTGGATAATTCCAACTATAGACGGATCTGTAAATCGGTGTTGGAGAGATTGATTTTTCTCTCGCTTCGTTTTCCACGGATATTTCAAATTCGCCGTGTATTCCCTCGCGATCGACCGGCTCGTTGCGCAAGCACCGTCGCGTCGGCGATTGCGCTCGAGCGTCGGGACAAATTGCCGATATTTATGGTGCCAATTGACCGGTTCGATCCCCCGGCGAATAAGGTGTAGAAATTCAAAACACCGATGCAGGGAATTTCCGAATATCCCAACCTTTGCGCCAATTTCTCATTCCCGATCGGATCTGCTTAATTACCGTTTCCCGATCTACCCAGCGATCGCGAGATCGAATTCGACGAGGGAACAAACGATATTCCTATCCCACGTTGATCGCGATCGAGCTTATCTCCGATCCAAATCGTTCGAGCACCGCGCATCCTCCTCGAACGATACCGTACATGCGATCTACGTTTCAATCGTTCGGTCGAGATCGCGGGATTTAGATTCTGGCCGTGCTGTAACTTTCGCGGCAGTCCGTTTCGCGGGCTAAATAGAGCAAAGCGCGAAGGTTTCGAAAGAAGAAGACGCGGAGTGTTTGCACGGCACGGTTCAAATGCTCGCGGTTCCTGCCGGGTGGCGGCTTGATTTATCATTGCCGGGAATGCAGATACTTCATAAATTATATACATCGGACGTCGGACGTCGGACGTGCATGCGTTTCGACGAGACGAGACGTCGGATGGAACGCGAGGCACGAGGCGAACCGAATACCGCCCCCTCTTCTCTCCACCTTCTCTTTCTTTCTTTCGCCACCCTGTACCCCTCTTCTCTGTCCCCGCCAAGCACCTTAATACACAGGCAGAGAGGGGGGACCAGCATCCCCAGATCGAAGATAATCCCTCGGACCCCGCGGTGACGTCACGCCGATTTTTCTGTTTGTCGCTAATTAATTGCTGCCCCCCCTTGGGTCACGCCGAGGTGTCCGATTCCGGACAGACGCTTTCTACTGAACCTCTACGCCGTTAGAGGACCACCGCCATTTGTCTCGGCCTTTGCATATCCTTTTTAGGGGAACCTGGCTTTCGTCTTCCATCGTAGAATTATAATTCGATAATTCGCCGGTCCCCGATTCCTCTCGATCGATAGATCAGTGGTTAAAGGGTTACAGGGTTATTGCAGCATATTTGAAAATGCAAATCGATTTTATTAGGTATGTCCGGTATGAACGAAGATATCCTACTATTACCGAGATAAGATACAGACAAATTTATTTTGCATCGAATTTATTTTTCATTTAATTCTATACAACCCGTGAATTTTTCCTGTATTATTATTCAGAAGATAGCAAGTTTATACTGCAAGTATCACGATTCGTGAGTTCTACTTTAGCAAGTCGACGTAACAAATTATTTACTGCTCGAATTTTGAAAATTTCGCGGTTAAAATGCGTAGATCAGTGTAAATAAAGTCTCATTTCGCGTCGTTTTAACACTAGACTTACGGAACCCGTCAATTTGAAAGATGGGTTGTTCCAGTTACACGATGGCAACAGATTTAGTTAACTTATATTGAGATTGTTAACCCTTTACACTCGAGAGGTGACTCTTAGTCACCATTTAATCAGATTCTATAGATCGACGTTAATTAATATATCAAATTTGAAATTACCTAACGATGCGTGGAATGTCGAAGAAAAATAATTCTACGTCTTAATTTGCATATGATTTCTCGTTTACCATTTTAAAAATATCCTCGACTCTATGACAGAGAGTCTTCGAATTACTATTTTTCTGTAACGAAGAAGTCGTCGAGTGCAAAGGGTTAATATTGTAATTGTTTTTAAATTAGAGTAATCGTTAAAAGAAGAAAAGACACGTGGTTTCCTATATCTGTAAATTTTACAGGTGTTCGTAGAAATAGGCATACAGATAGCGTCCGTAAACCTAGTGTTAAATTCGTCGATTTAATTTTTACCAGAAAATACTTGTATAATTATCAGAACCCGATAAAAAGGACGAAAACGTCGATGGAGCTGCAATCAAATGCGTTGCTACTTTTCTTGGTATCATAATTTAGTATGAAACCTTCGATTCCCAATTAACGAATCGATATCACAAATTATTTACCATGAGTTCTCGAATTTTGAAAATTTCGCGGTTAAGGTACGTAGATCGGTGTAATTAAAATCTCGTTTCGGGTTTTAAATTCGTGGATGTGTGTTTTACCAGAGAATACCTGCGCGAATATCAAAATGGGATAAAAAGGACGAAAACGTCGGTGGAGTTGCATTCAAATGCTTCGTTACTTTTCTTGGTATCATAATTTAGTATGAAACCTTCGATTCCCAATTAACGAATCGATATCACAAATTATTTACCATGAGTTCTCGAATTTTGAAAATTTCGCGGTTAAGGTACGTAGATCGGTGTAATTAAAATCTCGTTTCGGGTTTTAAATTCGTGGATGTGTGTTTTACCAGAGAATACCTGCGCGAATATCAGAATGGGATAAAAAGGACGAAAACGTCGGTGGAGTTGCATTCAAATGCTTCGTTACTTTTCTTGGTATCATAATTTAGTATGAAACCTTCGATTCCCAATTAACGAATCGATATCACAAATTATTTACCATGAGTTCTCGAATTTTGAAAATTTCGCGGTTAAGGTACGTAGATCGGTGTAATTAAAATCTCGTTTCGGGTATTAAATTCGTGGATGTGTGTTTTACCAGAGAATACCTGCGCGAATATCAGAATGGGATAAAAAGGACGAAAACGTCGGTGGAGTTGCATTCAAATGCGTCTCGCTTGCGACACCGTGCGGAAGGCGCGCGATCGCAAGAAACGGGTCCGCGCGCGTACACGGTCGCGTAGCCGCCATCTTTAATAACCCGTGAACGCCATACTGCTGGCTAAGCTTCTCTTTTTGTCATAAATGAGAGGCGACCGCGAGGTTAAACGGGTTGTCAGGTGTCCCCTCCGCCGATGGTAGCTGCTGCATAATTTTACGATCCCGCCGAGTCCCGCTCGCTCGTATGGGTTCTCTGTGCAACGTGCGTACACGTACGTCCGTGTGCCCTGTGCTTCTCTGTGTATTCCGCACTAGTCGATCGAGAATAATCTCGTCCGAACGCTGCGCGCCGCGACCAAGTTTATCGTACCGATCGCTTCGTCCAACTTTCCACGATTCCTCGTCCGCCACGCGTATTCCTCGCCATTTTCCTCCCATCTTCCTTTATTTCCGACGTTTTAATCGGGTTCCATTAGGCAGACCTAGTAGCAAACCGAAAGAGGTAGAAGCTTATTCGCAGAAGCTTAAATTCTTGCGAGTTGGGGTAGTTTTCGAAATGGGGTAGTTCGTATTAGTGGTGGATGAAATATCAATAACAATAAGAAAAATTCTTTATTTAATTACAAAAAGTGATCAAACACAAATATTAACCCTTTGCACTCGACGACTTTTTCGTTAATAATAGAAAAATATAGAATATAGAAATAATAGAAAAATAATAGAAAATATAGAAATATAGAAAAATAGTAATTCGAAGACTCTCTGTCATAGAGTCAACGATATTTTTAAACTGGTAAATGAGAAATCATATGCAAATTAAGACGTAGAATTATTTTTCTTTGACATTCCACACATCGTTAGGTAATTTTAAATTTAATATATTAATTAACGTCGATCTTTAGAATCTGAGAGTCACCCCTCGAGTGCAAAGGGTTAAGTATAAATATAATTAATTTCTCGCAATCACATGCTCACACCTATTTTCACTATTATAGCACAATTACAACTGACCTGTGCCCAATCTCTCTAATTTGTTCTTTCTACTTTCATACATTATATGAACATACACAATTCACGCAACACCTCTGTTGTAGTACAATTGAATAGTAAAGTAAACTCTACATCCTAACGATATGAGGGTGATCCCTTGCCCTGCTTTTGTCTCCAGTCTCTGAAGATGATTTGTGACCTGCGTGGCCTAAACAGGCCAGTTCTAACCCAGAGCTTAAGCCCGTTCAATTAAAATCTATACAGTTTTTCCACAGTTTCCACTGACTACTATTCCTTGGCGTTATAACCCCTTTAACAACCTCAATCGTTACACGCATACTCATTTATCACGATAACCTAAATCCATTAGATATTGGTATTCCGTGCATACTTATTCCACTCATTTGTTTCTTACAGACATCGCACCTTTATTATATCAAAACATATATAATCAAAATCTATGTTAACCATTACCACTGTTCGAGTAGGAGATACGCATATCGAAACTGCTGCAATTAACCCTTTGCACTCGAGAGGCACCCTTCAGTCGCCATTTGAGAAAATTTCGAAGATCGATATTAATTAATAAGTCAAATTTAAGATAACCTAACAGTGTGAGAGGTATCGCAGTCAAATAATTCTACCTGTTAATTATTACACGATTCCATACTTACTGTTCAAGAAATATCATCAGCTTTATAATAGAAAATTTTTCAACTCGTACCCTTTACTGCTCAGAAAGATATCGTCAGTTTTATAAAATCTTTGAACTCCTACTTTTCTTTAGCCAAAAAATCGTCGAGTTCAGAGAGTTAAGGAACCCTGATCTAATTCCGATTATACCGTATGCATCAAAAATAATTTCATAATTTTCGAATCTTTGTACTGTGCTATAAATTTTGTCTTATAGCAGTTCTCCATACAATTCGCGTTTGTATGCGACATGACCGTGTGCGAGTATCGAGAGCATCTATTCGTAAAATTTCCTTGACACTGGAAATTTACCGATCCAGTGGAAAAGATTGGTCTGAGAATTTTCCTATTCGCAATCACTGAAAGCAATTAACGTTGACTCGTATTGAGATAGAACTCTAATTAATATATTCGCTTATCTCCGTTATATTAATTTCCGCTGAAATTACTATTATCTATGACCCCTATATTTAGGAACCCACGAAAGATCGGTAGTTCAAGTGTCAAAGCCTAGCTCTCCAGTGCCACGAAAATTTCCATACCCACCCCTATCAAGGTTCTCGATCCACTGTCTGCGGGAAAAATTTCGTCTTTCCCTCTGGAAGGCCTAAATACGCGAACCTAATTAAGCTTTACATAACACCGCGTACCAAAGGACGGAAGAAAGCTCGAGGAAAGGATTTTTTGCCGGGATTGCGGAAGCGCGAGGGAGAAAACGGGGGCGAGAAGGGTCGGCAGGAAGACGCGGTCGATCGCGTAGCCATACGTCATCCTTGACGCAAGGAGTCAGCTGCTCCGCAATCCCCGTGGTCCTTCTTGCACGAAGAAATCGGTCCTTCTTGCCCATCCCGGCTGGACACATCTTTTAGCTTGTAGCGGCGACACCATCGGCTCCCGACCGACGCTGAAATCGCGTTCTCTCATCGATATGTATGGATGGACACGCCGGTGGAATTTTAGTTGGTGTCGCCTCTTCCCGAGCCACACACGCGTGCACACGTACGCGGCAAACAAATAAGTAGATCGACAGGGACGAGGTGAAATAAGAGCGACAGGATCGATGAATGGCTCGATGCTGCGCGGCCATCTCGATCATTCCCGCGTCGGTTAATCGTGAATTCGTTCCTGTTTGTAGGGTGCAACATTTCGGCCATCGTTTTTCGATCCTCCTTCTCCTCCTCCTCCTCCGAGGGCAAAGAACCAAGGATCTCGCGATTTTTCATCGATCGAATCAAGGAAAATTGACGACTGTAGAAATTATAGGAAAGAAAACAGGGAAAATATTAGTTTCTGCTGGTATCGACTAAAAGAGTATTCATAATAATAATAATAATAATAATGTAGGATACCAAAAGAAATCGCGAATCGGTTATTGCCAACAAAAATAAATTGTAAACCGATCGATATCTTATAACAAAATTAAGTTGCGTGACTCCTCTACGGGGAGGTGAAGCCTCCTAGGCTTAGGTCAAGGAAATATAATATAACATAATATAATATAATATAATAGGTTAAGGAAAGCATAAAAATCGTGGTCCTCGACAACCAAAACAGAGTCCTTTGAAATCGGTTGTGACTAGCACAAGCGTGAGTCACTTGTTGTTGGAAAGAGAGTTTTAAAAGAGTGCGTCTTTGTGTGTTTTCGTTATCTTGGTGTTGTTTCCCTAAGTTAAATCGGTTTACGAGTTTTGAGTTTGTGTTATCGTGTTCTTGTTCTTCCGTCAATTTTCGGTGTCTCGAGACCAGTTTCGCCATCCTACAATAATAATTGCTTATCTCGGCCCTTTGGCCCAGAAATGGATTTGTCTTACAAATTTAAGACAACACGCATCTCTCCATTCTGCATACCACTCGCACTCCTGCTACCTCTCTACTTTCTTCCTCTTTTCTTTCTCTCCGACTC
This sequence comes from Eufriesea mexicana, assembly GCF_001483705.2. Classification (NCBI taxonomy): domain Eukaryota; kingdom Metazoa; phylum Arthropoda; class Insecta; order Hymenoptera; family Apidae; genus Eufriesea; species Eufriesea mexicana. Next base: position 1,392,698 of record NW_016908280.1, on the reverse strand, counting down.
TCTAACTCTCTCAACCAGTTAACCACCTTCTCGTTACTTCTGCCATCCAACACCTGTGCTAAACTATATCCCGTCCTCTCCATTCCCTCGCACAAAAGGGTATTTATATTGTATGTTAAATATTTATTTATTTTGTGTAAATTGATATGGCCGCGAGGCTTAGCAAGGATCTGAACTGTCGCGTTTCTAACGCCGCTAAAAAGGACAAAGATTAACCCTAATCCTTTCCTTATACGTTACAGGAAACTAGTAATTCAAAGGCTTTCTGCTTTAAAGTCGATGATATTTTTAAAACGGTAAATATCCCGCGATTATCTTCCATATTCCACACATTGTTGGGTAATTGCAAATTTGGTATATTAATTAACATCCAGCTTTAGAATTTGAATAAATGGCGACTGAGAGGTGCCTCTCCAGTGCATAGGGTTAAAGGATTTAATACTAATATACTCCTTGTCTGTTGAACATCTTCAAAATTTGTTAAGGACACACGATGATGATCATTTTAACACTAGAACTACCGATCTTTAATGGCTACCTAACTATAACGTGCACAGATTATAGTATTTTCAGCGATACGATGAATATGAGCGAATATATTGATTACAGTTCTTTCTTAATACGAGTTGATACCAATTTTATTCTCAAAGCAGGTGTATGTGTTCGATGATTGCAAAAAGGAAAATTCTGGGACCAGTGATTTTGACTGGGTTGGTAGTTCTACTGTTAACCACTTGCAGTGGCAAGAAATTCACAAACGCGTGTGCCAGAACGGTTCAGGGTTTCTGTAACAGTTGCCTAACGACGTGTGTACCACGTCGTGAGCGATTCTGTGACAAAGGCATTACCACGTGCGTGACACGTCTTTCCAGCGCAAGTGGTTAATCGTTTGAGTCCCAAGCAGCGCTGAATTCAACTTTGCTGAAGCACGTATGTCACATAGTACCAACAAGCGCTATCGCGACGATTGGGATTTTGTGACATAAAATCAAACAAGCGCTATCGCACCGTTTGGACTTCTTCGCACTCGATTAAGGCAAGCGTTATCGCGCTGTTTGGGGCCCTTCGACCGAGTTCTTCCAAAAGCCTCTGGGACTCAAACGGTTAAATACGCGTAGTGTGTCGCGTGTTTGCAGGCTGACTAATTCGCTAACAAGGTGAGTGCAAGTCTCAAATAAATGCAGATCCCTGTCAGTCTGATGCTGGCCCAGGCTGCACACGCATCACCATTGCACTTGGACACGGACACGTGGCTGTGTTTCGACAAAGTGTTAGACGACGGGAATTTTTCGAGATTTGCCGACAAAAATTCGCCGATTTTTCTCGATTCTTCGAGAACAAAGTTTCTCGCCGCGAGAAAGGGAGCATAAAACCGCGAAGGATCTAAGCACGCGCACTCCCCCTGTAACGATATGTTCGCCGCGGCGAGAAAAGCAACGGTTGACGTAATAAAACGGTGAAACCGAGGCAACCGACCACGTGAACGGTAAAGGCCTTTGATTTATGAACCCCTGGCGTAGCTGTGATCCGGCCTGAATATAATCCCGTGGCAGCACCGGCGTACGCCGAGGCGGACTGCGCCCCGGAACCCGGGGCTTTCGCCGCGGATTCAGAGGCATACGTTTCCTCTGACATTTAAAAGCTCCGCCACGCAAAAACCGTCTAAACTAGATCGTTATTTATGTGCTTTCCCTAATAAACCCTGCCCCGCGCTGTCGATAAAGGCCACGTCTGTCTCTGCCCGTAACCCACAAACGAGATTTAATCTCGAGCGCACGATGCTGTAGAGCTACGATCGTATTTTCGTCTCGAATGTTATACCGGTCTTAAAAATCGGAATTTTTCGAATGTAATATCGGGGGCATTGCAGTTGATCCAGATGTAAGGTTTATAAGCGAGGTTTCCCCATCGTTTTCGAATTACCACCCCCTTTCCTTTATTTTTTCTTCTATATATTTTTCAGTGAGTCAGGTTTTACTTATTTCTATAGAGATGTAAGTATTATACATTTTTAGCGTGGCAGACATTTTATTTCTATATACGAGCGCACGTTCACTGCACAAATCGATTAATTTCACTTTTTGAAAAATCTTAAATATAAAGAGTTCTGACTATACCAAGTGCTTTGGCACTTAAATTTAAGATTTTTCAAAAAATGGAACTAACCGATTCATGCGGTAAATGTTTCTCGAAACTCCTGGGAAAAATAGCAACGTTTAAGATACTTCAAGATTTGTAAGCGAGGTTTCTCCATCTTCTTCGAATTATCACTCTCTTTTCTTTATTTTCTTTATATTTCCCAATGGGTCAAGTTTTACTTGTTTTTCTTATTTATTTTTCACTTATTTTCACCGATCGATTTTCAGCTAGGCAGACATTTAATTCCTATATATATATATATATTTTTCGTAATTTTCGGGAAGGAATGGGAACTTTCAAGATATCCAATCGTATGCAAATGGCCGAAAGGGTATTAGAGCAGCGGAATGCCGTTTTTTTTGAATGCCGAAACGCGTGGATCGAAGGCGCGATCGGAGCGAGATGCGGATGGCTGGATCCGTGGACAACGAGGACTCGCATGGCGGTAAATTTACTGGAATCGACGAAGCTACCGGAGATCGGGATCGCGTCTCGTCTAAGCCGCTCGCGATAACGCGATCGTGACTTCATAATCGCGAATCGGGCTATCTGTCATTGTCAAGGCTCTGCCAGCGAGCCGGATCGGGCAAAAAGGCCGGCTGTAGCTCGCTGTGTAAACGACTCGCCGACGTGTATCACCGTGCGGGGCAAAACAATTATAAATTATTTAATATGTCCCGTAGACTCGTGGGTCTCCCTAATTGTAAGGCAAAGGGCCCAAGCGGCCGGGTCGTTTTTTCGCCTAGCAGTGCCCCACCGCCTCGTCGTTCCTCTTCTTGCGTCCTCCTCTCTTCCACGCCTTCCGTCCAGGTATCCTCGTCCGGCTTTCGCGTCTCTTTTTTCGTCCAGTCGTCTTATTCCTGGAGAATTACGAAGCTCTCGACGGGGCAGAGAGCTCGTCGAGAGAGCGAAAGAGAGAGAGAGGAGAGAAGAAAGGGCCGTTGACCCGTCGAATAATGCGAATCGATCCGATGATACGCTCGTAATTTAACTTCCAGAAGCAAGATAAGCATCGCGGGGCACAAGCAGGGGGGAATGCAAATATTTTAATGACGGAAAAACGACGATACACCGGCGAGACATTTTTGCTTCGGATCCGCCGGATTTATTGGGCCCACTGACGAGCGCGCGCGCGCGCGTGGCCGTCCATCGTCCATCCTCGAGCTTTTCGATCCTCCTCTCCGCTGAAGTTTCCAACCTCAAGCTCCCTTACGACTCTATCGTCGCTAACCGGCCGTATGGATTTCGCCACCCAACGCGTGACACGGTACTCGAATTTCCCGTTCAGAGGGTGGCACGCAGCGCCACTGGACCCGTCCGCGGAGAGGCCTCGCGCACACCTGACGCGCGTGTAACTCGCACCGGCGACGGGGTCAGCTCGAAACGTATATTTTCGCTGTTTCGTTCCGCAGCAGGGGTGCCGAGCGCCGCTTTATCGCGGGCGAAAGCGATAGATTCCAGGAGCGAATGACAAACTACGGGAAGCGGTTCTGTGGTCCTTGATACATCTGCGCCCGGCTCGGGATACCGTCCGCCGCGTGCACTTACGAACAACTGCATCGTCCTTCTTTGTTCCTTCGCTTCCGAGGATAAATCGTATCGCGCTGCGCCTATTCGAAAAGAGGCGAGAGGTCTTGCACCATCGGCCCGTAAAACCTCTGTAAAATACAACGCGACTGAATTTGCCGCGTAACCAGATCAAGTACCAAGTGTTCGTGACTAGGTTAACGATTACACACTGGTATACTCTTGCGTTTACGAAGAATTTATAATTGTAATATTTTTATTTGAAATATCGCGACGCGAAATTAACTTGCCACGATCCACGGAAAAATCGAAAAACAGGCTGACAGGGTGCCCAATAGGTTTTACTCTATGCGCGATTATCGTTGTATTCCGACACTCGGAACGGGACAAATAATTGCGCCTTACGCGAGTCAAGTTGAAAGCAATGGAACGAAAGCCGCGGCGCGGAAGCGGGCTGCAATTAATTTGATTTTTAATTCCGCGGAAGGACGGAAAAAGTGGTCGGTGGTGGATTTTCCCATGCAAAACGTGGTCGGATAATTATCGAGTCGCATAGCGCGGGCCCTGCTCGTTCCCCTGCGTTCCCGCTGCAATCGCGAAGGTTGCGCGCCGCGCGCGGAAAACGCGTGGCGATTTGCGCGGCGGAATGCGCCGCTGCAATCGCAGAAGCTGCGACGACCGGAGGACCAGAACCGTGGGAAGCAAAAAGTAGCTTGAGAACCCGTACGAGCTACGATAGGTCGGTGTATATACGGGGCTATTCCGACTCTAAGGAGGTGTCGTTCTATCCCTACCTCGAGCCCGCCTACGGACCGGCCAGTTTATCATCGATTTCGTATTTATCCCAGTATCCCGCCTTCTCCACGCTCGGCTCGTTTCGATGACATGTTATCCAACCGGCAGCCGCGATGGCCACGAACCGATCGCGAGCAAACTCCCTTTTTCCTTCGTCTCTCACGGTTCCCTCGTAGCTTCTTCAAGAAGTCGTTCATTGGGGGACGTTCGAGTTTGAAAATCGATATCCATTTCGAAGATTGGAAAATTGATTGCTGGATAATTTAATAGGAAGATTGCCCACTTTTATGGCGTATTTAAATACAGTACATGTATTTAATAAGCCTTTGCACTCGACGATTTTTTGGCTAAAGAAGAGTAGTTCAAAAATTTTCTGCTATACTGCTGATGATATTTTATTAACACTTTGACTGTCACGTTGGTCAGATATGACCGGTCATGGTTATTCCTGAGACGCCACGGTGGTCATTGATGACCGGAGAACTTAAATTATTCAAACTACATTGAATGAAAATTGACAGTCAATGCATTTGGAATATAACCGCTAATTAGATGATACTTTGAAATAAAAAGTGACCCATTGAATAATTAAAAATTTTTATTAGAACGTCAAAAATATATTAGAACAAGTTTTGCATCTAGCGATGCACTCCCGTGGCGTCCTGAGGGAAACTTGTGATTTTGATGTGACAGTCAAAGGGTTAAGCAGTAAATAAGAAATCATAGAATTATTTGATTTAGATACCCCGCATACTGTTACTTTATCTTAAATTTGACATAGTAATTAATACCGATCTTTGAAATTTTATTAAATTGGGAGTGAAGGGCGCCGCTCGAGTGCATAGGGTTAATAACGAAGTAGTGGGAGTAGAAGTGGGAAATCGGATATTTCGATTAATTCGTAGCGACCATTATTCTCACCCTCGTCGCTAGATGGATCCTAACTTCAAGGAGGTTCGAGGACTTTCTCGCAAGTCTTCGGAAAACTTCCATACCTTCCAATAGTATCTCCATCTAAGGCAGGACCTGCTTCCCAATTCAAAAGTATGTTAAATTGAGCCTGCTAGAGATCCTTACTGTTAAGTCCACTAGCAGGCTCAGGACGAAACGCATCCCTTCCTTTTCCTATCGTCCCTTCTAACACCACAGCCACATCGAGGATACCTGCAATCGACTGACTTCAATAACCGTGGGAGAGGACCCCCTACAAATTTAATAATTTTGGTTTTATTAGTACGAGTATAGAGTCTATGATGACCAAAAATTGAAGATCCCTTTATACCTGTATACATTGCGTACCTTATAGAAATCTCTAAGACATACGTCAGGAACCACACTGTCTTTTGACAAAATAATGCGTTGGCATGTAACAGATGGCGCGTGAAAAATGAGAAAACTCGTGATACCAATCTTTGATTATTCTTTAGTTCTCCGATAACGTCATGGGTTTGCTTCAAACCCCTTTAAATTTGAATAAAAATCTTTTAGGATCGTTGCCTGATCGATTAGGGTACGAACGATAGGAAATATCGAAGGAAAAGAAATTAAAGTAACGTAATTAAACATCGATGGATCCGTTTCATAACGAATTTGGATAATAACGTGATTATCAAAGGATCGAAGATGGAAATTATTAAAAAAGAGGGAAAACTTAAACTGTATAAAGCGGCGCGTTTGGACGGTCGAAAGTAGCTTAAACCCGTCGCTAGCCAGACGACGAGTCGCGAGTGCGCTGGACTAAGACGACGAGATGCATCAAAGGGGGAGGAAAGGTAGTGGGAGCGAAAGAGCGCGAGGAGAGCGAAGTAGGGAGATGCAGCGAGATGTTTCTGGACCAATGGAGAGGCTGCACCACCGTAACCGTATGCAAACTGCATCACCGCCTCCACCTCGAGTGCTCATCGAGTATGCAAAGTCCTTGCTACGTGCTCCGCCCATCCGTGGATGCTCGGTACAGATCTCTGTGTGTGCACGAGTGCTTGCACTCGAATGGCGTGCATCGTTTCGTTACACTCACCGAGATACACTCTGCATCCACTCGAGCGATTCTTGGAATTTTCCGCTTTCCCCAAAACCACCCCTTCGGTGCCAGATCAGCCCTAAGGTACCTCAACGCGGGTACCTTAAATTCTGCTATCTATCCACCTAAAATCCACCCCAACCGTGACATCTTAGGAACTCGAAGTTCAGATTAAAATCGAGACCCAGGTATTACTTAGGGGAAGAATCAAAGACGTCGATGTTAATCTAAAATTAATAGGAAGGTTCGAAATTAACCGTACCATGGAGTCGAGGTGTTGCCACAATAAAAGTTTCAAATTACCAGTGCATATTTCTGCTTAATCGCTATTTTCGTTGATATCACTTCAAGCTGTCAAACTCTAGACATATATGGCCATAGGGATGCTTTTACGTGAGACACATAGGTAGGAAAGGAACAGGTACCGCCCTAAAAGAATGTCAAGAGCGTTTGAGCTCAGAACGAAAGTGACCGCGTGCAAGAAGATCGAATGTAAAGGATGTTTATGACAGCCGAATACAAGCGAGGAGTGAAAGCCTAGGAATGCGTCTGAGCGTTTAGGATGCGTGATCAACTGATTGAGAAAGATATCGTGGGTGTGAAAGAGGACAGAGTGCAAGGGTTTAAATAAGAGTGCAAGGGCGCGGAAAACTCAGAGAGAGAGTGTCTTAAAGTCAGACAGTATGTGTTTCAGAGTCAGAGAGTATCAAAGTGTGCCAGAGCGTTTTAAACTCAGTCATAGAGGTTTGAGGGATAGCGATTGAGAGTCAGCTGAGAGTTACTAGCGAGTGGAATAAGTTTTACTTTAACCCTTTGCAGTCAATAATCTAGCAGTGGGGACATTCACAAGTGGAAAAAATAAAGTACAGAAAATTACAGAAATTAAAAATGTACTTTTACGTATTATAAATATCATTAAACGCAAATCAGTTTCAACAAATTCTGTGCGCTTTAATATCCATATATTGACTTTAAATCCTGTACAGAGAAGTAACTGCGGAACTCTAAATTTGCTCTGCTGAAATCTGCCGACTGCAAAGGGTTAAAATAAATCATTTTCATATTTACGTCACTGCTTATTCTGTTGCCTACCTAACATTCCTACGTATTTATGTCTTTCGGCTCTGTCGGTTGTTTTCGACAAACGCATATATGCGACCGTAGTCCGCGAGGGGTTAGTAAAGGAATAACGTAATGTAAAAATTAATAATTAATAATAAAACTAGGAGAAAAAGATTGTTGCAATAAACTTACTGCTAAATGTTGCCAACACGAGCGAGTACATTTATAACATTTGTCAAAAATATTACCAATTGCATTACGTAAATAAGACGAAATGAAACCTACGCGCGTGCAACTATTGCAATATTTCAACGTCGGGTCTGAGGTACCTGAATGCGAAATTCTACTATCTGTCGACTCAAAATCCATCCCAACCGTGGCACTTTAAAGACTCGAAATTCGGATTAAAATCGAGATCCAGGTATTACTCGAGGGATGAATCAAAGACGCCGAAGTTAATCTAAAATTAATAGGAAATTGATGGAGAATTAATGGCGAATCGATGTTTCTCGAGACACAGATCCCCGCAAGCATCCCCGACGTTCGAGAGATCCTCCGCGATCCACGATGTCGTTCGTCATTTCCAACGACTCGTTTCTCATTAGCATACAAAGGTGGCCGGCGACGGATAACGCTGCGCATGATCGAGCGGTAGCGCGCGTAGTCGCGACATCGCCGACGTAAATCTCCACCCTCGACGGACGCGCGGCGCGCATTTAGGGAAACTAATGGCAAAAAGCGGCATAATAATTCGGAATCGATCTCGCTTTGCGGCCAGCCCTTATCCCGCATGTATGTATACAGCAGCTATAAGGCATCTCGCGATCACGTGACGGGGATTCTCGTAAAGGTAAGGACTGGTTGAAAATCCATTATTAACCCGGCTCAGAGGGATCCGTAATAAACGTGCGCGGCTCTGTCCCGCGGCCAGGGGTGCAGGGGTGGTGCGGGGGGCGCAGAAGAAAGGGGAAAATCCAGCGGTGCGTCCGGCTGATTTACTCGTAAAAAGAGCCAGCATTTCGTTGAAGTTTGACATTTTTCACTGGCCCTCCGTGTTTTCTACCCTGCGCGTACCCTTTAATGGGTCTTTACGGGCAAAATAAAATTAAGCATCGCAGGACGTGCGTAATGATTAATGTTTATATATCTGCACGGGATGGACGATCTTTATGTTATGTTTGTTCGAACTAGTCGTGGTTTATGGACTTGTTTCTTTATTGAAAATTCTGTACGAGAGTTCTTCGTGCTCCCAGATTCCTCCGCGCTGTTAAGGGCTGATTCGCGTTAAGCAAACCGCCATTTTCTTTCAATCTCGGTGAACCCTTATTCGTTAGCCGGATAGATTAACCCGTAAATGCACGGTGCTGCGATTTGACAACGCGTAATACCTATTGCATCGCGTTCGATCGTATTCATACTAGTTATAAAGTATCGAGTTATAAGCGAATAAATGGACCGTCTGTCCACAAATAAAATATTTTATGTGTTATTATCTTCGCGTGATAGAGCTCGAATATCTCGCTGTTATTCGTTTTATATTCCTATTCCTTTTATATTTAGTATTATTAACTCGAAGTACTTTGGCAATCGTGCCGAACATCCGACAGTGCAGCAGTTTATCGTAATTTTACGATAATTAGTTTGCGATTTAAACCTCGTTGAAAATTGGAAAAGGGATCGCGAGTTACGAAAATTTTTCAGATATTTTTCCGCACCCACGGGGCCCCACCGCGCTCTCTCGCCCCTGAAGGCATACAAGAGAAACGAATTTTTAATTATTTGCCTAGTTAGATTCATCAACGCGAAAATAGCTTCGGAATCGTTCCAGGGGCAGGAGTTCGAATTTCTGGCAAACAGTGAAAAGACTCTGGGCCCACCACGTGCCCCGAAGGTACACGAGAAAAACGGGAGGTTTATAATTATTTCTGTACTTAGATTTATCAAAGTGCAAATAACTTCGGGATGGTCGGAATTTTTGACAAACGCTGAGAAGATTCCGGGTACCGCGATCAAAATTTTATCCTCGGCCACGCGAAACCACCCGGGCACCAATCGCGTGGACGACCGCGGGGCAACGAGAATTACGTGTACCGTGGATGCGATAATTATTTGCTCGCAGCAGCGCGCGGATCCATCGCGCGTTTATACGAGAAGTTGGAGCTCGTAAAGCGCGACGAAGCCGAGAATTTTTCCTCGACCACGCGCGACCGCCATCGACGTGTGCTCGACGGTCGTAAAGAAACCGCAGACTTGCGTAAAGCTGCGTGAAACGAAGGATAACCAGGCCCTGGTTCCTGCGCGCACTCGGCCTCTCTTCTTGTATGAAACGGTCCGCTTTATTCCTCTGCCTTCATGCCGATATTAAGCAACGACATCGTGCAATTTGATAACATCCACCGACTTTACGGCCGCAGCACCGTGGAAGGAGGTGGAAGGTGTTGCGGTTGCGGGCAGCATTGTTGATTGGGATTGCTACAAGAGACTCGAGATTCTCCGATACAATGAGTCCGAGACGAGGGTTCCAGCTCAGTTCTCAAATCTTCCTGTTTTCTTTTTCCCCCACTTCGCGTCTCGAAGATTCCTGCTCTCTTGAGAGTATTTTTCACGCGTAGATATTAGTATTCCGAATGACAGGAAAATTCTGAAGCTTCTTAGCAGGGAAATTAATCTCGAAAGAATTTTGTCGATTGTAATTCCGATTTTATTTTCAACCTCGGCCTTTTTTCGTAATTTGACGTTGACTCGACGTTGACTCGACGTTGACTTGACATTGACTTGGCGTTGATTTCCACGTTGACTTGGCGTTGATTTCCACGTTGACTTGACTTTAACTTGACGTTGACTTGACGTTGACTTGACGTTGACTTGACGTTGACTTGACGTTGACTTGACATTGACTTGGCGTTGATTTCCACGTTGACTTGGCGTTGGCTCGACGTTGACTTGACATTGACTTGGCGTTGATTTCCACGTTAACTTGACGTTGACTTAGCGTTGATTTCCACGTTGACTCGACGTTGACTTGACGTTAACTTGGCGTCGATTTCCACGTTGACTTGACGTTGATTTTGACGTTAACTTGGCGTCGATTTCCACGTTGACTTGACGTTGATTTCAACGATGACTTGACATCGATTTTTACGTTACCTTGACGTTGATTTCAACGTTGACTTGACATCGATTTTTACGTTACCTTGACGTTGATTTCGACGTTGACTCGTTGTAAATAACCTAAGATTCTAAGCAAAGCAGTGCTGGAAATTCACGAGAATTCTCCGCGGCGAGGAATGCACAGAGGCGAGGCAGAGAATACTCGCTGAGGGATGGTAGTTGGAGGAGTGAAAGACCGAGGGTTTATGGTGGTCGGTCGGCCGTTATCGGAGTTATACGGGCTACAGGGTGGTCGGTCACCGGTCCTCTCGCAGATATCAGCCACCCTCCAGCCTCGTTCCTGCTCGCAACCTCTCCACGACGATTTACACTGTCCAGTATCGCCGGTAGTTCCTTCTCCTGCCACGAGGAAAACCAGTGTGGACAAAGTCAAACCCGTGGCTGATAATCTCTCGCTCGATTCCGCTGGAATCGCCGAGCAATTCGTCATCGATAGGATAAAATTGATCTCGCTGGATCGCAAAGGAGGGAGAACGAAGAACCGAAAGTTGGGTCGGAGATTCGGGTTAGGAAGGTCGTGGAAGAAGCTCTCGCGACACGAGCAAGGAGAGAAAGAGGTTGGCGTTATGCCTGCTCGTTAGAGCGGCGAGATCGGTGTCGCGATTCCGGCGATCGAGCAGATTAATGGTCATCGCTGTCACTTAGCCTCTGAAAATCGAGATTTATCTCGTTACTTCACCGGCTGTCTAATTGTTTAAGCCGAACGCGGGGCCCAGCCGTGAAGCGTTCGGTGTATAAGGCCCTCGATTCCGTTGTCCGCTGGCTTTCAAGAGGCTCGTTTTCTTGTTGCAGCGACCGGTGATTGGGCTAATCGAGAAGCGAAAGCGAGAGTTGTCAAGCTGCATCCGAGTGTCGGCAGCCAGCGTTTCCAGCCAACGATTCGTCCCGTGATTTGTTGGATTATGCGCTGAGGCGTTGCAGCTCGACACTTCGCTCTGTTCCAATAGAATCCCGAGTTTTGTGCACTTGGTCCGCGTGTAATTATCACCATTTTTTGACAGCTCTTGCGTGACACTTTCTTGCTTCAAATCTGTCAACGGAATATTCGCTTTCGCCAATGTTCGAGAATCTGTGAAACGAAGCGTTTATCGCGAGAGATTTACGCAATTTTCAAAAAATCTCTTCGTCTAGAAAGATTCCGAGTGTTGACAGCGAGCGTTTCTAGCCAATGATTCGTTCCGTGATTTTTTGGTGTTGTTTAATACAGTGGAAGGTTTATGTTCTATTGGCATAATGTCTCACAGTCAGAATAACTATACGTGCTTACTTTGTGGTAGCTTGGAAGGAAATATCTTTCATCGTTAGGTTTTATTCGAATAGTCAAAAAAATGCCAGATGTAGTTAGAAGCGTCTTGCAACATGGAGCGGGAGATTAGAACTCTCCAACAGTTGGATTATGAGCTGAGGCGTTGCAGCTCGACACTTGACTCCGTTCCTATAGGATCCCGTGTCTTGTGCACTTGGTCCGCGTGTAACTAGCACCATTTTTTGACAGCTCCTGCGTGACACTTTCTTGCGTCAAATCGGTCAACGGAATATTCACCTTCGCCAACGTTCATTGGGAAACGAGGCATTCATCGTGCGAGGTTTACGCAATTTTCGAAAAATCTTTTCGTCTATAAAAATTCCGAGTGTCGACAGCGAGCGTTTCTAGTCAACGATTCGTCCCGTGATTTGTTGGATTATGCGCCGAGGTGTTGCAGATCGACACTTGGCTCCTTCGAATAGGATCCCGTGCGTGATGCGCTTGGTCCGCGTGTAACTAACTTCCGTTTTTAACAGGTCTTGCGTGACACTTTCTTGCATTAAATCGGTCAACGGAATATTCGTTTTCGCCAATATTCCAGAATCTGGAAATCTGAAAATTTCTTCGTCTAGCAAGATTCCAAATCTCGGGGAAATTATTCTCTCGAGTGAACCCTTTACAAACGGAGCGGTTTTGAATCAACCTTACCGCGGGGCTGACCCACTGTCACGATAGTCGTTCAAATGTCAACTACCTGCGCTAATTTCCGCTAAAACGCGATTTTCGGTCATAGCGACACTGGCAATAAGGATATAAAATAGTTAACCACCACTTAACTTGGGACAATCGATCCTAGGGTCGCAACAACGGACGCATGATATACGTTTCTCGACCATAGCAACGCGTTTACGCGGGACACGTATACGGGTCCCTATCAGTTATTTTCGACGAACGCGTACACGAGTTCCTCGGCCAAACTGGTAGTCTCCACTGAACGCATATATGCGGTGCTCGTCCGCAAAGGTTTAAAGGTTTTTCCTGGATCGAAGTGCGCTTTTCCTCGATTAGAAAGCACCTCGTGGATTGAAATCGTAAGAAGGCGATCGCTGACTTGAGGTCGCGACAGATGCGTCCGCTTGTTCGTATTAAGGATCGAAGCGGCGGCGAGGATCAAAAGACGCCCCCACACGCGGCGATGGTCGGGAATCGTGGCAGAAATGCCAGCGTCTCCTTCCAGACGCCGCGCCATGTGCACGCGTGCACGCACCGCGATCGTGGACGCGCACGATCCACTGGGATCGTACGATTATGCGCGGAGCTGTCGCTGTGATCGGCGAGCACTCGCACCTGCGAATCGACGTCACCCTATCTCGCATTATTATGCAAACTACTGTACCGAGGAAAAACAATTTCGCAATTCCGAGCACGATCTTCTCGCGATACGAGGGTACCAAGGGGTATCGCTGATCGTTCATTCAGCGCGGAATTTTATTTTGAAATTTTTATTCTCCTCTGTGTCATAATTTGAATAAATTTCATGGGGAAGGAAATGAGAAGGATGACGTGAGTATTGGTTTTATATGTGTGAATGGGAATGAGGTAGAATGAGTGAAGATGTGCGAGTGCAGTCTATTATGAATGATGTTAGAAAAATTTTTAGAACAACGTGCCAGAATAAAACAGTTACCAAGGAATCGTCAAAATAAATATGGGTTAACCCTCTATATTAGACTATTTTTTGGCTAAAGTAGAGTGGGAGTTCAACAATTTTCTACTATGAAGCTGGCGATATATTTTTGAGCAGTAAATAGGAATTAGTATAATAATTGACACGTAGAATTATTTGATTTCGATACCTCGGACACTGTTACTTTATCTTCAGTTTGACATATTAATTAACATCGATCTGCGAAATTTTATCAAATGGCGACTGAAAGACACGTCTCGAGTGCAAAGGGTTAATAAGAGTGGGAGAGATAAGAATTTTCTAGATAGCGTGAATATTTTGTTTAAAATAGTTTATTTTCAATTATTGTTAATATTTAAATATTCACTTATTTATTTATTTATTTATTAAACGGAAAACCCATTACAATACAAAGAAAATGAACGCATACGAAGTTTACAAGTTTCTTTAAATAGAACTACGGTAAACACCAAAAAGTTCTACTGCTTGATTACTATTATTTGCTACGGAAATGATTCGACATATGGGATCGACATATAGTATTTGAGAATCGTAATTTGTAATGGACAGGCCGGAATGTACGCGATATTCTAAATTCTCTTTGAAGTACATAAAGGTTTATATCATTAAGTGAGGAAGGACATTTAATCACGTTATTTAAAATTTTGTAAAGAAAAAGGAAGTCCATAACTGCCCTCCTAGATGCCTCCTAATGGGATGAGATTCAATTTATGCAAGATCGGTCCATAATCGTAGTCAATAAAATGCTTCGTGGTACCCGACCTACGAGCTGCAAGTCTTATTACATTATTACCTAAATATATTAATTTCTTAACTGTTAAAAACGTAGAAGATATCGTATAAACGTATTCGTATCTATCCACAGATGGGAAGAATTTAAAATTGCTCGGTATCTTTGAATTTACCTTCGAATCTTGTAAGAAAAATTTCGCGTTTCTTTAATTTTATCCTATACATTTCGTGTGTTTCCCCCCTTTTCGTTTTAAGGTATAGTGTCAGAATTCTATAATTCTAAGGATTATCGACCTCCTGTAATTTTTCGTTATTAAAGAGAGAAAGAGGAAAATGATCCCTGAGATCGGTGATAAAAGAAAATGGAGCCTCGGTCGATAAGAGGACGCACTGCGCGGAAACGGCGTCGAACTGGCCGGAGATCTACGATCGAAATTCGAGGTAAAAGATGCCCGAAGATAAACGCGCGGGGCTGCACGTGCGCGGCGTGCAAACGCGAAAATTGTCGTCGTTGCATGAGCGCAGGCGTGCGTGAGCCTACGTGCAAGATGATGCGCTCGTATGCATCGGGCCCCCCGGCTAAGTGACCTGCCCGGTGCATCTGCGTAATTCGCAGCACGTGCATCTCTGCCGTGCGTTTATACGGTGGCGAGCGGTAATCGCTCGCGAACAACCGCCGCTAGCCGATGAAACGGGAATCGAAACGGCCGATTCGTTTCTTGCGGCTCCACCAAGCCGAGAAAGGGGTGGAAAATTCTTCCGTTCGGAAAGATCTGTATCCTAGTCGCCGAGCAGACGCCATTTGCAAACCGGCGTGACGAAATTGAGTGGCGAAAAAGAAAGGCTACGTTTCTCCGTACTCCGACCCTTTCGATACGAGCACTGGATATATTCGACGTTCATCTGTGTGGAATTTTGTATAAGTATCTTTTAATATTAAAGCTTCGAGCAATACTTGTTGGAAAGTGTTATTAACTTGTGCTTACAAGAAATTCACAAACGCGTGTGCCAGAATGGTCCAGGGTTTCTGTGACAATTATCTGACGACGTGTATACCACAGCGCAAGCGGTTAAGCACAGTTCTTTCTAGGCATATGTGGCCGTAGCGATGCTTTTACGTGAAACGCATACGTGTCTTTCGGCTCTATCAGTTATTGTATTATTTTCAGGTATTGCAATATTTCGAGGTGGGACTAAAAATGTCCTAGGATGCCTTACGTACGTCAAAAAGGTGGGACACTTTTAATACCAGCGTGCCCCAAAGAGTTAAAGCGTCACCGACGTTTGGAACCGATATAAAACAGTCGAGGGCTGTAACGGGCCAAGAGTTTATTTTTTCTTGGCTCGCAGCGGTCAGTTCCGCGTTATTCTTCGTCGCAATTGGACGAAACGGGTCCAACTTTATTTTTTTACTATGGTTCCAGACATCAGATTATAATTATAATTCCTTATTTTTCTATCTCTGATTAAAATTACCATTTTACCGAATACGAGTGAATCGTGTTTCTTATTTATGCAAATGGTTGCCTATTTTCGTGGGACGTTACAGTCCAAGGGGTTAAATGTTAAAGAAAATTAAAAAAAAATTTTTAACCTCTCGACGATAATCGATGTCCGTAGAATACGAGAGCGATGGTAATACAGGGTTGATTGACACGGGGCGCGAATAATTGGTCGAGCCAGACGACCGAATAATTCGTCATGGTTGACCTTCTTTTCCCGTATAAAGGAACGATTGTCTAGCAACATCGCGGAAGAAAGGCGATTTGTTTTGCTCGCGATACAGCAGCGGGGTGAAATTAGCGGCTGCAGACAGGAGGTCTGTAGGAGGAAGGAAGCGACTGATGCTAATGCTCGTGCATTATAAATGCGCCACTAATTGATGAGAATTTGCTAAAGCGTTGATGCGAGAATTATGCAACGAAACGGTACGATGTAATTCGCCCATTGTGTCGTAGGTGGAATTATATGGCGCGCAAACCTGTTTCCCATGCTGGGCATGCATAACCAGCCGCGATAACTTTATTACGCACGGAGGCGATGTCAGCCAGATAGCTTCTTCGATCCGATAAGATCGCGATATCTCATCCGGATGTTTATTTCAAAGGCGGAATTACGAGTCTGGAGCGACGCCAGCCGTCGTAAATTTCACGAAGCGAGAAAAATAGCGTCGATTCCGCTTCCTCCCGCGCCGCCACCCCCGTTTCTTTCCCCCGTTTAACGCGTCCGATCGTTGACAACGTTTCTTTCACCGAAAATCTCCTGTAATGGAAAACTACCCCCTCTCTTTCCCTCAATTTTTCCATCGATCTGGAGAAGATTGAAAGGCAAATCGGGAAATCGTGGATTCCGAAGGCAGCCCTGTAACGTCGCGTTGTATCGCGAGGCGATTCGTATTTTCGCGTTCTCGGACAAATTACGGCTCGCCGTGGCAGCGAGGACGATGAAAAATGAGCAAAATCCACTTCTCGAGTCATTAATGTCGCGATATCTGTTTTACGGTGCCGCGTCTGAAACATAACTTCGCATGGTCGACTTGTCCCCGTGCACGGTTCAGTAACTTTTCCTTTATCCTACGAAACGCGGAAGTCGCCTGGAATTCCTGCGCCGCTATTAGCGGCCACGATACCTCCTCTCCGGGCATCGTAAAGAGCGACGATTAGAAGTAGACCGTTTACCGGGAAATCCGCCACGGGGTGTCCCCTCTTCCACGCGATATTTAATAAATACCCCGTCGTCGGGGCTGCTTCGCCTTTTTCCCCTCTTTCCCCCTCCAGCGCCGCTTTCAACGTCTTCCTTTCTTTCTCGCGGAAATTACCCGCGCGCAATTTCATCGATCGTACGCTCTGCGTACGGGTCGAGAAAAGCGTGGCAATTATCGAGGATTCGAAGTTGAAAGTCGCGGCGCGTTTATCTCGATAGGAGAGAACTGGAAGAACGCGACACGAGGGGGACGGAAGGAGGTGAAGGGAACGGAAGTGCATTGCTTCTTATTCGAAGCAACGCGGAGGGTGACGTCGCGGGGTGGCAGCAGAGGGGTGTCCCGTCGAGGTGGGGTGTTGTACACCTCCGCGATCCATATTTTACAATATGGCCGGGGGGTGGCTGGCAGGTTAGGGGTGGCCTATAGGCGGCACGCTGATGTACGCAGGTCTGCCAACGATTGGTCGATAGTAACGCGACGATTCTCTCTCCGACTTTCTCTCCCTTTCGCGTCCCGTCTCTCATCCTCCTTCCGCGAACGTGATTTACACGCGCGTGCGAGTGGCCGTATGCAGATCCTTTCGGTGGAAGCTCGTCCCCACCAGCCCAGCCGAGTTTCGACCCTCCGAAACAGCGAACCCTTGCAAACTCTCCGGCCTATCGCTCTTCTTCCTCCTCGCCGGCCGATCCTCGAGGGTGGATCTTTTTACATTCGCCTTCGCGATGAAAAAATGGCGGATCGCTGGTTTACACTTGCTCCGAGGGGGTTGGGTGGGTCGCAGGAACGATACAGGTTGACACCAAAATGGCGCACGTTCGCGTGTTATGGATCGCGCGTATTGTACGGCCTTTATCGATCTTTCGGTAGCAACCAAGTTACTAGTCGTCGATCGATATCGATAATCATCGAATCGTCGCGATAATTAACACGCTGTCGAATGCATGTCAACGAGGAACGAATATCGGCGATATTTATAGAAAAATATTTCGACGCGAGCTACGATCTACCCTTTAACGCTTTGGTCATATATGACCGATCACAGTTTCTCCTGTCATGCTACGGTGGTCATTGGTGACCATACATTCGATGAAAATTGACAGTTAGTGCATTTTGAATATAATCGCTAATTAGAAGCTACTTTTATAGCGACCATCATTCTCACCCTCGCCACTAGATGGATTCCAACTTCAAAGAGGTTCGAGGTCTCGTAAGTTTTCGGGAAACCTCCGCTCGCTGTAATATAACTTCCCAACTTTCAAATAGTATCCTCGTCTAAGACAAGGCCTGCTAGAAAGCCTTACCGACGAGTCCACTAGCTGGCCCAGGACGAAACGCTCGTCCCTTCCTTCTCCTTTCGTCCTTTCTAGCACCACCTGCACATCGACCATACTTGCGAGGACCCCCTACACTTGGAAATAAAAAGTGCCCCACTGACCGATTCAAAATTTTTAGTGGAACACCGATCAAAAAAATATTAAAACAAATCTGGCATCTAACGATACGCTTCCGTGGCAGTCGAAGGGTTAAATGGCAGTAGTTGTTCTCTCTGCTACTGCGGTACTCTTTAAACGACCTCTGAAATGCGCTGTCTCTTGAACACGCGATTGAGACACCGTTCCGTGACTTTGGAGAAGCCTCGACAGCCAGTGCCACGACCTCGATGGTCCCTGGAAACCTTCGAGTCACTTTAACCGGTAATGGCGCGTCCTCGATGAGCACCTTGCAACTTCGCGCACCTTTAGTCAACAAAGACATCGTGTCGCGATGACTCTCGGTGACTTTCGGATATAGTCAACCATCGGTAGTTAGCTTGACCGCGAAATAATCGCAATTTCGATTCCTGCCTTCGATTCGGTTCGCCAGGGCCGTAAACACTTGGCGCGCTAGCGTCAGCGCCGGTCGTTACGCCATTGCCGGAACAGGGTTCGCAAAAAGTCCGCTTATCCAGCCACGGAGTTTGTGCGCGTGAAAGAAAGGACTGCGGACTGGGTGCATCGTGCCCTCTCGAACTCGTAAGAAAGCGGGGACTTGGAAATAGTAACGATATCGTGTTTGCGTCCGGCTCTGCGCGAAAACGGCGCGAGAAGGCTCGGGGGTGAGTGGTGGACAGCGGCTGGGTATAGGGAACGAGAAGAACGAGGCGAAGTGGCGTATAACGAGAAACAGAGAGAGAGAGGGAGAGGGGTCGTAGACGGGGTTGGCCGGAGGATGAGGAGAGAGTGGAATCCTCGGACGTAACGGGAGGGTGAGGCGTAATATCCCGAGTAAAACTTTTCACTCAACGCGAGAATAGGGTTGGTGGCTGGCTGCGGGCTAGGAGAGCTGGAGGGGGTTGGCTGGACGTACGACGGGAAGGAAGGAGGCAGGGGCCAACTAAGTACAAAGAATGTAATGTCCTCCTTCTAGCGGCCCGCTATACCTTTCACCGGATTTCACCCGGAGATGTCCCGTGGAATAATAAGGATAAGAATGCCGGGGAAAAAGACCGGGATGGCCGGCCTCTAGCTCCGGCGAGCGTTAGTCGCGCGGTTTACGTAGGAGAATCCGCGAATCTCGGACATCTATGGGGTAGTAAGAGGAAGGACGAAAAAGGGGACCGTGGAAACGGGCTTCTTCGAACAATCGACGTGGATTATTTCGCGAGGTAACGAGGCTCTGCAATTTTCCGTTCGTGCTAGAGTTACAGGTTGACAGCGTTATGACAACTTACTCGGCAACACACGACGAATCTCGCATTCTAATTCCATTTTACTTAACGATGGGTCCATTTAGGGTACAGAAGGTGGTAACGACTACCTCTGATGTACGAATTTAAATTGACACTCGTGATACATATGTATACTCTGAAAATGAAAACGCGGATCGATGACACAGTCTTGGTCGGATCTGATGGTTTGGCATCCGATCTTACTTAACGATGGGTCCATCTAGGTTACAGAAGATGGTAACGAGTTCCTCTGATGTACGAATTTAAATCCTCACTCGTGGCATAAATGCATGCTTGGAAAATGAAAACGCGAAACGGTGACACAGTTTTGGTCGGATCTGATCGCTTGGAACCCGATTGGACTTAACGATGGATCCACCTAGGGTACAAAAGGTGGTAACGAGTTCCTCTGATGCACGAATTTAAATTGGCACTCGTGTCACATATATATATACTCTGAAAATGAAAACGCGGAACGACGACGCAGTCTTGACCGGATCTGCTCGCTTGGAATTCTCTAACTCGATCGCGACCGATCTCTCGATCGGATGAAAGAGAAGAAGCGGCCGTTAGCGGAGGGTAGCAGAAGGTGGGGGCGCTTTCGTCGCAGTTGCGTCGCTGCGATGCTTAACCATAAATTGCCCGTGGTCGCATGGACGGTGCAAGAAGCGGCAGCCCGCGGACAACGGAAGAGGAACGGAGAGGACAAACGATATATTAATAGAAAATAATCGCGCGTGGAAGCAAAGGGCCAAAGCGTTCGGAGCGTCTGTGGCTCTCGCCCATTTATGAGTCCGACCGCCTTACAAACGACGGTAATTATTTAACCGTTGCTCGGTGCAACGAGGCGTTTTTTGCCACGGCGATCGCCGTTGGCCAGCCAGCGGGGAGGGAAAATGGAATGGAAAGAGAGAAAAAGGCGAAAAAGAAAACGGCAGTGAGCAGAGAGAGAGAATCGAAACGGGACTGGTGGGAGTCAGCCCATAAGCGAGTTCCATAAGGGACACCGTGAGAATTGGAACTGCGTATGCGCCACGGGGACAACGGGCCGAGAGGAGCTCTCTCGACTAGGCTAGCTACGAGAAAAACTCACCTTCATTATGCTACCGGCATCGTAATATAATGGTTAAAATCGCCGTAAATGGCCGCGACCGGCCGCCCGTCCAAGCATTATACCGCGTAAGCACGCGCTCCCGTGCGTGAGACACTCTGTGTACACGGGGTGTTGCAGAAATAACCGCGGCAGATTAGACCCGATACTTTTTGCGCCAGCCAGCTCCTATCGATCCTACTTTTTTCCCTCTTTTTCTCCACCTTCGTTGCTCGTTCCTCGCGAGCAAGGGTGAATCGGCTGGTGAACCACGGAAACGATTACTCAACCTTCGCGACGATGCGTTTTCCCTCGTGTTTTTCCTAATTCACGCGAACGCGTGGTCCGGCACTGGCGTTACGCGTCGTTCCGTCCAATTTTCCTGCTTAGTTACGTATTCCAGGTAGTCGCAGGGGACAGACGGGCGCAAGTTCGCGAGGTACGGCGCGAGGTAAGCGGAATGCAAACGGCGATCGCGTTGCGAAACGGAGAAAGTTACGCGAACAACGCTCGCGCTCGCTCGCTCGCGGAGCGTTAAGTCATCCTCGTTAGGCGGCAAGACAAATCGAAACCGAAATGCTAGACTAACCGTCCGAGATCGTTAATCGTCGCGCGAATATCTCGCGAGCCGTTCCATCATCCTCTTTCACCGGGTGCGAAATTTTAACCGTTCGCCGAGCTTCGTAGGAGGAATCGAATGGCGAAACGCGAGCGCGCGAAACCTGGGACGCGGCCGATCCCAGAGAAACGATTCCGCGCGCGTGAAACGATGACAAATGTCGACACCCGTGTCCGATCCACATGTAAACGAAATGCAAACGGCTGACGGCGTTACGCGGTGTCGCAATGGGGAAAAATTGCGAAAGCTCACCGATCGCCGCGCGCCGATTGGCTGGCTCGGTTGGCACTAATGTGGGAGAGCTATGTCAGAACCGCGGCGTGCCAGATATACCGACCGTCAAAGTCGCACAATCCGGCCTATCCGGATCATAAGCAGGTGGTTTGTCAGGAA